>NC_073393.1:15659941-15986049 GCF_028641065.1 Leucoraja erinaceus | reverse complement strand
CAACTGCTCAAACACGGGGGACAATGGCTAGATACGACCCGTGTTTATTCGTAATGAGAGATCAAAGTTTCAAAATCACAAATGTTATCGCTAAATTCCTAAATGTGTATATATTTCTATATATTATGTCGTTCACATTTCCCCTGTTTCTCTCTTGATCCATAAGATGCAGATAAAAACCTAATTATCGGATGCGCAGTGGGTGTCTTGGCAGTTTTAGTTTTGGCCATTATCTTGATAAGGCTCCAATTAAAGGCACAAAATGGTGAGATTTATACACATCTTACGGTATTCTCGGTCTTAATCATAATTGTGTTTAAAAAAACAAGGGCAGTAAATGCTATTCGATTGCAAAACAATAAAACAATTGAGAATAAAACTGACCATTAACAATGACAAAAATAAAACTCGAGATATAAATCTTACATCTTCCCATGTCAATGTTTCAATCGTCGTTTATTTTTGTTGTCTCCATCGGTTACTGAATTCACCGAAATTCGGTAGTGGTGCCGAAGCCGACGGATATTAAGCAGAGTGCAGTGATAACACTTTCAATCTACCAAGTATGCAATGGGGTCAAGGAAGGAGCGTGCACGTCGCGGCCCTGTTTCCACCAATCTTTCCCACCACCACGCACTAGAAGCACAAGATGCGCAAGGCAGCCACCATTGTATGCAGATGCCGAGACGTGTGTTCAGCTCTGGTTGAATAACTTCTAATCTTGTGTGTGGTCTCGATAAGTAGAGTACACCATGTTGGATGATTTCAGCCCAAGGACACTATAAACAACTCTATTTCCGAGCGACCATTGATTTCCTGACAATTGTGTAGGCAGGTTCAATGTAGCATCTACCCCATGGCAATATAGGTTAAACGGTCTATCAGCGAATCTTAAAATTGTACTTTGCATTATCAGCATTTTTAATACGTAATATTAAATGTTTGCTACTTTAAATCTACTATTCGTCTGCCCCCTAAAGCAGATTCCATTTACGTTCATACAAATGATCGGCAATAACGAAGAAAGCTAATGTTGTTCTGTGGGCCAGGAATGATTAGTAGCACCGAAGATCAACACTAAGTGAAATCAGGGAAAGGAAATTAGTGAAGAATGGCAAAAAAAAAATCTGATAACAATTTGCTACTGGCAGATCACTGGAAGATCGCTAACTCAACGAAACAACACTAAAACACAGAATAATCCACCCCAGCAGTAGCGCGCAATGCAGTTTTAGAATAAACTACTGTTTTCTCAACTCATTAGAAGCAGTTCCCCAACTTGCAGTGAAGCACTTTTAATCCCGTGCCCGTGTATCATTAAAGATGACGGATAGCAATTCCATATTTGTTTGCACGTTGGTGCAGTCTCATGGATGAGTATGAATCCTGAAATGTATATACATTCTCTATGAGACTGGCAGTATTTTGTTTCAAAATCGTATTCTTTGTGCCACCAGAGGGTAATTGACTAATGGCCGATATAAATTACTTTCACAGACTAAAGATGATAAATTTTAGGTTGTATCATGTCGATTTGCAGTTACTCAACTCCAATCAGCAGTAACATTTAACCAGAAAGAGGAACATGTACCTTATGCAGATGGAAATGTTTTAAAGAAGGAGCGAAGCTGGAAATCGAAGCTGTAGACTGTGAATAATTGCAGGCGGAAATATTGCTACGTTATGATCATTGCAGCCAAGCTAATGAACTCCCATGGTAACAATCGTTGGAGCTGCAGGTCGTTTTCACCTGCATTGAGTCAATGTTTTGGTGTAAGTGACCATCATCTAACAAGCATCCAACACTTTCTGAAAGCAGGGATGAACGTGCCAGTTTGCATTTGTTGTAAATTTTAAAGATCGTGTTTGTTTATTTTACTTCTGTTCTCAAATGTGAATAATTTCGCTGGTGCTTTGTGAAGAAACTATGGCCACGTCCGTTCGTGATAACATGTCACTTAATGATGTCTGATTAAAAAAAACCCGCCGATTATTCAGTTGTGCAACCAATATATTTTCCCTTCATTAAATTCCATGCTTTTTCAATGCACCTGAGCCTTTGTCCTCTCATTTGTTTCGAAATACACTAACGTCAACACAAACCAGAGAAGGAAATCTGAAGAAACCCATCAACCAATCAAGTGCACCACTAATGAATACACTTGTAATGAAATGGAATTAGTCAGTCATGTGATGATAGCCTGGCGGAGCAAAGCGCCTCAGTGACGCCAGTGGCATAGCCACCTACAGTGGAACAGAATATGTAAGTTCTGCACGGATGGTTCCATTTGCCCAGACATTACTGTTGGCAACTTCATATGGTCCACGTGTAAAGCAAAACAAATCAGTACGTGCATCAGCATGTAGTGACTGGAAGCACCAGCAGACCTTGGCGGACTGAGCGCTCGTGTTCTGAGATCCAACCCCCCCCCCCCCCCCCCCCCCCCCCCCCCTCCCCCCCCCCCCCCCACCCGGCGAAAAACACATAGAAACGCGCGCATACAAACACACACACACACACACACACACACACACACACACACACACACGCACGCATACACACACACCCTTCCCTTCTTACATATACAACCGCCGCCTTCTCAACATGACAATTTCACCCATCAACTGCATCCACCTATCACTGGATCGGTTTTGTCCCACCCCAGCTATCTTCCAGCTTAATGCACACTATTCTGAAGAAGGGTTCTAACCTGACACGTCGTCTGCCCATTCCCTCCACAGATGCTGCCTCGCCTGCTGAGTTCCTCCACCGCTTTGCTGTTTTTCTCAAGATCCCAGCAATGACAGTCTCAAATATCTTAATGTGTAGTAACCGTCCATGCAGCTCCCTGCGGACTGTGTTCTGGATGCTGAAACAGTGCGCCCCACTTGTCACTGTATTCATCCTGTACGTCCCATTATGAAATCAATCCGATAAATAGATGGGAAACTAATGTTATTTAATCAAATACGATTGATTCGTCTTGGATGAATTATGATTTTCAATAGATCCTGATAATTCATTACGAAATAATATATGGTGTCACAAGAGACTGAAGGTGCTGGAATCTTGAACTGCATGAAATCAGCAGGCAGGCTAAATCTGTTGAGGGAAATGGAGAGACGATCTTGCGGATTGGATCCCGTCTTCAGACTGACCTTCAGAAATGTATGTCACTTGGTCACTTACATGGGCAGATTTTTGTTTACATCAAATCCATTGTGCTGTATTCAACTAAAGGTGTGAATTAAATCGTCCACACTGGATGGTGATGCAACTTAATAATATCAAGACTATGCACAAATTGCAAACTGTTTATGATTCTTTCCACTGATGCACCTATGACATAGTGAAATAATGTGAATGCCAGAGTGTGCCACAGGCCATATGTATACTCTTGCTCTTGGGATAATGTGGCAATTTAGTCGTGTTTGCCTTTCCCTTCTCGCTTCTCAATAGCTCGATTTCCCCTTATCTGAAATTATAATCTACTGCTCTTGTGGATAGTTTAATAACATTAACTCTTGTGAATGAGTTTAACCTGTCATAAGGTCATGTGGTAGGAATAGAATTAGGCCATTCGTCCCATCAAGTCTACTCCGCCATTCAACCATGGGTGATCTATCTCTCCCTCCTAACTCCACTCTCCTGTCTTCTCCCCATAACCCCTGACACCCGAATTTCCATGAACTTGTGCCACCGACTCAAGCAGCGGGCCACATACCTGCAAATCTAGATAATTTATTTCAAAATCAAATATCCACAAGATTGACCAGGACAATTATCTGCAAATTCTCTTCGCTAAGTACTATTCCTAATGACCACAGGAAATCGATTTCCCACAGTTTAGTAGCGAAGCATAAACCTCCGCATAAACCTACCAGATCTCCCATTACTAAACACTTTAACACCCCCATCAGAGTGGGGCTCAGTGCAAATTGGAGGAAGAGCACCGAATATTTCGCTTGGGAAGCTTACCCCACAGCGGTATGAATATTGACCTCCAACTTCAAGTAACCCACCTCTCAACAAATACCAATATTGGTGGCCAGTGGGGTGGGGGGCTTTCTGGAGCGCTAGTATGGTGTTGTGGTCTGAAGGGACTGGTTTCCAGAGGGCTAGTATGGCTAGTATAGTAATCTGCATACTTAAATTAAATTATGTATATGCGTATACGCCGTCCTTGTTATGCGCTTTTTTAGATGCCTCTTACTTGTTCGATTAGGACGAAGCGTATGCCCTCCGAATCAGATATATTTTAGACTTCTGCTTGTAATTAGCAAACACGAATGGGTCCATGCGAGCTTCTGCAACGTTTCTAAAAAAAAGATGCATCGAAACTACGTTTGTTTTTTTTTTTTTTTTTTTTTTTATTTTTGTTTTTTTTTTTTTTTTTTTTTTTATTTTTTTTTTCTTTTTTTTTTTTTTTTTTTTTTTTTTTTTTTTTTTTTTTTTTTTTTTTTTTTTTTTTTTTTTTTTTTTTTTTTTTTTTTTTGTAAGTTTTTTTCCATCGTCTACTGACTAACTAATCATCTACTGACTAACTAACTGACCGCTGCATTTCTAGCTTGACAAAATAGAAATAACACACAGCATGAAAATAGAACTGTTCTCGTGAGTCTGCTGGCGACGTCATGGAAAGGCTTGCGGTCGAATGCTGTGCCTATCTGAAACAAACAAGTCACGGACGGCTCGCGTTATCATCTTAGAAACTAAAGTGTAGAACAAGAAGTTTAATTTAAGACCATTGCTTAAAAGTCCGCTTCCGTCAATGAAACATTTCTAAGATTGTACTGTAATCTTCATTATTTCGCAGGTAGACACAAAATGCTGGAGTAACACAGTGGGACAGGCAGCATCACTGGAGAGAAGGAATGGGTGACGTTTCGGGTTGAGACCCTTCTTTCCTTTATTGTTCTTTCCTTAATTATTTCGTGTTCGTTCTGGGAAATAAATAAATACGTGGTAAACTTCTTCATGGCAATTAAATGGCTGATTTTTAAATATAACCATATAATATAACCATATAACAATTACAGCACGGAAACAGGCCATCTCGGCCCTTCTGGTCCGTGCCGAACACTTACTGTCACCTAGTCCCATCTACCTGCACTCAGAACATAACCCTCCATTCATTTCCGTCCATATACCTGTTTCATCATTCTTGCCTGCTTGGAGTCCCGGGTATTTAATATGGTTGACGCGTTGTCACTTTTGCTCAGAAGAGCAGAGACGTGTGGTGCCTCTCCGGCATAGAGGAGCTGAAATATATCCGTGAGGGTTACTGGTCAGACTACCCCTGTGCACTTGACCTATGTGGGTGCGCTTAGTTCGTATTCCATACAACATTTGACAAGTTGTGATGATTCTATTGATAATAAGAAGATATCGCCTGTAATTAGAGGCAACTTGCTGGCATTAACTATAAAGTTCATAGACTTTAGGGGCCGCTCGAATGGATAAGGAGAATGCAGATGGACTGGCAATATCTCGCAATTGATGACCGTCGGAGATATGCATTTAGTGCATTTACATCTTCAGTCTACATCTAAATTCCAGTTTTGTTTAATTTAGTTTAGAGATGCAGCGCGAAAACTGGCCCTTCGGCCCAATGGGTCCGCGCCGATAAGCGATCAACGCATATTAACACTATCCTACCCACGCTAGGGACATTTTTTACATTTACCAAGCCATTTACCTACATGCCTGCACGTCTTTGGAGTGTGGGAAGAAACCGGAGAAAGAAAGCCCACGCGGTCACGGGGAGAACGTACAAACTCCGTACAGACAGTCCCCGTAGTCGGGATCGAACCCGGGTCCCCGGCGCTGCAAGTGCTGTTAGGCAGCAACTCTACCGCTGCGATCACTTGGAAACAAAGTTGTGGCAAGATAATCACTGGATAATGCTAGATTGCGGATACTTTGTAATCTGAAATTAATCACGAAATATTGTGAATTCTAGGCGTCGAGGACAATCTGTGGAGAAAGAGAAACAGTAAATATTTCTATATTATAACAGAAATGATCAACTCGAGACGTTAGTTCTATTTCGCAATCTGACCTGTTGCAGGATTCCAGTCATTTCCACCGAACGGGAGAAAACAGTATTTTCTTGTTAATGGCAATCCAACACATCTTGTCGAAAGGAGAATAAAAACGCAATCTAACCAATTATTCCCATCGGGCATTGTTAATAATATTTGGAAAACGCATCTGCGATGGCGTCATCAACAATGTAAGGGTCTAACGTTATGGAAAACAAAATTATGTTGCCCAAAGCTTTCCGCGCCTCCTGTTTACTAAATTAATCTAATTTAATGAAACTTTAAAAATATAGGAGCCATTTTGGAACCATTTAATCGAAGTTAAATTAATAATGCAAACATGATTGAAGGTAGGCATGCAGGTGCAGCAGGCAGTAAAGAAAGCGAATGGTATGTTGGCTTTCGTAGCAAAAGGATTTGAGTATAGGAGCAGGGAGGTTCTATTGCAGTTGTACAGGGTCTTGGTGAGACCACACCTGGAGTATTGCGTACAGTTTTGGTCTCCACATCTGAGGAAGGACATTATTGCCACAGAGGGAGTGCAGAGAAGGTTCACCAGACTGATTCCTGGGATGTCAGGACTGTCTTATGAAGAAAGACTGGATAGACTTGGTTTATACTCTCTAGAATTTAGGAGATTGAGAGGGGATCTTATAGAAACTTACAAAATTCTTAAGGGGTTGGACAGGCTAGATGCAGGAAGCTTGTTCCCGATGATGGGGAAGTCCAGGACAAGGGGTCACAGCTTAAGGATAAGGGGGAAATCCTTTACAACCGAGATGAGGAGAACGTTTTTTCACACAGAGAGTGGTGAATCTCTGGTACTCTCTGCCACATAGGGTAGTTGAGGCCAGTTCATTGGCTATATTTAAGAGGGAGTTAGATGTGGCCCTTGTGACCAAGGGGATCAGAGGGTATGGAGAGAAGGCAGGTACGGGATACTGAGTTGGATGATCAGCCATGATCATATTGAATGGCGGTGCAGGCTCGAGGGGCCGAATGGCCCACTCCTGCACCTAATTTCTATGTTTCTATGTTTCTATGATCTTTTTCAGTTTTCGCTTGCGGTATCACAATATTCTTTTCTATTAAACAATGGGAATATACCGATGCATTTCCTCAAAATGTGGCAAATAAAATTCTTCAAATCCATTTTGTAAGATTATTATTGGTCCATTGTTGCAGAACAGCCCTTCGCTGACAGTAGCTTGCAAACATGCACAGAAATCCTTAATTTGTCAGATTTGCCGTGTACTGAGGTTTTCTCGAACTGCCGCTGGTTTCTTTACACTGCTGACTTCACTAAAAAAGAAACAACGTGCCGCTTTAAATCTGAGTCCAGTCTTCATTATCTTCAAGACCAGCATCACAAACCGGAATGTTCTTGTTGCAGCTCTTCGTTTGAACGGTTAATGTGGACAGACTTAAACCCGAAATTACGCAATCTTTACATGGAAGTTCAAATAGAAGCCATTTACAGAAGCAGTTTTTTTAGCAATAGTTTAGAGATACAGCGCGGAAACAGGCCCTTCGAGTCCGCGCCGACCAGCGATCACCCCGTACATTAGCACTATCCTGCACGCTAGGGACAATTTACAATCTTTACCGAAGCCAATCAACCTACGAACATGTACGTCTTTGGAATGTGGGCGGAAACCGGAGCGCCCAGAGAAAGCCCAAGCCAGTCATGGGACGAACGTACAAACTCCATACAGACAGCACCCGCAGTCGGGATCGAACCCAGGTCTCTGGCGCTGTAAGTGCAGCAACTCTACTACTGCGATACGGTCCTGCCCGATTTCAGTAATTTAAAAAATATCCAGAGAATTACTGTGTATATTTGGAATATTATGTCCTCCCATTGAACGGCACAAGGTCTCTAAGTGAGGCGCATCAAACATTTAAATTACACGAAAATTACTTAACCATTTGGTCTACAACAGGTTTCTGCTCGTGCAATTTAATGTGTGTTCTGAAGCCAAAATCATTGATTTGTGCAGAGGAATGTGAGTATAACCACGATACGGGGAAAACATAAAGAGTTCAAACCGCCTCGCTCACAACGTTGGCTTCTTGCCTGTAGTCCAAACTTTAAGTAACCCTTCATTTCTACGATTTTTAAAACAATACTTTGGAGGAAATTATAAGATTAACAGTTTGGTTTAAATCTCCCTAATTTATATTGGCCCATTCGATTAATTTACAGCCCCTATTCTCCTGTGTTGTGTGGATGTCAACAGCATAAGTTGATTGATCTACTGTGCATTATCGGAAGAAAAAACCTAGATTTCGTTCATACGTTAGCTGTCGCGGCTTGGCGCCAATTTTCTGCTGGACTCCCCATAGAATATTGCTGCAATGGTGTTTATGAAAATAGTAGAAATATTAGTTAACAAAAACCAGTATGGAGATTTGGTTTTGTAGGAATAGCAACCGGAGTTAGTGTGAAAAACGTCAGATGGAAACATAATCAATAGAAAGCTGCGGATGGCGATGGTGAGGGCTGAACAGGAAGAAACGAAATGGGTGATTGTTGTTTGAATGTATATAATCGAAAGAGCGAAAGAGCACAACACAAATTGGGAAGGGGGGGGGGGGGGGAGATTCAAAGGAAGGTGGGTGTCTACGTTTGTGCATCTAAATATTCACAAGCACTCCTTACCTTCTACGCGGAAACGATTTGTGACAATTAACTGAGTAGGCAGCTGATGCAAATTTAATTCCGAGTAAAAATCTGGATGCTACGGGAGGAGGTTGTGAACATGATTCAGGAAGTATTTTTTTTTAATTATTATTTTTTTATTCCAACAAAATTTATTCAATTATTAAAAATAATATTTACACTACAATAAAACAAGCCAGAACCCACCACCATAAAAACAATACAAACATATATCCAATTCAGGAAGTATTGGAAGGCTTTGTTACAATGGGAATGGGCCGAGCTATGACCTCTCCCGCCGCACGAGCCACAGTCGTGGGATATATTACGTCACGGACACGTTTCATATATTTACTCATAATTTCCTTTTCCGCAGAGCAAGTTTTGAGTAAACTAACAACAAGTTGACAATTTATTCTTGTAATATGTCGGTGAAAGTTAGAGTTTGGTCCATGGCTCTTCTGGTCATACTAACGCAGGGTATAGTTAAAATGTGTGCCATTTCTGGTCTAAGTATTATTTTTCGTAAATTCGGACCTGGTTTCGAGCTATTAGGTTCATCTATTAGGCCCTCGTGGGTTTATAGTTGTTTCGTGCTTTTCGACAGTTGGTTCCTGTTTTCTCTGTCCAGTGTTTACAACTGTTTCAATTGCTCTTGCTTTTTTCCCGACAGCTACCGAAGTCTATTCGACCAGAGTGTCCCAATTCCCTGTCACCTTGGACGTTGGCGGCGGTGAACATGCTATCATGTATTGCACATTTCCAATATCGAAAGACAATATTGGCGTTAATTGGTGGAGGGACGGCATGAAGACATTCCTTGAACCGGACAGTAGAAAACAATTTACGATAGATTCTGGAAGGGGAATATTTACTCTCCAAAATGTGCGTGCCGCTGACTCCGGCCTGTATTACTGTCAAGTAAAGTCACAGCATCAGGTTATCGGGAATGGAAGTGGCTGCCTGATCACCGTATTTGGTGAGTGTGTGTGTTAGGGAAATAAGCAATTTTCAGTTCTATGTCATTTGTAAAGTCTAGTCGCGAGGGTAATATGAAAAATCGCCTGTTGATAAATAGGTAATGGCAATTTTAAATTACAGGGACCAGTCATTCAAAATGAAACAAAGCACAATGGACATAACAAAGAAACATAGAAACATAGAAATTAGGTGCAGGAGTAGGCCATTCGGCCCTTCGAGCCTGCACCGCCATTCAATGTGATCATGGCTGATCATCCAACTCAGTATCCCGTACCTGCCTTCTCTCCATACCCTCTGATCCCCTTAGCCACAAGGGCCACATCTAACTCCCTCTTAAATATAGCCAATGAACTGGCATTGACTTCCTTCTGTGGCAGAGAGTTCCAGAGATTCACCACTCTGTGTGTGAAAAAAGTTCTTCTCGTCTCGGTTTTAAAGGATTTCCCCCTTATCCTTAAGCTGTGACCCCTTGCAGGTCGAGTAGCACTTGTGGGACGCGTGGGGATTGAGGGTTATTCTGTTCATTTTACGATACTTTGCGAGACTCCTTTTCATTGCCGCTATGAATTGGCGCAGCCCATTCATTTAGCGGTCCCGAATTTTAAGCTAATCTCCCAGATGGATTTATCGCTAAGAACGGGTAAATGCTGAGATGGAAGGAATTCATTCTGAGGTGTGGTTAGAAATGTTTTGCAATGAAATATTGAAATAATATTCCTGTTAGTTTTAGTAGCTGGAGTGTGATGTCCAGGTTTCTCATCACTAAGAAAAGAGAGTAGGAGCAATACGTCGATGGTAGAGTCTGTCATGCCTCTATTCTACATCGACAGCTTTAGAACCTCATAAGACCAATGTGCTGCTGCAACCCAAGGATCTTGGTTTTCTAACATGTGGGACTCATCGCTGCTGATTCCAAGCTACTTCAATGAAATCTTTTTTCTTTTTTTTGAAATCGCTTGACACTAATTTTGTCAGGCATAACCTCAGTCTATTCAAGCAATTTGGCACCGTACGGGGGAAAAAAGAAGTAAACAACATCTCAAATGAAATTATTTAAAGTCCGGGAATAAACAGTAACATTTATTTCATCGTTAAAGATTATCCTGATTAAGTGAATTAAGTCAAGGTTTCTAAAGATTTGTAATAAACGGACAAAGCAACCCAACAATCAACTCCCTGTCCAGTTAGACACCGGCTGTAGCTCGTACGGAAGGAGCTCGCGTTAATAAATGCCAAATATAGGGCCTTTTACGTGCAGACCAAAATGAGTAGAATCCGCACAGCGAGAAACAGAGCTTGTTATATTCCATCGTTTGGCTTCTGCCAGCTATCATCATTAACGCCGATCTAACGTTGTCGATTCACTGTCGCCAAGTTGGCACAACAGATGGAACTGATTTGTATAGAGACACAAAATGCTGGAGTAACTCAGCGGGGCGGGCAGCATCTCTGGGTAGAAGGAATGAGTGACGTTTGGGGTCTATACCCTTCTTCAAACCTCGATCCGAAACGTCACCCATTCCTTCTCCGAAGAGATGTTGCCTGTCCCGCTGAGTTACTCCAACATATATTCGGTTTAAACCAGCATCTGCAGTTCTTTCCTACATACTGATATTGAATAAGTGCGCTCGTAAATTGCTTGTAATAAAAACCACGGTGTTTCACTATAAGCATTCAATGCGCGAGAAAGGTGTTCCAGCACTTGGTTCACATGCAGGTAAATGGTTGTGATCGGCATTTCAAACCCATATCTGGTTCTGGTTCTGGTTGATTACTGCGCAAACACGTGATAAGTGGTTATCTCCCGCATGTCGGAGTGAGTAGAGTAGAGTAGAGTAGTGATTAAATGTTGAAGTGGGTCCTTTTGACCAGGGTGAGAAGATTTAATCCATATACTACTTAAAGTGCTAACGGGATTCATCATTAATCTTCATGTATAACTGCTTCCTGTCACCACACTATACGAATCTGTTATATTTCGATTATGATGGCTCCATTTCTTTTGCAATATATGAATAATCCGAACATGGCCACTTTTAAATAATCACGGCAGGCTTCTGGCAAAAACTTTCGTGCGATACCGGGGAACGTCCATTCGTAACAGAGTTTATTTTGGAACTCCTTAAATTCTGTTGGCACTCCTTAAATCCACCCTCTTTGTATCTTGGCGGAGGTCGTCCGGTTGTCCGCTAGGAAAGGGAGTATAAATGAACGACAAACTGGGAAGTTTAAATATTAAATAATTTGGTAGTGACAAATACGACTCGATGGCGAGATAAAATGTGAATATTTACAATGAAATGGAAAGCTAACACCCGATATTTTTTTTTCTTTGCTTAAGATCCCCCAACTCCCTTGACAATTGTTCCTGCTGAAGGACTTGGATCTCCACGGAAACTTGTGTGCAAAACTGGCGCCTTTTATCCGGAGAAATTAGAAATATTCTGGCTAAGAAATAACGAGGAAATTCGCACTGGAATCGAAACTGTGAAAAATCTAAGCGAAGAAGGATTGTTTGTGGCTACTAGTTCTTTGGAAATAACGCAGCCTGGGGAGGGCAAAGATATTTACACCTGTCTGGTATCACATGTCTCCCTGAAGGTGGCGGCCAGTTTCAGTTATACCCTGGGCCAAGGTAAGACTGGAGCCAGTTACACATGATATTGGGGCGGTAGATCAAATTTGATCAGATTAATAACTGGACAGCTTTCCGTACAAGGGTAAGGGTAAATGTGGCTCGCATTTATTCGCATGAAAGCAACACTTGCATGCTGTTTAAAATTAATTGTACTTCATCAGTTCTTGTAAGGAAATCCGTGTGAGATGAATTGACAAACTGAATTGATATAATGATTGTAATGAGCAAAAACGTCCTGGGATATGCATATATCTACTGTCTGGTGAAATATATGAAGATAAAGTCTATATTCCGTTTAACGTCAGTAAGCAGCTCTCCGCACATGGGCACAATACAACGGCAATTGCTTGTCCTGTGGGTTCCATTACTAACTTCCATCTGGTGCCTCATGATATACCTTCCAAACTTTCCGATGTGGGTATTAAAATGCACCTACGAAATGATTTACTTTGTTGACTGCCGTTTGTATATTTGTTCTGAAATGTATAAATTCTTTACAGTTTCTAAATTTTCTGTTAATCCACCAGGAATTGGTCGCAAACAGATTATCGTATATGCAGTAGGTGGATCAGTAATTTTAATTCTGATTATAATCGTGATAAGACTCAGTTTAAAGATGTGGCACGGTAAGAATCGTGATAATAATCATACAATAATAATTTCTATGGTTAAAACGAGAATGGATATGTCAATGGTGTTTGCTCACAGAGGAGAAAAGGAAACGTAGATGGACATGTAAAGAGAGTTCTGAAGCCGATTTTGATATATGTGTGTGATAATATGATGGATCTTCAAATTCAATTATTTCAGCTTGGAATTGGATGTATTCAATTATCACCTATGCATATATTTTCAAATATAAGGAATTCTTCAAACATCCAGTGTGATTGATAATTAATGCAATGGAAGATTACTATTTTGAGTAAAAAACAACTGTGGTTTTCTGTGGCAATGAGCAAAACCAAACATCTCCATATGTTTACATTACATTGCTGTTTCGACATGGACACGGTTCCTTATAAACCATTACTATTTTAAAGTTTCAGTTAAAATTTAGGTCCAGTGGGCGCAACATCGCGAAAGAGTACAAGATGCGTTGTATTGTTATAACTGTGACAATTGGTGCTGCTGAGCACCATCTGATATTTAAAAATGCAATCGTTCTTATTTTCTACAGTAAATTTGATTAATATGAGAAGAATAATGTCAAAATCTACAGATCAATCTTTACAATTGAAGTTGTTTTATGTAACTCTCATTTCATTCCTCTAGGCCATAACGTAACCTCTGTAGGCATACGTCCGAACGGGGAGCCGGTATGTGAAATGTCTCCTGTTGTTTCAAGATAGGGATTATTCGTAGCAGAAATATTATAAATCAGTTTTATTCTATAGTATCGTGGAATATTCTAGGGCAGGATGAAACCATTATTTATTTTTCAGGTTACGTCAAGTATACCTCCACTAATAATTTGAAAATTCCTGTTGTATCTGCTTCAACATCTTTTGTCAATTCCATGCCAGATCATATCCTAATTTATTCTAAAGTGATGTTTAGGATGAAAATATGAGCTTTTATTAGTTCTGGGGGTATTAGTTCAAGTACACTTTAAAATATAATTTTAGATAGTGAGAACGTATCAAATATCAGACTACGAAGAGATTGTGGGTTGCTGACCAATGGGAGAGTAAGTGCAACAATCAATCCGTAAGGCAAAAGTTATATTGAATTCCAAAGCACGGTAATTAAAATAAAAATGAAAAGAACCTTTGTCGAGAATTTAATTTGCTTTCTTGAGCCGTTCTTTAACGTGTTAATTGCAGTTTTGGCTTCGATCCTTAACGAAGGGCCATTTCACCGGATATGGCCTACGTGGCATCGAAACTGCTTGCCACAAAATTACTATTTTGTGCTGGCTGCTAAATGGAATCCCATAAATGCATCTTCCACTCTGCAATGCTTAGAAGAAGAAATCTCCAAAATCTGCAAAAGACTGATATTCGTATTGGCACTGGTTAATTATTGTCATGTACACCGAGATTCAATTATAAACTTTATTTTGCGTGCAATCCGGAAAATGGATACCATGTATGGGTACAATCTAACCATACCCAAGTGCAAAAAGGGAAATGACACAGGATGCAAAATATTGTGTTACAGCTAAAGAGAGAGTGCACATTTTAAAAACGCAAGGACCAGAACGAGGTAAATCACAGATCAGGATTGCACCATTAGCTTGCGCGACGCCTGTTTAGTAACTTGATAACATCGAGTATAAAGCTGTTTTTAAATCTTACACAAGGAGATTTAAACCTATTGTGTATTCTGTCCGCCGAGGGAAGAGGAGAGAATGACGGAAGCTTGTTTACGTGGTTGGCTGGGCTGCAATCACAGGTTCCTGCGTTTCTTAAGGTCCTGGGCAAAGCTGTCGCTAAACCAATTTGGGATTCATCCCCATATAATTATTTCGACAGTGCAGCTGTGGAATTTGGGAAGAGACTTTGGAGACCGTCCAACTTTCCTTGGTCCTCTGGGAAGGTCGAGGCAACGGTGTGCTTTCATGGCGTTAGAATTAATGTGGTTGGACCAGTGCAAATTATTGGTGATGTTTATCGCCAGGAAACTCGACCAACGCCATTATCCACCCCCTTCCTTGAAATGACATAGTTGGTAATATCATTGAAAGCAAGTGAAATGTTAATCTATTCCTCTATATCCCCCGTGCATCGATTTTCAGCCCCAGTTACAGTTCTAGTGCCATATCAGCTATATAAGCCTGGTCACCCGCAGTATTAAATGTACTTTTCTAATAGGTGAGACAAGCACCAATTGAACATGCCGCTGCCTATGCTACGCTGAATTTAAGCGAGAGCAAAGGATTTTCAAATGGTCTACAAGAAGAACAACATGTCGCCTATTCACAGGTAATGCTCTTGGACAGCGTAATTAAGATATGGAATGAGCATTGTTCCAAATGTAGTTGCTTTTTCCAAACTGCAGGGAAAATATGTGCACAATAGCAAATCTTCATTTAAATAAAACCTATCACCCGCTGCACATCAGAGCATAAATATAATTTTCCTTTCCTTATTCGGGTTTAAATTCAAATGTAAATTGTATGTGAATAAACAAAGGGTGGGAAGCTAGGAACACACAAACCTACCCAGTTCTCATAATCAGGGCGAAACTAAATACAAATGCAAGACAATGGCCTGGGAAAAGAGAGTAAACAGGCCGTTCAAATTATCCACCGAATAGGGGACTCGTGTCAACAACTGGGGACGCAGAGCTATAGGAAGTAGTACCAACTTATATTCTATTGCATTTCGGTGCCACTGATGAAGCCGTGAGCCGCGGTGTCTATTGGAGAGGTACCGGTAGCTTCAGTCTGCGAACCACCTCTTGGGCTCGACAGGCAAAATGGATTCCCGCCAATCCCACAAATACACTTTAAAAGGGGCTTCGTATTATGCCAAATATTTAATACTGCGGATACAATTTTGAGCATTCACCAATTCTCCTAACGTAATTACGTCGAAGTTGACATAAAAGAAAAAGAAAATAATTCTTTTGTGGGACAAGAACAGCTCCTCGCGTTTAAACTCAATATCAAGCAGAAAGGTATAGCCAAAAATAAATCTGCAAATCAATACCATTGTAAAAATAACAACTGATGGGTTGCATAAAATATTATTTTAAAGCAGTATGCTCAAATTCGTCACTGAATGATTGTCTAATCACCGATCATTAATTACTTTCGCAGAATAAAAGAGGTGGACATGACAAGCTGACCTACGCAACTGTGCAACATCACAACCCCAAGAAAACATCAGCATCCAAACAGAACAACAAATACACGGTGTACGCTGATGTGAATACTTCAAAAAAGACGTGTAACTGACAATCCAAATACAGTTTAGATGGTAGACTATTTGTTTGAGTACAAGCCCAAAGTTTCACGTTGCGTCCAGAATTTAGAGTAATAATTGTTAGAGGGTAGAAAGCAAGTGACCATTTTCAACTTCGATGAAAGACAGGCTCACTGTTGGAATTTGTCTATTGCAGATAAAAAATAAGAATATACAAAGTAGAAGCAGAAATATGTTATGCATAACTATTAATTTTCATTCCTGGTCCGTATCGAACTTCTCCATATGCAAACGCTTCAAGTTATGCTTCTTGGATACCATATAGTTGCATTTACATAGCGATCCTGCTGCGAAATTTTTAAGTGGTATTTTATTTCAAAGTGGGAATTTGAAGATAGGGACAGAGATGCTACACAGAGATTTTGATAGGAAGGAAACATTACAGCAGCTGAGTAAAATATTGGTCAAATGGTAGGTTCAATGAAGATTGGGCGAGAGGGATTGGGGGTGGGGGGAAAGTATCTATAGCTTGGGACGCCTTAAATTAGTACTGAGATGGAATATCATTCCACACCAAATTCCTTAGACAATAATACCTTTTGTGCAATTATCACACAATTTTGCTGGATATGGATCAACGGACTGTATGGTACATGCTTGTAAATGAGCAAAACAAATGTTCTTTCTAAAGTACTGTTGTTTCTGGGATGGGGTGACTGATTGCAAATAAAGCCTTCTGAAAGCCCAGATATAAGACATCCACTGGTTCTCCCTTATCCACTCTACTAGTTACTCCACTTATCCGCTCCACTAGTTACACCCTTATCCACTCCACTCCACTACTTCTCCCTTATCAACTCTACTAGTTTATGGAGGGAGGGAGTGGCTGAGGGTAGGGGAAAGGAGAGGGAGGAAGAGGTGAGGGAGGGAGTTTGGGAGAGGAAGAGGCGAGAGAAAAGAGGGTGAAGAGGAGGCAGAGGGAATGCTGGGAGATGAGGTGGGAGGGAGGAGGATAGGGGTAGGAAGAGGGATGGCGAGGTAATGGAGGAGGGGAGGGGGACGAATGAGGAGGGGAGGGAGGGGTGAGGGGAGGAAGCAGAGGGGGGTTGGTGGAGACTGGGGAGAGGGTGGATAATGGAGGAGGGGAATAGGAGACTGAAGAGGGAGA
The DNA here is from genome assembly GCF_028641065.1 of Leucoraja erinaceus. Lineage (NCBI taxonomy): Eukaryota > Metazoa > Chordata > Chondrichthyes > Rajiformes > Rajidae > Leucoraja > Leucoraja erinaceus. Next base: position 15,968,686 of record NC_073393.1, on the reverse strand, counting down.
GTAGATGCTTAAACATCGATCTTATTTTTTACGTTATTGCCATTTTAAACTTTAAAAGCATCCGCCGCGCCTGCGCAGTTGGGAACTATGGGTGAGTGAAGGAATATCGCGATGGGGGAACGGGGCCCAACGAGTCCCACTTGGTCTAGTTGACTTTGAAATCCAATATCAGCAGATCTGGTGACAGGTATAAGGGAAATGCAAGTTTCCAAAGTTTGGATGATGGTCACCAATGAGCTCATTAAAAAAACGGGGAAGGCTCTTGCACGGGGCTCTTCGGTTGCAACCAGCATGAAGATGAACGACTTTGAAAAGTAGAGGGTATCTGATGGTAAGTAAAAATAAGCCCTGATTTTTTTAATCAGCCCATAACGCTTCAGAAAAACAGCGTCACTCTTCAGCTGTTCTTTCACGAAGGCCCTGTATTAACACATTAATTGTTTGTGAACCTCATTCCATAATATGTTTGTGAAAATTGTTTAGTGCCACTGGATCCTGGCCCAGATCTGTCTGTGCACCAGTCTCCCCACGGTAAACAAAGTCACGCACAGGTTTTCCTCCATTTAGGGTATAGCATCCTGCAGCCACCCATGTTCGAGTCAATGGGTATGTGCATGTGGTGGATACAAACTTTAATTTGGACCTGTACCGTACAGACCTCTGCATATGTCAATAAATTCTACTTGACTCTATACATCACGAATGTTGTAATAATCTACATTTTGCAAACGAATAGGGAAATTAATAGTTCTCCTATAACCTTTCATGAGACATGGGAAATAGAAACTGAGACAAAACGATGTAAAAATAGGAAATCAAAACGGTTGGATAGATGAACAGGTCAGACTGCAGACTGGAGGGAAAAACGTTTAATATTTCAGACGAGGGGTCCCTGATCAGAACTGTGAAATAGAGAAAGGTGTTAGCCTACTGAATATCAAGATTTTGAAGAGGATGATGGGTGGAATAAAGATAATTCGCTAATAAAATCATGATTAGATTTGATTATACCATGGCCGTGTATAAAAATAGAACATAGGTGCAGGAGTAGGCCATTCGGCCCTTCGAACCTGCACCGCCTTTCAACATGATCATGGTTGATCATCCAACTTAGTATCCCGTACCTGCCTTCTCTCCATACCCCCTGATCCCTTTAACCACAAGGGCCACGTCTAACTCCCTCTGAAATATAGCCAATGAACTTGGCCTCAACTACCTTCTGTGGCAGAGAATTCCACAGATTCACCACTCTCTGTGTGAAAAATGTTTTTCTCATCTCGGTCGTAAAAGACTTCCCCCTTATCCTTAAACTATGACCCCTTGTTCTGGACTTCCCCAACATCGGGAACAATCTTCCTGCATCTAGCCTGTCCAACCCCTTAAGAATTTTGTAAGCTGGTGCTAATTTGATTCTGCCTCCGGGACAGAAGTGGAATGAAGAAACTAGAATTATGAGGTTCATAGACAGGGGAGATAGTCAAAAATATTTTGTCAAATGGTAGGGGAGTCTAAAACTAGAAGGTGTATGTTTAAAACAAAAATTGATATATTTGGTGAGTACACGGAGTAATCTGCCTGGATGTTGTTGTCTTATGCTGCACGTCTCCGTTTTCCCTTTAAGCGAATGTATCTGCAGCTCGAGTTAATAAGAAATTCACAAATAGCCGAGACTAGAATTGCGCTCGCGAACTTGCTGATGGCGTCGTGGAAACACTTTGTGGTGAAAAGCAAAATGTCGCCTGTCACGTTACAGATCAGAACGGCGATTTGAACAATTTATGTAATAGCTTATTTCGGCGTGACAAATTTATGTAAAGTTGCTCCGAAAAGTCTGTGTTTCAATTCCAAGTCGTGTGTTTAGTTCAGTTTACTTCAGCAAATTATTGTCGCGTCTACCTAAATACAATGAAAAACATTTCAGTGCGTGCTGTCCTGTCAAAGAAAATACTATACATGAATACAATCAAGCCGTCAACAATGCACAGAGAAATTGTAACGGGTACAAAACTGAGTGCAAGATAAAGGCCAATGAAAGATGGTTCAAAGTTCTTATGTGAGATAGATGAGGTAGATGAGGAGCGCACTCTAGCTGATCAGAGGACCGTTCGTTCATTTGCCAGATGACAGCTGGGAGGAAATTGTCCCTGATTCTGGAGATATGCGTCGGAAACTTCTGCAAGACTTGCCTCGTGTGAGAGGGGAGAAGAGTGATGGCCGGTGTGAGGCTGGTCCTTGATTATCCTGACGGCCTTGCCGCGGCAGATGGAGTGTAGATGGAGTCAATGGATGGGAAGTTGGTTTGTGTGATGGTCTGAGTTACGTCCATAACTTCTTGCAATTTCTTGTGGTCTTGGATGGGGCTGTTTCCAACCCCGTCTATAATACATCCCAAAAAAGTTGTTTACAATGTCTCTGTCGAAGTTTGTGGGGGTTATTGATGTCATGCCGAAATCCCTAATCCTTCTCAGGACGTAGAGGCATTCGTGGGCATTTCTGGCCATAGCTTCGACGTGGCTGGTCCAGGACAAATTGCTGGTGATATTTATTCTAATGCACTTGAACCTTTCGACCATTTCTGCTTCGGTGCCATCAATGCATAAGTGGGGTGTGTACTGTTTCTCTTGCTGAAATCAACCACAGTCTCCTTTGTCTTGCTGACATTGAGGGAAAGGTTGGCTTGGATGTTCTCAATATCCTTTCTGTTCTCTGGCCAGAAATAAAATGAGAATATATACTTCAATATTTTTTCCTGGAATTAATTTTTCAGTTATGATGAGAGAGTGGGAAGGCTGTCTGTCCCATAAGGGCCTGTCCCACTTAAGGGTCTGTCCCACTAACGCGACCTTTCAGCGACTGTCTTCGCCCTTCAAGCTCGAGGGCACTTTCCTGAACAACCTCGAGCTGGATTGACCGTCAGCGATGAAACCGCGAGCTGGATCGACCGACCGCACATACACACATCGCAAAAGCGGGGGCCAGGGGACGCGGGGGTGGGGGGGGGGGGGGGGGGGGGGCAGCAGTCTGAAATTCACACCCGCGATGAACAGGAACGTAAAAGACAACGGCACAGTGTACGGCACAGTGTACGGTAAGTCCTTTAGCGAGCGCGGATGGGAGGGGGGGGGGGGGGGGGGGGGGGGGGGGGGGATGATGGGGAGAGAGGGGGAGAGAAGGGAGAGGGGGGGGGGGGGAGACACTTTTACGAAGCCAGACAACTTTTAATAAAGTTTAGCGGGCATTTAACCTACCGGTCGGTTTTCCTTGGCCCAGAAAACGCCAAAGAGCCAATTAAATTACCCGGTCAGCCAAGGAGATTGCCTATGGCTGCCCTCGACTGCCTATAACTACACAGCGACCCCATTCCACTGCACTACGAGTCCAAAGGAACCATGGCGAAGACAAATTTTCAACATGCTGAAAATGTTTCCTCGACCAAACTGAGGCATGGTTCCAGAGACCTCCTAGGACCACGTGTCGACCATGCTGCGAGTTTGAGTCGAGGGCAAACTCTTCTAAACTCGCAGATTAGGTCGCCTCAGTGGGACTGCCCCTTTAGGCGACTTTTTTGGCGAGTGCAGGAGACTCTGTGCTCACCACATGGTCGCCACATATTCGCTGATGGTCTCTGGTGAGTCTCCTTGGGGTGGGAGATTGCAACCTTCACGTGGTCCACCCTGTTTCGACGAATGCAATCAACCCAGCGTGCACAATCAAATAAGATCAAATAGAACAAGTTGTCATACAAAATGTTGCTGCGACCAAAAATTGGTCGCCATGGAGAAAATCGATAATCCTGTGGTCGTCGGTGCAGTCGTAGTGGGGTCACCATATAGTTGTAGGTAGTCGAGATAGTCGTAGGAAGTCTTAGTTAATCGCCTTTGCTGACCGGTCATTTTCATTGGCTCATTGGGGAAACAAACATAAGCACGAATTTTCAGAACTAAAGATAACCCACCGGTAATGTTAAATGCCCGCCGAACTTCACATCTGTGTATCTCTGGCTTATTAAACGTTGTATGGCTTCTTAAAAGTGTCTCCACTCCTTCTCCCCCATTCTCCCCCCCCCTTCTCCCCTTCTCCCCGTATCCCCCTTCTCCCCTCTTCTCCCTTTCCCACTCCCCCCTCTTTTAAAGTTCTTACGTTTGCACACACGTTTGATCATCTTATGTTCCTTCACACATGTCACCTTTTTTGATTCACGTTTTGTTATTCATCTTACCATAATAACTATTCTTTGTGTGTTAAAAATGTGAACCTGCAATAACTAAAAGGAACAATTATAACTTTTAAAAAGTTACGTCGCACATTGCATTGATCGGGAACAAACTCCATGGACTATACACCTTGCTCATGCTGGTCTTTTACAATTTGGCATCACAAGTTGTCAAGTGCTCAAATCTCCAAGAATGCAACAATTTTAAGTTAGCAGTCATACTGTAAAGAATTCTATTTTTTGTCTCTGAAGTCTTTTGTGGTCTTGGACGTATTTCTCATTTTCTTTGATAATCGATTCTATTTCTAACAATCCAAGCTTTTACTTTAATAAACTCGCATCGTCTTTTGTTTGTTGATGTGGTCCCCTTCTCTTCAGTAATCGGGTTTTGTAATGCACATTTGGCCCTTGAATACCTTTGCGCGAAAGTTGCTGTTGCAAATATCTGCGAATGTAACAGATTAATAATTGGGAGCAAGGAGCTAGTTAATTCCTGAATTTTAACAATGGAAAGAGGTTATAACATTTTTGCTTATAGTCACATATGGTACCACGGAGAAAGGTAGCAGAGGAATGCACTATATATTGTAAGCGAAAAAGAATGCAATCAAAGATTCAGTTGACTATGGATTTCCCTTTCTAAATTCCTTGTGTGAAGAATTAGACGATCCGAATCAATAGCGAAAAACTCTTAATGGTACGCCGCCCAATTGCCATCTAGTGGATGATCAAATCCTTATCAACAACATCACTTGATGTAATGTATCTCATTTAAATGCTGCAATTGAGGCTTGGAGTTTTTGGCTGAAATGAAAGAAATTCGCAGCGGGACTAACTCAAAGGTCATCACACCCTCCTGCATTCAAGGTGGGATAATCTGTGACAGAAATATACGAGGCTGAATAGTTGACAGCTCTGTCATCTTATGCTCCGGTAGGACAAAGTCTCAATTTGAGAATGAGGTAGAGGTAAATGGATTTCAATATGTGTTGTCCAAACGCGGTGCACCTACAATGGCTGGGAGAGAAATAATTTTGGAGTAGGAAATCGAAGAAAACATATTTCCTAGATCATACTCGCTGAAACATAAATATACTCAAAATGCATCACGATGCCTTAGTCATGTGATTTACGGCGTTGGTGTCACACGCTTCAGGCATTCTATGAAAACCTATTTCTTGTGCACACCCTTCTATTTTGCAGTATGCCGGTGAAAGCAATGGTTCGGTACATGGGTCTTCTTGCTTTGCTTTGTCAAGGTATGCTTAGTTTCTGTACCGATTTCGCTAAGCAAATCATATTTGACAATATTATACACTAGTATGCCACAGTAAATTAAATTTACAACGTTTCTACAATTGACTAACCATTATTTCCTAATTGTTTTGTATTTGTGTATCCATTGGCTCTTTTTCTTGGTGCTGTATGTACAAATGTTTTCATCATATTTACTTATTTCTGCCACTGACAAAAGCAACTTCGAGCAAAGTGGAACAATTCCCCGCAATCCTGAGGGTCTCCAGGGGCAGAAGTGATTCCATGTTCTGCAAATTTCCGATATTAAAAGAAACCGCTGACGTTTCTTGGTGGCGAGGGGACGAGAATACATTTATGGAAGCGGACAGCAGAAAACAATTCAAAGTAGACAAGGGAAGCAGTACATTTACTTTGCTGAATGTGAGTGTCGCAGACTTCGGGATGTATTACTGTCGAGTGAAATATCAACTGCAACTTATCGGCAATGGAACTGGCTCCCAGCTAATTGTGTTAAGTAAGTGTCTTTGTTACGAGTAGTGGGGTATGTTCTTCTGTTGCAATGTTACTAAAGCTTCCTGGTGGTGGAAATATTAATCTTAACTAGCTCTATAATTTTAATAGTTACTTCCGAGATGGAAATCTGAAATAAAGGGAAAATACTGAAAAATATTCCATCCGTCGGTCAATATACGTTCAGCGAGAGTTCTGTTATAGTTTTGTTTTATTTACTCCGGGTTATGTTAAAAAGTCATAGCGACGTTACCCTGGTTATTGCTCTTGTAAATTGGCAGGTCACTTTATATTTTGACCTCCAGCTTTTCAAATACCCAACCAAATGCACGTTACTCCGAATTTCCAGAAAGTTGCAAATTTCCCACGCCGACAAACTTTCACATCAACTAAAAACGGAGGAGAAAATGATCTCACAGTTTTGAGGTGGATAATTTTGTTTTCACATTCACTGTCTCCAGGAAAGTTCATGGAATGAAAAAAGAAAAAAAAAGAACTACAACTGAAATTCTCCGATATTATTTCTTTGCTTGGTAATCATTTATATGGCACAGGGAGTAAAATGTAATATATCTTTATTAATTAATAATTATAGTACAATGAGATGTTATTACACAAATGAAGGAAAATAAATATGCTTAAACAGAAACGAGGTGATTACGCAATTAATTGCCAAAAAAAGGTACAATTAACTCTCCCGCTCGCTAAATATTACTGACAGTGGCTCCAGCACAAATGGAACCATGGTCGTTAATGTCTTGTTAATAAAATATATGAAATGAGAAACAGAGTTTGCTCCGTTCATCCTTGCGTGCTTTTCGAGAAAAGCAGTTGTCGCCGATGTACTCCTGCCATTTAGTGCAGTCCATTTTCTGTAACTACCATATGCACATAAGAAAGAGAAAATGTTCAGAAGAAATGCGTGATTTTGAATTCAACATAAAGCACTGTCACGGAATCTTACCAAGCAATGGTCACATTCCTTCATAATAATCGCGCTAGGCAGCACTCCATTCATGCTTTGTTTCAATTACACTACTTACCTTGATATCCTCCGTAAAATAATGTATAACAAAATTATAAACTCAACAAACAACCACACGGATAACAGGAGGCAGCAGCAACGGTTCAGCGACAATTATGTTCATTGAAATAAAATATATTTTGCAGCTTCACGCTTTTTGTTTATTGTTCCAGCTCCCCCAACTCCATTGAAAATCGTTGCTATTGAAGGAAGTGCACCGCATTTGCCGCAACTCGTGTGTAAAACGGCTGCGTTTTATCCAATGGAATTAGACGTAATGTGGCAAAGAAACAACGTGGAAATTTTGACCGGCATTGAAACCGTGAGAAACAGAACAGCGGATGGACTTTATGAGGCTTCCAGTTTTTTGCACGACACGCAGCCTGCGCCAGGCAAAACTGTTTACACCTGCCTGGTATCCCACGTATCTCTTACAGCCCCTGCCAGTTTCAGCTACATTGTCGAGCAAGGTAAGCCGGGAGGCATTTAACGCAGACCCCAACCTGCCGAGAAATACAATCCGAACAAGTCAAGTCAAGTCACATTTAGTTATCTAGCACATTTAAAAAACAACTCTCGTTTGCCAAAGTGCTTTACATTTGTTATAAGAATAGTATAAACAAACAAACTACATAATAGATACATATAGCCCGCGCTCAGTGGACGTCAGGAAAGACATGGGAGTATAGATAAGTTTTTTGTCTTGACTTAAAGGAGTCGATGGAGGGGCAGTTCTGATGGGAAGGGGGTAGCTGTTCCACAGTCTAGGAGCTGCAACCGCAAAGTCGCGGTTGCCCCTAAACTTATGCCTAGACCGCGGGATATTCAGCAACCCCAAGTCGGCCGATCAGAGGGACCTGGAGGCGGAGTGATGGGTGAGGAGACTTTTAATGTAGGAGGGGGCAAGCCCATTGAGGGCTTTGTAGACATAGAAGAGGGTCTTGAAATGTATACGGAATCGCACAGGGAGCCAATGGAGAGAGGCCAGGATCGGGGTGATGTGGTCCCTTTTTCGGCTGCTCGTCAGGAGTCTCGCTGCGGCGTTTTGGACCAGTTGCAGGCGGGACAGGGAAGATTGGCTGATGCCAGTGTAAAGGGAGTTGCAGTAATCTAGGCGGGAGGAGATGAATGTGTGGATGATCTATTCGAGGTCATCAAAGTGGAAGAATTGTTTTATTTTAGCTATCGTCCGAAGCTGAAAGAAGCTAGCTCTTACCACGGCATTGACTTGTTTGTCAAATTTCAGTGCTGAGTCAAATATCACGCCGAGGTTTTTGACATGAGGTTTGAGTAGTTTGGTAAGGCTTCCAAGGCTGCCTGCTATGATTTTGATTGAGTCGGAGGGGCCGAGAAGGATTACCTCAGACTTACTCTCCTTTGGTTGGAGGAAGTTCTGGGCCATCCAGCACTTTATATCCTCGAGGCTGCGGGTGGGGTTAAGCAGATTTGATTGGTTTTTGGGCTTCAGGGGGAGATAGAGTGTGTATCGTCTGCGAACAAGGGTCTAGATCAGATTCCTTTACCCCAGAGATGTTGCCTGTCCCGCTGAGTTACTCCAGCTTTTTTGTGTCTATTTTCTAATACAGTTAGATAGTTGTGCAAACACAAAAATCCAGTTCCTTTTCATATTTACTGGAACCTGTGGCGGCGGGTCCAGGGTATCAGATCCAGAATATAAAATGCATTCTGACTTTGTAAACTGTTGTCAAACTACCGGGCGTAGTTTTGTAAAATGAAAATTAACACACATCTTAACATAATAACCAAACCTCAGCAAAGAGCCGCCATATAATGTGATCTGTTCTATGAATTCGTCATTACAGTACAATGCGTGCCATGTGGCAGTCATAAAATCTTTGTGCAGAAATTATTGAAGCAGCGGTGAATTTCGTGGGCGAAGCTTGGCGCTTCATTGTGCTTATGGCTGGCAGAACAGGGAAATTCAGCCGATAGTATGAAATAAATGAACTTTGTACCTTCATTTATTGATCAGGGGTATTTTGAACTTGGGGCCAAAGTACCGGGCGCTGCGTTGTAAAAATAAATAAAATCCTTTTATCTTAATAAGCAAACCTCTTTACAATCTGCCGCAGTGTGTGTGTGATTTGTTCGTTCGGTACATTCCAATATTACTTTACAATTCATGGACAATGGAGGACCCGGCGTGGGGAGACCGCCGTGAGGCAGGGGGGAGGGAGGAGAACAACTGGGGACCTGGCGCGGGGGTACTTTGTATGCGCCCTTTATGGGCGACTATTTGCGTACCCTGGGTAGGCAAGCAAAGAATTTCACTGTGATGTGTCACATGTGACGACGAAGTATTGAATCTGGTATTTATTGCATATTTTATGCAGGGAGGGTGGATAGATACCTTAAAATGCACTGCTTTTTTGTCTCTCTATTCCTGAATATGTGTTCCTATGGTTCACAGTTTCTTATGTTTCGCCAGATCCAGAAACCACTGACAAAACACAAATTATTGGATGTGTAGTGGGCGGACTAGTAATTGTGATTCTGATCATATTTTTCACAAGATTCGGATTAAAGGCGCAACCGGGTAAGAACGTTGCATATTTGACCAAGTACTGCAATGTATCAGTTCTGTTCATTGATCAGAGACAGGATACATTCTATTGCAGCGCGAAACACGTTTTCAATGTTATTTACTGCTTGAAAATTGATAATAGCCGTCTATCTTTCAAGAGAGAACTAGATAGGGCTCTTCAAGAGAGAGCTAGATAGGGCTCTTCAAGAGAGAGCTAGATAGGGCTCTTAAAGATAGCGGAGTTAGGGGATATGGGGAGAAGGCAGGCACCGGGGTACTGATTGTGGATGATCAGCCATGATCACATTGAATGGCGGTGCTGGCTCGAAGGGCCGAATGGCCTACTCCTGCACCTATTGTCTATTGTCTATTTTCTATTGTCAGTCAAACACTGAATCTGAATAGAAAATTATTTCATCTGCCCCACACCTCCCTGGCATCACATATAACCCTTAAAGGTTCCTTCCAGTTTCAACTATTTGGTCAAACGAGGAAATGCAGGAAGCATTTTAAACGAGTTCTACATCAGATTAGAAATACAGCTGCGTAGTTGTTCAAACACGAGAGATAGAAGTGTGAATTGTATTATTTGTGATGAAAGACCAACGTGCAAGCAGCTCAAAAACTAATACCTCATTCAATGCATCCCGACTGAGATGAATTAACAACCTGAATTTATGTGCGGCTTATTTCATAGTAAACAATCGTGAGTTTATAGGACTGCGCGGCCAGATTCGGCTCAATATCCATCTACAAATTTGTAGACGACACCACGGTTGTGAGCATGATCGCAGACAGTGGCATGTGCGTGTGTCCCTAGTTCTCGAATTCACTCTTAACCCCCTCTTTTACATCACCCATTGCTAAAATACGTCGTTACATCTTCACGGCGTCTGCACGCATGTCCTATTATGTGGATCGATGACAAATTATACTGTTCAATGCTTCTGTTTTTTTTTAAACTGATGTCTAGTGTAACAATATGAAAAAATAAATCTCTTCTTAACCTTAATCAATTATCCCCTACAGAAAGAGCTACTTTGTAAAGTGACGCGTTTGCTTGATAATTAAAACATTAACCCATAATTGTTGCAATATGTATTTCCTACAATATTTTTTGGTGGGTTGGAGCGTTACTTTTCAATGCTCTGCCTTATTAGCTTTTACTCCCTGTATAATTAATATGTCTTACGGTTTCTTATTTTTCACCTAATCCAGAAAGTACCTATAAAAGACTGATTCTCACACGTGCAGTGGGCGGGTTGGTAATTTTACTTTCGATTATAATTTTGACCAGATTAGCATGGACGGCACAACATGGTAAGAACCTTGGATTGTTCAGTTATTTCAATTGTATTTCTAGAAAAGAGAAAATATGCGTTTTTATTCGGAATTAAACAGAACGTCCATAGTATTTATCTATTTTACAGTTGGCTATACCAGTGTAAACTGCGCCTTAAAATGCAATGATTTCACCTTTCCATTCGATGTATTCACTCCTCCCCTGAACCAATGCATTTTGAACACCTGAGTGTATTCACCGAAATGTATCCCTCGTGAAAAACCGATAGGAAACTGAGTGTCCGAGAGCAAAGTAACCCATTTCAATCTGTCCAAATGGCCATGCCGGCTAATTGCAACAACCTGTGATCCGACTGACAAATGGAAGTGTATCACTAAATTCAGAATGGGAATTTACACCATGGCCTTGACAGATGAAACTGGTTGCCAGCGATCAAACACAAATACATCAAAACGGCTCTGTGCAATATTAGTACTTCACATGGATAGTATCCTATGTGTTTAAGAATTTAACGAATCTCTTAATCTGGCCTTCAATGTCGCCTGTTTGACGTTTGTTCCTTCTCCTTATGACCCCGTGGATATATTCCGGTGTTCCTGCTTTCTAGCACATCTCAAAGATGTGTGGAATGGCGGGTTAATTATCCCATGTAATATGCTCATCTGGTAGAGGACTGCTAAAGTTTGGGGGCGCATGGGAGGTTAATGACAATATGAAGAGAATAAAGTAGAATTTGGGTTAATGGGAGTTTGACGGTCGGCGCAGACTTGGATCCGCGTAACTATGACATAGTTCTGTGGACCAAGATCGGCTCATGTAAAAATCGAGAAAAATATTGATATAAAATCCATATAACCTTTCTGCAAACTAAAATGTATAATTGTTGAGTACCTTAGAATGTTATTGGAAATAAAAACGATTGTTTTTACGATGGACTAATGGCCGATATGGAATTACTTCCACAGACTAAAGGAGGGGGAGCCAACAAGCTGTTCCGCATCTTCCCAACTAATAACAAATCAACAACTAAGCAAAACGGCAAACACGCAAAGGTTTCAAAGAAAGCGAGAAGTTGAGAAACAAAATACACTTCGTTTCTGTGGACTATAAGGAATTACGGGTTTGAAGTATTGTTCCTTTGTACCTACTGCATGCAGTCAAAACAACGATGGAGGTCACAGATACAGGAGAGGATAGTGAAACGTTCGTTTTCACATTAGGCATTATGATAAACTGCAGAAATTGTCGCTGAATATGTCAATTTACCGAGTGTTCAATGTCGAAAGCGATAGCAGTTTAAAGCGGATAGCAAAACTAAACACCTGCGCTAGTTTATTTAGGATGCTTTCATACAACCTTACAGATGGCGAGACTTCACGAACATTTCGCAACTCATTTCAAACCAAATGCCAATTAATTACATTTTTAAATGAAATAACGTTCCATTCATTAAATCACTTGCTTTTGCAAATCAAGCCATGGTTTATAGTTCATCAGCTGTTATGAAATGCGACGGCGTGGAGACAAACTACAGAAGGAACTTTGTCGCTGAACCGACAGAAGGCACATTGGAAGTCAGAGCATTCAATACAGACGTTGGGAGGCCATGGTACAGTAGCATAAGAAACACAGAAACATAGAAACATAGAAAATATGTGCAGGAGGAGGCCATTCGGCCCTTCGAGCCAGCACCGCCATTCATTGCGATCATGGCTGATCGTCCCCAATCAATAACCCGTGCCTGCCTTCTCCCCATATCCCTTGATTCCACTAGTCACTAGCCACCATCTAACTCTCTCTTAAATCCATCCAGTGATTTGGCCTCCACTGCCCTCTGTGGCAGGGAATTCCACAAATTCACAACTCTCTGAGTGAAAAAGTGTTTTCTCACCTCAGTCTTAAATGGCCTCCCCTTTAAAACTGTGCCCCCTGGTTCTGGACTCGCCCAACATTGGGAACATTTTTCCTGCATCTAGCTCGATCAGTCCTTTTATAATTTTATATGTTTCTATAATATTTCCCTCTCATCCTTCTAATCTCCAGTGAATACCTCTTTTCAATCTTTCCTCATATGACAATCCCACCATCCCCGGGATCAACCTCGTGAACCTACGCTGCACTGCCTCAATCACAAGGATGTCCTTCCTCAAATTAGGAGACCAAAACTGTACACAATACTCCAGATGTGGTCTTACCAGAGCCATATACAACTGCAGAAGAACCTCTCTACCCCTATACTGAAATCCTCTTGTTATGAAGCTATAGCAGGGTGACCAAATCTTCCTATCGTTCTGCATTATTTTTAATAAGCGAGGCATTTAATAATACCTAGGTCCTGGGTCATTCGGGGATAAACATTCTCGCCAGCTGAGCTACTGTGTGTGTATGGACCTGCGTATTCATTTCAATGAGATTTATAAATAAACTATACTAAGTGGGATCCGTTGGGTCCCTGTCACACAAGAGGCTTGGTTCCCCAACGCAATATTGCATCACTCACCCATAGCCCCCAACTGCACGGGCGCAGCTCATTTCCCCTCATCCCTAGCACTCTCGCCCATCCCCTTCACCCTCCCTCTTCATTCCCATCTACTCATCCCCTCCACCACCCCCCCTTCACCTCTCTCTCCCTCTCCTTTCCCTACCCTCAGTCACTCCCTCCCTCCCTCCATAACTCCGCTCACTTCCCTAATCCCCTCCTCTCCCTCTATTTCCCCTCCTCCCCTACTTTCCCTCCTCACTTCTTCCCTCTCCTCCTACCCTCCCCCAAATCTTCCCTCGCCTCTCCTTGCCCCTACCCTCAGTCACTCTCTCCCCCTCCATAACTCCATAACCCCTCCCCCCCCCCCCCCCCCGTCCCCCCCTCACCCACTCTCCCTCCCCAGGGTCTCGAGGTTGCCGCTCCTCTCCCTTCTTGTGAGCCCTGGAGGAGCATCAGCCGTCGGCGTCCTCAGAGCCAGGCCTCGGATCGGCCCGGAAGCACCAGCAGCTGTGTCTTTGTGCCAGCGTGTGGGCGGATGGGGGAAAGATCAGAGAAAAGACGGGGGAAGAGTCATTGGGGAGAGGGGGTATCACGGGGAAGGGGGCAGGGTCCAGCGAGGGGCACGAGAGGGGAAGGGGCAGGAGCTGGGGGGCGTTGCGATGGTGGTATGTTTGGGACTCACAGTGGTCGCTGGACTTTCTCCTCCGCCGAGATCAGATTCACCACTTTCCATTTGGCGACGTCTGCCATGCAGCGCCGCTTCCGGTCCCTCCGAAAATTGTGTCCGGTTGGAGACCTCCGTCGGCCACCCACGGCGTCCCTCAGCTCCAGTAAAGACGCGATGGCGCAGGAAGGGGTGGACCGTCCTGATGAGTGACAGGAAAAGAGACTATTTCCGCGCGGCGCTGACTGGCAGGAGAGGAGATCGATCTGCGCCTGCGCAGTTTTAAAGATTTTTATATCTTGCTAACGTTTACAATAGGACAATAGCACAGGACAACGGTGAGTAAGAAAAATCATAGCACTGTCCCGTACTACTTTTGCGCAAATAGAAAAACTACGCAAACCGGAAGAGCACAAGATCACAAGATCAGAGCTTTAGTTATGTACAGATTGAAGATGAATAGATAGAAAGACAGACAGACAGACGGACGGACGGACGGACGGACGGACGGACGGACGGACGGACGGATGGATGGATTATCCATCGAATATGTCAGCAGTAGGCCACAGCATACTGCAGGCTGTCCAAATCCACAATTGTATCTATTTAAATTATTGACTCAATACAGCACCAGCCTTCAAAACGCAAGAATGTCTGGAATGAACCTGTCAATTATCAAATCCCTAGCATTAGCCTGCGTCACAGCCATTCAAATTCGATAGTGATTTACACGAATTACAAGCTGTGTGCTCAACCAATTTGAGACAGTTCTTACATTCCTATTTAAACAAACTTCCTGGATTGAAGGAAACAGGGAGAATCTGCTGTGTTGGGGATAATAATAATAATAATAATAATAATAATAATAATAATAATTTTATTTATAGAGCACTTTAAAAACAATCACAGTTGCAACAAAGTGCTGTACATCACTAATCATTGACAAAACAAGTTAATACACACCAACAATAACAATCAAAAGAAATAGTAGTAAAAGACATATAAAATAAAGAAACATCAAAAACACCAAAAACAGAAGCAAAGTCTCAGGCATGGTCTAAAGCCAGGGAGTACAAATGTGTTTTAACACTGGATTTGAGGATGGACAGTGAGGGGGCCTGTCTGATGTGCAACAGCAGGGTGTTCCAGAGTGCTGGAGCAGCAACAGAGAAGGCTCTATCCCATCTGAGCCTCCGACTAGACCTCGGTACCTCCAGGAGCAGCCGACCAGCTGACCTGAGGGACCGGGCAGGAGCGTATGGGTGGAGCAGCTCAGAGAGGTAAGGCGGGGCGAGCCCATTCAGAGATTTAAAAACAAATAACAGTATCTTAAAATGAACTCGAAAGTGCACCGGGAGCCAGTGGAGGGAGGCCAGAATTGCAGATATGTGCTCCCTCTTTCGAGTCCCTGTTAAAAGGTGAGCAACAGCATTCTGAACTAACTGGAGACGAGCCAGTGAAGAACGAGCAACTCCAAAATGGAGCGCGTTACAGTAATCCAGCCTAGATGTAATAAAGGCATAGGTTAGAAAGTTCAGATTGGATTCCAACAGGCTGGTTAAACTTTCGAGGTGGGTTGGCTTAAATAAAGATGCTGTCGCTTTAACCTCTGCTGTTGGTTCCAGTCTGTCAGCACAAAGTTGGGAGCCAGGTCCGGATGACCAGGCGGTGATAATTATGAGAATTTACAGCTATTTGAACGCAGCAAAACTAGAGGCTTCACTCAGAAGTAGGTCGCACCTCCCCAGCTGATGGGGCCCTTTTCTTGCTCTCTATCGCCCACCCTATCAAGTGGGCAAACGCAGAGCCAACCCGTAATATGAGTGGGAGCATTTTCTCAGTCAGACTTTGTCGACAGTTGGGGTGGGGGATCTGGGAGAGAGAGAGAGCTGGTAATGCCGCACAGATGTAACAGTTTAATAACGACCCATTAAAATCCACCCTTCAGCCATTCGGCAACCTGGGCTGATCTGATCTGACAGCCCTCTCACTAGCTCGCCGCATGCCCAATCCTAATGCAGAGCCTCCACAAAACCTTTGGGCTTCAGGTAACACCTGCAGAAAGAGCCTCTGCTAACAAGGGCAGGCAAACTGTGCTGGTCAATGTGCACTGGGCGAGATGGCTGGGGGAAATGTACTGCAACCACCGCAAACTTGGAACAGCACAGACCCTCCACTCAATCTATCCAATACTAAAGGGTGGGCATTTCGCAGTTAAATGTCTTATATTGGATTGGAAGCTTCTTCACAGGGCCAACCCTTTACTCATTTTTCCTCTGAGATTAATCTTTGCCTGAATGGTACATTCACACCGCCTGTAGGTAAAGCATCAGCCCACATCACACCGATACAGTCGCTGCCTGCCTCAGATTAAATATGTTTACACATAAATTATGAATAAGACAATGTTTCAAACGTGTAATATTTTCTTATTTCAGTACATGTTAAGGATTCAATGAAAATAATAAATTCATTTTGAATAACTCACAATTGCAGATTAATGAACTGAACTAGAACTGGGACTGTGTAAGTAGTGTGTGAACAACAGAACAAGAAAGGAAGAAAATGAGTTGACAGAATTCTAGATTAATTCCTTGGTAGAATAGTAAACGATTTATACACAGTTTATACAGTGCTGCGTTTGCATTTATTATCCCGAATGATCTTTGACAAATCCCATAATTCCTTACGTTTATCAAGATACCGAACTCGCTTATCCTACGAGGGATGCACAACCGAAACATAAGAATTACCTTTCAGGCAATTACAGTGCAATTGGGGAGATAGTTATACACATGAGAACCTCGTTACCGAGTTCCTATCATGAAGAGTTATCCCGCATTTTCTCGATTCATCTGTGCAAACAATTGCTTTTCAATTTTAGACCGCAATGTATCTCAGGTCGAAAGTTTTCATCTGACAAAAGAGAGGTGACCAAGCTCGATTTCTCACCCTTCCATGCAAAATTGAATCAAATCCATTATAAAAGGAGAATACTGGAAGTACTTAGTAAACCCACAACATCCGTGAAAACAGAGCATTCTATGTATTTATAATGGATTTTGTGTATCTGTTTGTTTAATCGAATCACATTATCAGTCTCTGTCATGTGATGGATCTTTACTTTTGTTGTCTGGTGTGGTATAATGCTCATAATATTAACCAGAAAATGCACATTGTGATATTAGAAATTTGACAATAAGGCCGTAAAAGTTGTCTTCTGTGTCCTGGTTCTGTGGACCAGAAATAACAAGCAGAATTTTCAATCCTCTCAGTCTAGTTACAGAGTGCATGCATGTACATTTCAGTTAAAGTTGAATCACGGTTCAGTTAATGTCGAATACGAAAGGGTTAATAGAACAATGAACAACCAAGCTGCAAAACAAATACGAGGTCCTGCAGCCAAAAATACAATCTCAGCAAGGATTGGAATGAAGCACTAATTCCATTTGTCTGAGTATTCGCGGATTGCTTCGGTGTGAGACATTCATATTCTCCAACCTTCTGGATGAAAAATTGCTTCCTGTTGAATGTTGAATGGCCCGATCTTATTTCCAAAATTACCTCTCACTCTGTGGATCCATCATCAGAAAAATAAATTGCGATTTCATAACCTCCTACCTCTGCTGGAGGAGTGGGCTCCTCCTGGTGGCTTCACAGAATATTGCAGACGTTTATCACCTATCCCCAACATCATGAGTAAATTTCGCCAGCGAGAGAGGATGTTGCAGAACTCTCGTCGGCGCTTCTTCCACCTAGGCCGCAAATCCAATATCCATATGTTAGTTGCTACCAACATTTCAGCACTCCCACATTCCCGAAGCGGATGATTGCATAGTACTCATCGTACTGCCCCTATCTGTATGTCATCTGCCAGGCTCAATTTGAAGAAGGGTTTCGGCCCGAAACGTTGCCTATTTCCCTCGCTCCATAGATGCTGCTGCACCCGCTGAGTTTCTCCAGCATTTTTGTCTACCTTCGATTTTCCAGCATCTGCAGTTCCTTCTTAAACAATTCACTTGATCTAATTTCATTCTACACTATAATTTATTATACATTTTTTTCTTCACAATGACAATAGTTGAGCAAAACCACTTGGTCTTCTTCTTCTTGCGTATGGTGTGCACAGCCTAAAGTTGTAGGACAACTTGGTCTATTTAATCTTATTTGATTTTGCACGCCAGATTGATTGCATTCATTGAAACAGGGTGGACCACGTGAAGGTTGCAATCTTCCACCACTACCACTTGACCAATTCATTAGGTTTATAGAATATAAGAACGGTGAACTAATAATAATTATAATAATAATAATAATAATAATAATAATAATAATAATAATCATTATCATAATAATAATTAAAACAAATATAATAATAATAATAATAATAATAACAATAATAATAATAATAATAATAATAATAATATATTTATAGAGCACTTTAAAAACAACCACTGTTGCAACAAAGTGCTGTACATGACTAATCATGGACAAAAAATTATTACACGACAATAAAAACATTAAAAGAGAGAGTACAAACAATAAAATTAAAAACATTAAAAGCACTAAAACAGGAGCAAAGTTTCAAGCAGGGTCAAAAGCCAAGGAATATAAATGTGTTTTAATACTGGTTAATAATAATGGAGAAGAAGCACATACATTGGGGAGTGGACATGGAACAGTGGAGCGGGTGATGAGTCAAGTAACACGAGGGGGGATAGAAAAGGTGAAAATGGGAAAGATACGCTGGGTGGACGTGCGAGTGAGAAAGACAAACAGGGCCAGTGGGTTACATGTAAGTGGAAAGATCAGTGTTCATGCCACTGAGTGGCATGTTCTGTCTAAGCGGTATGAACATTGACTTCTCTAACTTCAACTAACCATTGCTTTCCCTCTCTATCCATCCCTCCCCCTTCCCAATTCTTCAACCAGTCTTACTGTCTCCAACTACATTTTATCTTTGTTTGCTTTGTTGTTACCTTCTCTCGGCTAACAATGATCTATTCTACATTGCCCTTGATCTCCATTCCCTTTGCCCTGTTTTCACAACTTCAAACGTCCTTATCTATCTATATCCCTCCCCCCTGACGTCAGTCTGAAGAAGGTCTCGACCTGAAACGTTACTCATTCCTTCTCTCTACCTGTCCCTCTGAGTTACTCCAGCATTCTGTGTCTATCTCTGGTTTATAGAGAACCGGCCTCAACCGCCTTCTGAGGCAGAGAATTCCACAGACTCACAACTCTCTGTATGAAAAAGTTATTCTTCATCTCCGTTCTAAATTGTTTACCCCTCATTCTTAAACTGTGACCCCTGGTTCTGGACTCCCTCAAAATCGGGAACATGTTTCCTGCCTCTAGCTTGTCCAATCTTATATGTTTCAATAAGACGCACTCCCATCCTAAATTCCAGAGTATACAAGCCCAGCTGCTCCATTCTATCAACATATGATAATCCCACCATCCCGGGAATTAACCTGGTGAACCTACGCTGCACTCCCTCAATAGCAAGAATGCCCTTCCTCAGATTTGGAGACCAAAACTGCAATAAATATTCCAGGTGTGGTCTCACTAGTGCCCTGTACAACAGCAGAAAGACCTCTTTGCTCCTGTACTCAATTCCTCTTGTTATGAAGGCCATTTGCTTTCTTCACTGCCTACTGTACCTGCATGCTTACTTTCAGTGACTGATGAACAAGGACCCCCCAGATCCCGTTGTACTTCCCTTTTTCCCAACTTGACACCATTTAGATAATAACCTGCCTTCCTGTTTTGCCACCAAAGTGGATAACCTCACATTTATCCACATTAAACGGCATCTGCCATGCATCTGCCCACTCACCCAACCTGTCCAAGTCATGCTGCATCCTCATAGCATCCTCCTCACAGGTCACACTGCCACCCAGCTTTGTGTCATTCGCAAATTTGCTAATGTTATTTTTAATCCCTTCATCAAAATCATTATCGTATATTGTAAATAGCTGCAGTCCCAGCAGCGAGCCTTGCGGTACCCCACTAGTCACTGCCTACCATTCTGTAATCCCTACTCTTTTCCTGTCTGCCAACCAATTTTCTATCCATCAGCACTCTACCCCCAATACCATGTGCCCTAATTTTGCCCACTAAGCTCCTATGTGGGGCCTTATCAAATGCTTTCTGAAAGTCCAGGTACACTACATCCACTGGCTCTCCCTTGTCTATTTTCCCAGTTAAATCCTCAAAAAATTCCAGAAGATTAGTCTAGCATGATTTCCCCTTCGTAAAACCACGCTGACTCGGACTGATCCTGCTACTGTTATCCAAATGTGTGGCTATTTCATCTTTTATAATTAATTCCAGCATCTTCCCCACCACCGATGTCAGCCTAACTGGTCTATAAATCCCTGTTTTCTCTCTCCCGCCTTTCTTAAACAGTGGGATAACATTAGCTACCCTCCAATCCACAGGAACTGATCCTGAATCTACAGAACATTGGAAAATAATCACCAATGCATCCATGATTTCCAGAGCCACCTCCTTAAGTACCCTGGGATGCAGATCATCGGGCCCTGGGGATTTATCAGTCTTCAGTCCCATCAGTCTATCCAACACCATTTCCTGCCTCATGTGCATTTCCTTCAGTTCCTCCGTCACCCTAGATCTTATGGCCACTGGTACATCAGGGAGATTGTTTGTGTCCTCCTTAGTGAAGATGGATCCAAAGTACCTGTTCAACTCGTCTGCAATTTCCTTGTTCCCCATAATAAATTCACCTTTCTCAGTCTTCAATGGTCCAACTTTGATCCAAACTTTTTTTTCCTCTTCACATACCTAAATAAGCTTTTAATATCCACCTTTATATTCTGGGCCAGCTTACCTTCGTACCTCATCTTTCCTCCCCGTATTGCCTTTTTAGTTATCTTCTGTTGCTCTTTAAACGTTTCCCAATCTTCTGGCTTCCTGTTCATCTATGCTATTTTATATGTCTTCTCTTTTATTTTTATATTGTCCCTGACTTCCCTTGTCAGCCACGGTCGCCCCTTACTCCCCTTGGAATCTTTCTTGCTCTTTGGAATGAACTGATCCTGCACCTTCAGTATTATTCCAAGAAATACCTGCCATTGTTGAATCCATTGCCATCCCTGCTAGGGTATCTTTCCAGTCAACTTTGGCCAGCTCTTCCCTCATCGCTTCATAGTCCCCTTTGTTCAACTGTAATACTGACACCTCCGATTTATCCTTCTCCCTCTCAAATTGTAGATTAAAATTTATCAGATTATGGTCACCACCTCCTAATGGCTCCTTGACATCGAGTTCCCTTTATCAAATGCGGTTTATTACACAACACTAAATCCAAAATTGCCTTCTCCCTGGTAGGTTCCTGTACAAGCTGCTCTAAGAATCCATCTCGGAGGCACTCCACAAACTCACTTTCTTGGGGTCCAGTACCAGCAGCTGCAGCTCCTTCACACACATTGTATCGTATCGTAGTACCTGAAATTTGAAAATATAATGTTCAAACCATTAGTTTGTAAGCTACTCAAGTGAAATGTAAAGTGCTGGTCTTCCAGTTTGTGTGTTGGTCTCACTCTGGCAGTGGGGGACGGAAGGGACGGAAAGGTCGGTATGGGAAGGAAAAGGTACGTTCAATTGGTTAGCAACCCAGAGCTCCAGCTGGCCTTCGCGAACAGGGCAAGGTTCGCGATCTAAAATATCGTCTGTCCATTCCTTCCGCCGATGCTGCCTGACCCGCTGAGTTCCTCCAGCATTCTGGTCTTTGCTGAAGGAACACAGCAGATTAGAGGTACCCATTTGCTCTATAGGTGCTGGATAGCTTGTTGGGTCCGTCGAGCAGTACAAAAATAATTTACGTGGAACGAGAAAACTAGTAAAATACACGGAAGAACGGAATTTTGTTTGTGTTAGAAAAGTACTGGAATAATATAACGGTAATATGGACGTTTCGGGTCCCTTCATTCAGTCCCAACACCTGCAGTTCCTCGTGTCTCCATTTTGTTTGTGTAATTCAATTAGTGATAGCTTCTGCTCTCGGGATTCTTTAGTGCTCCCGGGAGGTCTAGGAGAAAATTCTACATCAAGCATAAATGTTTCACCTGGGAGATGAGATGGGATGCCTTAAAATAAAACTAAATATGAAACCCACTGCACTGTCACATGATATCCGGCGTCATGAAATACACGAATCTTTGAAGAGGCTTCCTCATTTGCAGCAAGCGACCACCTCATTTTGCAAAATGTCGTTTGGAGCATCAGTTCGATACATGACTCTTCTGGCTACAGTTTGGCACGGTACGTTTAGATACATGTGGGGTTTCCGAATCTCATGTCATGTTTTATAATATTCTATTTTTAAAAAAGACATGTAGTTCTGGAGTAATTCCGTGGGTCAGGCAGCATCTAAGGAGAACGTGGATAGGTGACGTTTCGGGTCGAAACTACTTCAGAATCTAAAGAAGACTCTTGGCCGCTGAGTTACTCCAGCACTCGGTGTCTTTTTTTGTAAACCAGTTCCTTGTATCACCTTAGAATATTCTATGTTGGTTACCAAGCACGGATTTAGTTACAGTGCTTCTTAATTCATTTATGGCCGATTCTAGTTTATTTTGAATTTTTCAACTCTTTGTTCATTTTGCTTGTCCGGATGGCCAACTGTTTTCAGTATTCTTGTTTTATTTCTGGCAGCCTTCGAAGTAACTTCAACCAAAGTGGACCAATTCCCTAAATACCTGACCGTCCACAGAGGAGGCAATGCGTCCATGTTCTGCACATTCTCAATACAACAAGTTACTCCTGCTGTTTCTTGGTGGAGATGGGGCGAGAAGACATTTATAGAACCAGACAGCAGAAAACAATTTTCTATCAGAAAGGGCAGTGCGGATTTCATTCTCCTGAATACGAAAATCGCGGACTCCGGAGTTTATTATTGTAAATTGAAACAACAGCAGCAATCTATCGGAGATGGACCTGGCTCAAGGCTCACCGTGTTCGGTAAGTGCCCTGTAAGGGAGACATTTTAAGCTTCCTGGGGTACAAGTAAAGCTCGCTGATATGAATAACATGACATTTTATAACTCGGCAAAAACTCGATAAGATTTATACTATAAAAACAAAAACCGTTCCAAATCTGATATATTTAAATAATCCGTAAGTGGGTCAGCATCTGTGTAGAGAGAAAATGTCCTTTTCCTCATTTCGTACTTCTCCAGAGATTTTCCATTGCTCTCCTGCAGATTCGCGCTGTCCACTTTGGCGTTATTGCCCACGATTCAGATTCACCCTTTACTACCCTCCATGGTGTGCTTGAATGTATTTACATCAAATGACTTAGATTAAAAGGTTGTTTAGAATTGTTTTTCATGGAAAATGTTGAAGCCACGTGGATGTTTTAATCTCAGTTGTGATAAGAATGTCCCATTTCTGCTCCCGAAGACAACGGAATAATTTTAACACCTCCATCCTGGATAGGCTCTTTAAAACAATATTCAAACGCCACCACTCTACGCCAATAGTGGTTACAATCTCATAAGAATAGTGTTTGCAGTCCATATTGATTCACACATAATTTTCGCTTTTTACGCGCCACCTTACAAATTATCTCCGAAATCTGTAATCATTTAATCACTTAAAGTCTGGAAACAAGAAAATAAATCGATCTCTCGAGATTGGGATGTTAGAATATTCATTTAGATTAGGTATCGTGGGGTATGTGACAACAGGGTTTGTGACACAGAGACCTGACGCACAAACCACCCACGATTGAATTGAACAACGGAGCGGCCTCGGCCTTAAATATTCTACTCTTATTCGTCGGCTGTAAACGAAGCTGAACCCCGGATCAAACCACCATGGTTACTATACAGATGAATCCTATAAACCGTTGAGAGGTTTGATTTCTAGATTCTTACTCCAGGGACAGAATATCACCGTCTCACTCCGAGGATTCTCATTAAACCCTTAACCTTTATAAAATACGAGTAAGATTAAACGGCATTGGGGCAAACGCCTGAGCTCCCGTCCTTACAATTACATTCTTACATGACTCAACCACGTTTCCCACAAGAATCAGTCTCTCCACGTTTCCCCCCAATTATTCATTCTATCTAAATAGATCTATGTTCGTGCCACAGATTAATTTTACGTTTTAGCTGATGATGCACTCGCCGAGGCTGAGAATAAGCATCGAGGTCTCCTCCGAGTTCAATAAAGAAACCGATCCAACAACCTGTTACTAAAGAAACGGAATGTAAAAATATTTAAAACTTATTAAACTCGTAGTCATCAACTCGTAGAGCGATTTAACAAGAGGCCTCCTACTAACTAGCTACTGATTATAGATCCGCCGGAGGTAGATCAGCGTCAGCTCTGTGCTGATATGTGAAATCTCATTCAGACCAAACGTCTTCAACAAACCGAGTACATTTGGAAAATGGCAACATTGTAGAAGAGACGTAGTCTAATTTGGATTTCCCATTCGCGTATTGTACTTATTGAAGAAGTGTCTAATATTTGCAACGCGATACTAATTATCAGTAAATAGACACAAAAAGCTGAAGTAACTTAACGGGACAGGCAGCATCTCTGGAGAGAAGGAATGGGTCGAGATCCTTCTCCAGACATCTGCATTTTCTTCTTAATAATTATTCGTATAACTCTATCATGCTCAAATTGCTCAGTTAGCGTTATGGAGAAACGTCCCGGGCCAAAAGCTGTATCACTTGAGCCCTCCATCCCAGGTATTAAACAATTGTGTGGCCCAAGCTTTCATCTACGCAACTACGGCCTTCCTCTTGATTATTGATATTGGTGACATCTGGATATATACAGCGCTACATTGGTTAGCGCTGCCCACAATTTCAGCGACCCAAGTTCGACCCGGATCCTGCGTGCGTCCATATATAGTTCTCCCCTTCAACGCGTAGACATCCCACCGGTGCTCCGGTTTATTCCGCATGCCACACATCTGCAGGTTGGTAGGAAAACTAGTCTCTGTAAATTGTCCCGGTTGATTGGTCGTGGTGAGGAGTGAAGAGGAAAGTTGACAGGAGATGAAAAATGAATACGTGGAGATGGAGGTTTAATGACGCAATAGGTCATCTGTGCTGCTCTGTGCTGTGCTGTGTATCTCTGTGATATTCCACTCTACACGTATCATTCTTTACACCAAAATCTCGTAAAAACAGTCATTTTTGAACTGAACATAAAAAGTTGTTGCCAGCGATTATACACCCCCCTCCACGCTACTGATTTGGCACTTCAGAACATTGGCGATGGTTCAGAAGCCCACATATTACCTACATCCAAACCTCGGATTCCTTATGGATTGCTTGGATATATTTCACTGTCAAATCTAAAACAATGACAAATCAGTGAGTGCAAAAGCGATTGTACCGATAACCGATCTGATGGTGGGAGTGCCAGGTCGCGGTGTGACGAGGCAAACTAGAATGTTATCGTTGAATTGGAAAGAAAATATGCAACATATTTTTCTTCTGTTACAGCTCCGCCAACTCCCCTGAGCATTAGCCAAGTTAATGGCAGTTCGCCGCCCAGACTTGTGTGTAAAACGGCTGCCTTTTCCCCGAAGGAAGTCAAAATATCCTGGCAAAGAAATGGTGTAACAATTTCCACCGGGGAAGAACGTGTGAACATCAGTAGCGTGGAGGGGTTGCATGTGGCTTCCAGCTTTCTCCAAGTAACGAAGCCTACCTGGCGCGTTGATATTTACACCTGCCTAGTGTCACATGTCTCCCTTGCGGTCCCGGCCAGAGTCGACTACACCGTCAAGCCAGGTAAGACTGGCAAACAGAGCTGGGAACAGAGGGAGACCTCCGATCCGATTTAGAAATATTGATGGATACAGCTCAAACACGACTAGACGGGCTGAATGTGGACCGTGTTTATTCGCCGCGGGAGTTCGGGCAAACTGACGTATCATATGCTCTCATCTGTTTTCTAAATTATATCTGCATCTTCAATATTTATAGTGTCTGTGACGTGGCTAAACCTTCAAGGCTGTCAGAGATGTTAGCAAACAAAAAAAATAATCAAAAAGACACAATCAGTGAGATGGGGATAGAGGTACACGTTCTTTATATATAGTCGGGAATTTACTTTGCAATGTTGAGATATTTCACTATTTTGAGGGTATGAGAGAAGGTCTAGCTCAACTTGACTGGGGCATGTTATTTGAGGGGGAAGGAACATCGGCCAAGTGGGATGTTTTTAAACGTATGCTGTAGAGAGCTCAGGGTGTGTACGTCTCCGTTAGAGTGAAAGGCAAAGCAGGCAAACGTAAAGAAGCTTGGCTGACGAGGGAAATTGAGACGTTAGTCAAAAACAAGAAGGATGCATGGGACAGGTAAAGGCAGTTGGGATAAGTGCATCCCTGGAGGAGTTTTGGGAAATAAGGAGCAAACTAAAAAAGGAGATCAGAAGGGCAAAAATTGGCCAGGAGATAGCTCTGGCGGGTACCATAAAAGACAATCCGAAAAGATTTTGTAAAAACATAAGGGGGGAAAGGATAACCAGAGAGAAAGTGGGACCTCTCAGGAATAAAAGCGGTCACCTCTGTGTGGAGCCACAGGAGATGGGTAAGGTCCTCAAAGAGTATTTCTCCTCTGCATTTACCAAGGAGAAAACAGTAGGATGGAGGAAATTGGAGCAGTTACTGGAAGTGTCATGAGAGCATCGAGGAAGTACTGTCGAGGAAGTACTAAAGGTACTGTCGTGTTTGAAGGTAGTCAAATCTCTGGGGCCTGGTCGGATATATCAGAGGACATTGCGGGAAACAAGGGAGGAAATTGCGGAGGCCCTGGATGAAATGTATGTCGTCCTTAAATACAGGAGAGGTGCCAGAGGATTGGTGGGTGGCAAATGTTGTGCCTCTTTTCAAGAAGGACTGCAGGGAAAATGCTGGGAACTATAGGCTGGAGAGCTTAACATTTGTAGTTGATAAGTTACTGTAGAGTATTCTGAGGGATAGGTTATACATGCATTTGGATGGGCATGGGCTGATTAGGGACAGTCAGCATGGTTTTGTACGTGGGACGTGGTGTCTCACAATCTGATTGATTGTTTTTGAAAACGTGGGCAAAAAGGTTGATGATGGCAGAGGGGTAGATGTTGTGTGCATGGATTTTAATAAGGCATTCGACAAGGTACCGCATGGTTGGCTGTTTTGGAAGGTTAGATCTCGTGGGATCTAAGGAGAGATAGCTGAATGGATAGTAAATTAGCTCCATGGAAGAAAATAGAGTGTTAGTGGAAGATTGGTGCTGGGCCCGTTACTGTTTGGCATCTACATCAATGATTTGGATGAGAACAAACAGGGCAAGATTAGCAAGATTGCTGATGATACAAAAGTTAGTGGTTTTGCAGATAGTGAAGATGGAAGTGAACGATTGCAGCAGGGTCTGTATCGCTTGGCCAGGTGGGCAGAGGAATGGTTGATGGAATTTAATACAGAGAAGTTTGAGGTGTTGCATTTTGGGAAGTCGAACAAGGGCAGGACCTAAACAGTAAATGCTAGTGGTGTAGAGCAGAGGGGTCTAGGAGTACAAGTGCATGGTTCCTTGAAGGTCGAATCGCAGGTGGTCAAAACGGCTTTTGGCACTTTGGCCTTCATCATTCAGAGTATTGAGTATAGACGTTGGGAGGTCATGTTGCAGTGGTATAAGACGTTGGTGAGACCACATTTAGAATATAGTGTTCAGTTCTGGGCACCATGTTATAGGAAAGATATTGTCAATCTTGAAATGGTTCAGAAAAGATTTACGATGATGTTGCCAGGTCTAGAGAGTGTGTGAGCTATAGGGAGACGTTAAGTAGGCTGGGTCTCTATTCCATGGAGCGTTGGAGGATGAGGGGAGATCTTATAGAAGTGTACACAATTATGAGGGGAATAGATCGGGTAGATGCACAGATTCTACCCAGAGTAGGGGAATCGAGGACCAGAGGACATAGGTTCAAGGTGAAGGGGAAAAGATTTAATAGGAATCCGAGGGGTAACATTTTCACACAGAGGGTGGAGGGTGTATGGAACAAGCTGCCAGAGGAGGTGGTTGAGGCTGGGACTATCCCATCGTTTAAGAAACAGTTGGACAGGTACATGGATAGGAAATGTTTGGA
Source organism: Leucoraja erinaceus (assembly GCF_028641065.1). Taxonomy (NCBI): domain Eukaryota; kingdom Metazoa; phylum Chordata; class Chondrichthyes; order Rajiformes; family Rajidae; genus Leucoraja; species Leucoraja erinaceus. The sequence goes on along the minus strand of NC_073393.1, from coordinate 15,940,564 downwards.
GGGTTATGGACCAAGCACAGGCAAGTGGGACTAGGTTAGCAGGGACATTGTTGGCCGGTGTAGGCGAGTTGGGCCGAAGGGCCTGTTTCCACACTGTATCATTCTGTGACTGTATGACTCTTCTCAGAGATGAGTGAATCTTTGTAATTCCCTACCTCGACGCGTTGCAGATGTTTGAAAAGTGAGGATTGACATTTATAGATTTCTGGACAGGTTGGATCACCAACAAGGACAAGGGCAGCAGGTGCATGTGAACACCACGGCCTGCAGGCTGCCTTCCAAATTGCACACTAGCTTGACTTGGAAATGTATCACTCGTTGACATATAATGCAATAACAATATTGTTCATATTGGAAGCAAGATCTCCCGTTTATTTTGTACAGTGTCCATTTGCCTAATATTGCTATTTTATTTGGATATTTTTTGTAGTACAGTGACACTTGATAAAGCTCTTTACACAAATCCAATTCTATAGTTTGTTCATTCACTTGTGATAATTGTCTTATTGCTCAATTACTTTTTACGTCTGCAGGTTCGGCCAGCGTTGTCCTTGTCCTTCGCAATGTAGGAGGTACATTGATCATTCTACTGGTGTTGGCTACCTTGAGAATTGTTTTTGGATCAAGCTCTGCCAAAGGTGAATGAAGCTTCGTTGTAGAGTTCATCTTCAAATTCCCTGTAAAATGGTGCTGCGGAGAATCAAATGACGCTACGTGAATTGATGCTATTTGGCCACATTGTTAATAACAAGATCGTGATCCCCAAACGGTACAGAATTATATCAGTTCTCCATCCCCAGACTCACAGAGGACAACAATTCCGTCAAGTCTCCGCTATCACCAGTGTTCCAAATTCACTTGTAAAAATCCAAAATCAAAAGAGGGCATTGAAAGAGCTTAGAAAAATAAATTGTTAATCATCGTTAATATCAAGGAATACAATACCGTCTTCTAATCGAACTGTTATAAAATAATTGTTCCAATGATGAAACGCCACATGCAGAATTGGAAGATGAGAGCGGTTGTAATTTAGATGTCGCCACTTGGAGCGGTTTCCTTCCTCAAGTTACAGCTTTGTGCAACTGTTTATCTTGGGCCAATGCGTGTTGGATAAAGTGATTATTCCCCAATCCTTTGATTTAAAAGTTGTCGGCTTGAAAATTGCCGTTCCTTCTTTCATTTCTGTGGTCAGTCGGGACTCCGCTGAATGTTGTGATTTCTGCATCTGCCCGAATTGGTCCCCATCCCCTTGTTTTTGCTTCTGAAGGATGGAGCCCAGCCGCGGCTGATCCCTGTCCGATGAAGCGTTGGGAATGTCTTCAAAACTGATGTTCAGATAATTATTCAAAGTATCATTTAGTGATGACTCTCTCGCCTTGACTTCGAACCTATCTGGAGACAAAGGCGACTAATCGATTTTAGTCGGGAGCACAAATTGGGCAATGGGTAATCGGCGCCGTTGGATGTCTTGTCGGCTCATAATAAGAGTGGTGTAAGAAAATATGTCAACATTCAAAATAACTCACGATTGTCAAATCTGCACTATAGTACCCAATTAATTTGTCTTCCTGTCTAGGCTCCGTGGTAAAGGTTGACCGATTGGTCGAGACATCAGAGCAAACAATGAACAGAGAGGAACATGGAAAGACCTCCGGGTATGTGATAGAAACGGGTAAGAACGCTTGGGGACTTATCACAAAAATTTAGTTGATATAAACTTTAAATGTTTTGTTTCTTTAACAGATCGTGCTAGAAACAGCTGACTGGATCTAAGCGTATTATGCTGAAAATTGCACTATTTACTCAAAACCGGACCACCGTCTCAGTCTTAAAAGCTGCATTTAGCCGAGTAATTCCAGCTTTGTTCAGGGAGACGAGTCCTGATTTTACAAAGACCTGAATAAAAATATGCATCCTGGTGTTGTTGTTGAAAGGCCAGATCCCAATTCCGAATTGATGTCCAGCTCCTCTGTATCCTTCATCAGAAAGAAAATCGCTTCCATCTGCCATAGAGAGCCTCTTTACACTGCGCGAGGGGCGGGCTCCACCTTGTGGCTTCATCGAAGTACTACAGACTTTGTCAATCCGTTCTGCAATTTAGCATCATGTCCTTCTTCCATCTGGGCGGTGCCTCCAGCACCTGAATATTGCGCTCTCCCATCATTCCATAACCTCAGCATGCCTGAGGCTGATGAGTTAAGTCACCATGACTCCGATGTCTGCAACCCGCCTGCCTGATAACCACAAATGTTGAATCCAAATTAATTAGTGCAGAATATTTCACAAAGGAAGCAAAGGTTATAAACTTAATCCACTGCTCAAAACATATATTGGACAAGTTATTTCCGGACAAATCGTTGTCAATTAATTTTTTTATCAATATGCGAAATTAGATCTGATATAAAGATACTGGTAACTATTAGAAACATAGAAAATAGGTGCAGGAGTAGGCCATTCGACCCTTCGAGCCTGCACTGCCATTCAATATGATCATGACTGATCATCCAACTCAGTATCCTGTACCTGCCTTCTCTCCATACCCCCTGATCCCTTTAGCCACAAGGGCCACATCTAACTCCCTCTTAAATATAGCCAATGAACTGGCCTCAAATACCTTCTGTGGCAGAGAATTCCAGAGATTCACCACTCTGTGTGAAAAATGTTTTTCTCATCTCGGTCCTAAAAGATTTCCCCCTTATCCTTAAACTGTGACCTCTTGTTCTGGACTTCCCCAACATCGGGAACAATCTTCCTGCATCAAGCCTGTCCAACCTCTTAAGAATTTTGTAAGCTATTAGTTTGCATCTATTTGAATTTGTATATTTTTTCAGTCCCTTTCTTCCAGAAAGATATATGTGCAAAACTGGCATAAACTTCAAATGTGGCATGAAATAAACTACGAGAGTAGAAAAAAAAACTGTCTATATATAACCATATAATCATATAACAATTACAGCACAGAAACAGGCCATCTCGACCCTTCTAGTCCGGGCTGAACACGTATTCTCCCCTAGTCCCATATACTTGTGCTCAGACCATAACCCTCCATTCCTTTCCCATCCATATAACTATCCAATTTATTTTTAAATGATAAAAACGAACCTGCCTCCTCCACCTTCACTGGAAGCTCATTCCACACAGCCACCACTCTCTGAGTAAAGAAGTTCCCCCTCATGTTACCCCTAAACTTCTGTTCCTTAATTCTCAAGTTGTCACCTTGTTTGAATCTTCCCTACTCTCAGTGGGAAAAGCTTATCCACGTCAACTCTGTCTATCCCTCTCATCATTTTAAAGAGACCTCTATCGTCCCCCCTTAACCTTCTGCGCTCCAAAGAATAAAGCCCTAACTTGTTCAACCTTTCTCTGTAACTTAGTTGCTGAAACCTAGGCAAACATTCTAGTAAATCTCCTCTGTACTCTCTCTATTTTGTTGACATCCTTCCTATAATTAGGCGACCAAAATTGTACACCATACTCCAGAATTGGCCTCACTAATGCCTTGTATAATTTTAACATTACATCTCAACTTCTATACTCTATGATCTTGAGGGGAAAGAGTTATGCCTTGAAATTTTTTTAAAGTTCAAAGGGTGTAATCTATTATTCACTGGTGTTTATTAGATCTAATTTTATGCCAGATTTAACTCATTCTAAATTTTAAATTTCTTCCACAAAATGATATCGGCAAGAAATTAATTCTTAGAATATATTTTTGAGCAATTAATCGATTTTATAGAAATCGAGCCTTTATTAAATATGCTCTATCAGTTTGTCTGAATTTATGACAATGATGTAACAGATAAGTTGTAACTTAACCATGTTATGCATTGGCATCACTTTTGTAATAGAATCCCTTGATGTTGACCTTTTCAACTGCAAATTAAATGAAATTGGATGGAAATTGAAAGCATAAACGAGCCATAATCAAATGCAACAAAATGTTTGTAGTTCTCAATGTCAGATTTGTTTAAATCTAAAGGTAAATGAAGTAAAATTCAGGAATTAAATACACTTACAAGAATGACCATTTAATAACTAATTAGTTTTTGATTTAGATAGGTATGAGGCGGTACTTTTTTAAAGAATACATAAATTGCTCAGGCAATTTGAAATGACTCTCCTCCTGACAGCCCATCCACAATCTAAGAGCATGCCGAAGCTTAACCTACTTGCCTGGATAAATCAAACTCCAAAAACATTGAAGAAGTTCAACACCATCCTTGATCAGCTTCCCATCTACCAACCTAATCTGCACCATGGCATCAGGGTCTGGCAACCATCCTAACTTAAAAATATGCTGTTTTTCATCATCAGGTTTACTTCTAAATCTGAGTGCTTCCTTCCCAATTGCATTGGGGGAGTTCATTCACATGAAGGAATGCAGTAATTCAAGCCTGTGGATAATGTCCATCTTCTCAGGGCAACGGGGGACGGACAATAAATGCTGGATTCGTTGATGTTGCCCACATTCCTGGAAAGATAAACACCAAATAATACCCAGTTATTGGATGAGTAAGGTGTTTGGGAGCATTAATACACAAATCTATGAATAGAGATTAACGGGGCCATATAAAAAGAACATGGCACCGTTCATTTTTACTCAGACAGAATTGAAAAGCAGAAAAGAATAAGGTAAGTGGATTGAACTGGAGTACAGTGTACAAAATGAGGCAATTCTTATCCAGAAATAAAACATTGATTCGGGCTTGTCTGTATGGATAAACAATGTAATTGAGTGGCCTAATAGAAGTTTTAAGGTTTGACAGAGTAGACGTTTACCCTATCTATTCCCTTCATGATCATATATCTGTATAAGATCACTCCTTATTCTCCTGCGCTCCAAGGAATAAAGTCCTAACCTGCTCAAGGAATAAAGTCCTAACCGTCTACTTCTGGCAACATCCTCGTAAATCGTCTCTGCACCAATAACATTCCCTACAATAGGATGACGAAAACTGAAGACAATATTCCAAATGTGGCCTCACTAATGTCTTAAGCAACTGCAACCTAACTAAGCAACTGTAACTGAGGAATTATTTAATTACCGTGTAAAATTGGTAGATCATCTTCCATGATTGCCCCTTCAAGTGAAAGATCACCACTCCTCGATAGGAAGTAGCTGAAGGAATTGCAATATATTTCCATCAACATGGTCCACTGCAGCTATGATGCAACAGTAATGGAGACTATTTATTTTATGTTGGTGAATCGGTACCAATGAGAAGGGTTTCTTTATCCTGAATAATGTTGTGCTTCTTGAGTATTTTTTAGAGCTAAATGTATCCATGTAAGTAATAAATATGCTCCACCGAGTGTCATGAACAAGAACATGGAAGGAAAAACATTAAATGCAGATAGGTTTTGCCTGGAAGACAGTGGGAGCATAAAGCACTGAAACATGTGAGTAAGCATGTGCTGTTTATGTGCGCCTTTGGTGTACAATGTACAGTTCTGATCACCACACCACAGGAAAATATTGATTGATTAGTAGGACTAGATGTTACAATCCCTAATATTTCACTACAATTGACATTCTTGGGTATGACCACTAGGTGAATTTGCTAACAATCAGACACATCTTCAGTTCTGTACCTCAACGTCACTAGCCATAGAGAGTTTGCAGAAGAGTTTCACCAGGATCAGGTCTAGAATGGTAAGCTGTAGTTAGAAGAAGAAATTGTGTTGACTTGGATTATTCTCACTGAAGTGTACGAGACTGAGCGTCAACACATCAAGATTTATAAATTGATCAGAAGCATAAATAGGACAATAGTCAGTCATTTTCCTTCACCGGGAGAGTCTGGAATTAAATAGCATTGTTTAAGCTGACACAGGATAAATTGAAAGGAGAAATGAGAGACAGTTTTATTTCCACACAGAAGGCCATGGTTGTGTGGAATTAATTGCCAAGGCAGTCAGAAATGTAGCTTTCCACCACTACCACTGTCTACTTTCACCATGCCAATTTTAGATGCAATTAGCCAACGATGTAAGGTGTGTCCAGTATGTCTTAATCTTCTGAACCAGCCTACGATGTGAAACCATGTCAAACGTCAAAAAAATGCCTACAATCCCGCCTTGATGAATCTGTTTAGTACTAGCCTCATAAAGCTCAATCAAATTAGTGAGGCAGGATTTACCCCCGCACAAAGATCTACTGACTATCCCTAATAAATACCTGAATTATCAAATTTACATAAATCATATCTCTTAAGACCTTCCTCATTAATTTCCCTCATTAATGAAGTAAGGCACAACAGTTGTAATTACTTGGCATATCTCTGGTGCACTTCTTAAGTGAAAGAATAGTAGTTATCCTTCCCTGTTTTGGCATGTCACCTTTGAAGAATGAAGGTACTGAAACCTCTGCCTGGGCCACAGGTATCTCCTGCCTTGCCATCTTTCCTTTCACCTTAATCTTGGGATCTGAAGTCTGGTTAATTGTCCCTTAAAAGACTTCCACTTGTCAGTTTTACCTACACGCATCTGTGCCCAGTCTACATTCATCAATTTCTAGTTACGTTATTGAAACAAGCCTTTCTCGAATTTAAGGAACAACCTGATCCCTTTACATAAATAACTGAACGTTTCTGAATTTTCACTGTTCAAAAAGTCTCGCTAAACCAACATTTCCACCACCTACCCAGTGCTTTCCTGATAATGTCGAGCATCATACTGACTCATATCTGACAGGACCAATAATATATTGGCTCTCAAAATATGTGGTACAAACTTAACAAATTTCTCTCCATCTAAACCCGTGACAATCAGGACAATCCAGTTAAGATTGAGCATATAAAAATGCCCACTATAACAAACTTTGGCGGCTTGCTTACATACCTGTTCCAGTCATTTTTCCTGACTACTGGGAAGTCTATCTTATAAGTTTTGCAAAGTGATTGTTCCTCTCTTTTTCCCAAATTCGATCCATAAGGCCTCATTGGATGAATCCTCCAGGATACCCTTCCAAAGGGCTAATTATTTTCTGCTTAACAGGCAATGTAAACATACCCCCCTGCTCTTCTGCAGTACTCTTTCTCACACCTGAAGGTTGTATAACTTGGAACATTAAGTTGCCAGTCTTGTCCTTCCCTCTTCCCTCAACTATGTGATTGCAGTAAAGTCATAATTCCAAGTTCTGACACATGCTCTAATGTCAACTGACTTGCCAGTGAGACACCTTGCATTAAAGTAAATGCTGTTGGGCCTGCTAAGCCTCCTCGGCTTGCGAACCTGCTACCCTCTACTCTGCCCTTGGGACTTGCTTGATTTGTCCTGCATAAATTTCACCCCAGTTGTTGCACTGGTTCCATGCTTCCACCGACCTTCTCCCTTCCCAACTTCGTTTAAACACTTCTAAGTAGCTTGAATAATCCTCTCTTCTCTGATCTTCGTTCCCTTCCAGTTTAGATCAATCAATGTTTCCTATACAGATCCCACGCATGAATCCTGAGATAGGACTCATGAAGTAATTTTTTTAAAACATTTGTGGAACTCCCTGAACTCACTTTGCAAGACCTTTATCTTCCCGTAAAGCACGTTCTGTGTATTTTCTTTAAATGGTTTGAAGATGTTGTATCAATGAAAGTTGGTGTTTTCTGAGAAAACATCGCAGTAAAACGTATGCGTTTAAATAAATGTGTGTATGTGTGTATCTAAATCTGTGCATGCGTGCGTGCTTATCAGCCTTCTTTTCAATTTATTCTCGTCCTTTGTAAATGTCTTTTTTTGCTTCTTGTTCCATTGCGATTGGAAAGGGTACGTCCTCTGGAAGGAAATTTAAAAAAAGATTAACAGTGCTGGAGTAACTCTGTGGATCAGATGTGTAGGTGAAGTTTCGAGTCGAGACCTTTCTTCAAACTTCAGCTTTCTGTCTGTAATTCGCTGTAGCCAGAGCACGCACATTTGCAACTTCTCTATAAAAAGATGCTATAGCCAATGAACCCCCATAAATACATTCATAGCTCGAACTAACAGTAAGTAACCCATAAGAATAATGCACCTTGAATCTGCTGGTGACATCATGGAAACTCGCTGTGGTCAAAGTGTACGATGATCTGAAGTTGCAAACTGCTTGCGGTATCCAATTTGAAGCTGAAGTGGAAGAAGTCTAATTTGAGTAATTTATATTCTGATACCAAAATATTTGCTCTGCGAGTTTTATGTTTGGTAATTGCGCGCCGAGTACATTCTGGAAAAAAGAAATACGAAACAATTATCTTGATATCAATTCAAAACAAGTTTTAAAGTTGCCAATCTTTCTATTGCAACGTAGAAGGACAAACCACTTATTGTTTCATTGGCAATCATTATAAAATTGATAATTGGATAAATATCCTGACATTCCCCTGTATTATCGATTACGACAAGAGAGGGGCATTTCGAAACACTGAAGTAATTTCAGCTGAAAACAAATCTGAAATAATTTGTCAGTTAATATGCTTGCAAGAAGAGATGAGCCGCTTAACAAAGAAAACAACTAGTGAAACACGAGGGGACATGTGTTTTAAATCTGCTTTTGGTCCCAGAGCACTTTATTGTTATCGAACATGTTGTCATTACTGTAAACAGTAGAGGGTTGAATTAACAAGTTTACAAAGCTTCGCATCCAGATAGGGTAATAAAACAAAATGGAAAAAAAGCCAAATCTACATCTTCCCCTAAATAAGACAAAACGTTCATATTTTTGACAGAATCAAGAGTCAGGTTTGACGGAATCAAGTGTATCCCTGCAAGAGTTTCGGGAACTAAGGAGTAAGCTAAAAAAATGAAATTGCAAGGGCAAAAAGGGGACAGGAATTATCCCTGGCAGATAGCATTAAGGATAATCCCAATAGATTTTATAAGTACATCAAGGGAAAAAGGGGGAACCAGAGCATGTGGGATCCATAAGGAATCAAAGGGTTAACTCTGGTAGAGCCACATGAGATGGGCAAGGTCCTCAATGAGTATTTCTATTTTTTTAGCCATGGAGAAAGACAGGAGAACTGAGGAACTTGGGACAGTCACTGGAAGTATCTTGAGAGCAGTCAATATTATGGTTGAAGAGGTGCTGGATATCGTGAAGCTTATGAAGGTAGATAAAAATCTCCCAGGCCTGAGCACATATATCCGAGGACTCTGGGAAGCTAGAGAGAAAATTGCAGGACCCTGGCGGAGATTTATGAATCGTCATTAAATACAAGCGAGGTGGCCAAAGACTAGAGGGTGGCAAATGTTGTGCTTTATTCAAGAAGGGTGGCAGGGAAAAGGCTGGGAACTACAGGCCAGTGAGCTTATCATCCGTGGTTGGTAAATTGCTGGAGATTATTCTGAGGGATAGGATAGAAATGCATCTAGATGGACGTGGGATGATTAGCGACAGTCAACATTGTATAGGCAGTGAAGATGGTTATCAAAAAATTACAGCAGGATCTTGATCAGTTGGTCAAGTGGGCTGAAAAATGGTTGATGGAATTTAATATAAATGCGGGGTGGTACATTTTGGGAAGACTAACATGGGCAAGACCTACATAGTGCAAGGTAGTGCTCTGGGGAGTGGAGGTACATAGTTCTTTGAAAGTGGCACCACAGGTAGGTAGAGTGGTCAAAAATGCTTTTGGCACATATGCCTTAATCAGACAGCGTAGTGAGTATAGACGTTGTGAGGTTATGTTGCAGTGATATGTGATATGAAGCGGTAAGGCCGTATTTAGAGTATTGTGTTCAGTTCTGGACACTGTGTTTTAGGAAAGATGTTGTCAAGCTGGAAAGGGTGCAGAGAAGATTTACGAGGATGTTGCCTGGATACCAGTGCCTGAGCTATAGTGAGAGGTTGAGCAGCCTTGGACTCTATTCCTCGTTGCGCAATAGGATGAGAGGTGATCATATTGAGGTGTACAAAATCATGAGATGAATAGATTGGATAGACGAACAGAGCCAGTTGCCCAGAGTAGGGGAATCAAGAACCAAATGACATAGGTTTAAGGTGAGGGGGGAAAGATTTAATAGAAACCTAAGCGGTAACTTTTTCACACAGAGGGGGGTGCATGCATGGAACGAGCTGCTGGAGGAAGTATTTGAGGCAGGTACTATCCCAATAGCTGACAGATCTTCCCGTTGGTCGGTGTGGGCAAGTTGGGCCGAAAGGCCTGTTTCCACGTTGTATGATTCTATACGACTGAAAATTCTGGACCTGTGAATTTTGCTGTTGTGACTTCCAGAAAACACTTGGCAAGAGTGTACTGCAGAGTCTCTCAACAAGAGTAAGGTCGTTATGCTTCAAGGGAGAAAATAGGAACAAAGAACATTTATTGAAAGGTGAATCCTTTTCGCTGTGCTTTTGCTAATTTAGATGAAAAACACTTGGCAGTGTTCAGTTGACATCAGTTAAGATCGCATCTTCAACAAAGGTTTTTTGGTCACTTCTGTAACTTCCATATCCCTACGTATGGGAGTGTCATTAGTTCGGAAACCAGAAATGAATCCTCTGCTTTTGTATGTGATTTCAAGTGGGGAGCAAGCATTGAAATGGTTGCTCCGTGCTTTCTTTCTTTATTTTCGGCTTTCCGATTGACTATTTTTTGGTGAATCTCACTTTTTTGGGTGAATCTCAATACAATAGCTGACAGATCTTCCCAAGAACCCGTTGATGGAGTGAGATCCCAACGTCGGAAATAGTACATTGTATACGGATGCTGATCTGCATTGGTGATTGAGACGATAGTAGGAATAGGGACCACAAGCATCTCTTGGCACTCGGCCATTTTTCTTGAGAGAACCGCTGGAGATCGAGAGAGAAAAACTAACTGGGAAGGGAGGGAGGAGAAGAAGCGGTGAAGGAGGCGGGAAGAACTTGTTCGGGGATGCTGAAATCTGAAGCAAATATAAAATAGGGAGGGGATCCAAAATAGAAAGGGGGGGGGGGGGGGGGGTGGAGGGTAATTCATAGCGATTAATGATGATGGCCATGACAGTGTGAGGCTACTTTTTGAGAAATCAGCCTGATTTCCCCTTAACAATGACGTATGAATCTGGTATTACTTTTCTAAATTGGCACAATTCATTAATGTGCAATTCCCCATAAAATATTAGGTTAGTTAGAACTATAATGTATTTATTGAATCTGGATGCTTTGAGCAATGAGAATTGGCTTGATCATTTTCCCGAGAGAGTCGGAGACCTATCTGGCCTTTTAGAGGTTCTATATATGAAATCACAACGAACATAGATAAGGTGAACAGCACAGACTTTTCATCAGGGTAGGGGAGTCAGAAAAACTAGAGAGCACCGTTTTAATGTAAGACCAGACCAAGTGCAGACCCATTGGGTCTACTACCCCAATGCAAGATTCCACCACTCACCTGTTCCCCCAACACAAGCCGTTCACCCAATGCAATATTGCGCCACTCACGCATAGTCCCCAACTGCGCCGGTGCGGCTCATTTCTACTCATCCCCCAGCACTCCCATCTACTCCTCTTCACCATCCCTCTTCAATCTCTAGAGAGGGAGGGGGTAGTGAGGGTGGGGCGGTAGAGAGGGAGGGGGGGAGAGGGAGGGGGTATAGAGGGAGGGGGGGGGGGCAAAGAGGGAGGGAGGGGGGGGGGCAAGAGAGGGAAGGGGTGGGGGACAAGAGAGGGTAGAGGAAGGGGTAGAGAGGGAAAGGGGCAGAGGGGAGGGGGGGAGGGGGTAGAGAGCGAAAGGGAGGGGGAGTGGAGAGGGAGGGTAGTGGAGGGGGGTTGTGGGAGAGGGGGCTGGAGAGTGAGAGGGGCAGAGATGGAGGGGGTAGAGAGAGAGACGGGGAGATAGAGGAAGAGAGAGGGGGAAGAGAGGATGAGGGAAGGAGAGGGGGGGGTAGAGAGGCAGGGGGTAGAGAGTGTGAGAGTGAGGGTAGATAGGGAGGGGCTTCTCCCTCCTCCACCCCTCCCCATCTAGCCTCCTGCACACACCCCCATCTCCCTCTACCACCCCACTCCCCACCACATCTCCTTCCTCCTCATTTCCCTCATCCTCCTCGCCTCATTCCCATTCCCTGCCCCAGCACCTACCCAGGTCGTAGAGCAGCGCCAGGGCCTGGAACTTGGCCTGGTTCTCGTACTTGTGCTCGGTCCTGACTGTAGACTCCAGCCGTCAGCTCGGCCACTGCCTGGGTTCCAGTGAAGGCCCCGACTTCATCTCCAGACTCCATCCGTCAGCTTGGCTGCCGCCTGGGCTCCAGTGCAGGTCCTGACTTCATCTCAGGCCTCATCCCTGACGCCGGACCCAGGCTCATCCTTGGTTCCAGCGGCAGCTTCTTTCTCGGCCCCGGTCAGCGCCCCATCCCCAGCCCCGGGCTCGGCTCTCACTCCAGCTCCAGCACCACACTCCCCACCAGGTTTGGGCATTGGGCGCCAGCAGCCACCACCACTCCTCGTTCACCGCGAGCATTGGAGTGCCCCTCCCCCCTGGAGTGTCCCGTCCTGCCTTGCAAGTGCATTGTGACGTCACTCTGGTTCTTTTTTCCGAAATGGGCGAGTTTTGGGGGCTGTTTTTAAAATTTAAAGGATTAATAACTTTGGAAATATAGGCGGGAATGTGACGAGAAGATGTTTATCGCCTCGACGGGGAAAATGTGAGTAGGATATCTGAAAATTGGAAGGCTGTGGCCTCGCGTTTGGAAGAAGATAGGAAAAGCAGATTGAAACATCGTCAGCACAAACACAAACAATAGTAAGAGTTTTAGTATTATAGAGATGGAAAAGAGTTAATGGAACCTGAGGGCCACACAAAGCGTGGTGCATACATGTAAGAGCTGTGGGAGGAGGTTGCTGAGGCAGACATAATTTAGTCAGTTAAAGGACAGGCAGGTACAGTGAGAGGAAATATTTTTTTCGGACATGAATCAGGTGCTGGCAAATGGGACTGGCAAATCATCCATGTTTCGTAATCCATCTCCTCATATTAAGTAAATACAACCAAATATTTCATTCTGGTTTTGATGATATTAAGAATCACAAAGTAAATGGAAAAACGTTTACAAAAAATGGCAGATTGATGAGCTCAGTTAATGGAACGTACAGAATAGTGAAAGTTGGATAGCGTGGATGTGGAGAGGACGTTTCCACTAGTGGAAGAGTCTGGGACTAGAGGTCACAGACTCAGAATTAAAGGACATTCTTTTAGGAAGGAGATGAGGATATTATTTTTTAGTCAGAGGCTGGTGAATCTGTGGATTTCATTGCTATAAAAGGTTGTAGGGGCCAAGCCAGTGGATATTTTTAAGGCAGAGATGGATAGATTTTTGATTAGTACAGGTGACAGTTATGGGGAGAACGCAGGAGAATGGGGATTGGAGGGAGAGATAGATCAGCCAAGATTGAGTGGCATAATTCTACTCCCATCACTTATGACCTTATGAACTATCCGGGTTTTATTTAATTGTCATAATGATACCCGTTTCTGCCAATTCTCTTGGCAGCTCGTTATATTCATTGATTTGCAAAGCAACCGGAGGTACCTGAAATCCGGAAGTGACTAACAATCTATCTCCGTCCTGCAGTTACCAAATCATTGAGCAGGCCATGTTGGGTGGCAGTGTGAGTGGCACCATTGAAGGATTATTTCTTCCTAATTTGGGTCAACTAATCTGGTAGAGAAGACTTTTCGGCAAATCTTGATTTTGCAAATTTATTGCAAAAAACGGGATACATTTGAATTAATAGCAACATATAAGAACATAGAAAAGTACAGCACAGGAACAGGCCCTGAACCCATGCCTGATGTCCATGCCGAACATGGTGCCAAGTTGAATTAAACGTGATTTCCTGATTTTTCTATTCAATGCTCTGATTGATGCAAGCAAGCATATCAGATGCTTTCTTTATTACTTTATCTACTTGTATTATCTTTATCAGGGAGCTGTGAACAAGGTGCCCGAGAGCTCGCTGTATAGCGATGCTGCTGAGATACTTTCTATTGAGTGTATACTTTCCCCTTACATTTGACCTCCCAAAGTGCACCACACTTGCACACTCATTCTGCCATTTCTCCATCCATTTCTGCAACTGATTATAATCCCTCTTAGATAACTTGACTGCCAACCTCTTTTCCACAAGTTTCCCAATTTTGGTATTATTTGATAACTACTAACCAACCCATTTATTTGCAAATCATTTTTATAAATTGCTGATGACAGAGGTCCCAGTGCAGATCCTTGAGAAACTTTGTTGGTCATAGACATCCAGCCAAAATAACTCACTTTCATCACAGCACTCAGTCTGGTCTGAGTAAGTCAGTTCTGAATTCAAACAACCACGTCACCTTGGATTCCAAACACTTTCATCTTCTGGATTACCTACCATGAGGGATTTTATCAAATGTCTTGCCAAAAATAAACGTAGACAGCATCCACTGCCCCACCCAGATCAATCACCTTCATCTCCTGCTCAAAAACACCAATCAGGGTCATAATACATGGCCTTCCATGTATAAAGCCATGCTGACTATCTTTAATTAGCCCATTTTCTTCCAAACACAAATAAAGCCTCTCCCAAATAATCCACTCCAATAGCTGTTCTATCACTGGTGTGAGGCCCAGTCCTATAATTTCCTTGATCATCTCTAGTTTCCTTCTTAAATAAAGGAACAATATTGGCTGTTCTCCAGTCCTCTGGAGTGTTGCCCTTCAGCGAAAGAAATTATAAAGTGTAGGAAGGAACTGCAGATGCTGATTTACACCAAAGAAAAACACAAAATGTTGGAGGAACTCAGCAGGTCAGGCAGCAACCCTAGATAGAAGGAATGGGTGACATTTCAGGTTGGGACCCTTCTGCAGACTGAGAGTCAGTGGAGAGGGAGACACACAGATATGGAAGGGTAAGGTGTGAAAACAAGATATCAAAGGGGACGGAGTACAACAAAAATGTACAATAGATCATCCAGACCTCCAGCCTGAATATCGTTCTTCCACCACTACCCACTGCCTTCTATTAGTAAGCCATTTATGAATCCATACAATCAAATCATTGTTAATCCTCTGTCAATACACAAGATCCTGATCTTTTGGATCAGCCTACATCAAATGCATCCCTAAAATCTATGAAGATGCCATCCACTATTCTACTGTCATGGATCACCTTTGCTCCTTCTTCAAAAAATCTGGAGCATTAGTAAAAAATGACCTGTCATGTACAAAGCCATGCTGACTGTCTAAATGAAACCATTCTCTTCCAAATGGGAGTAAATCCTATCCAAATGAATCATATCCAATAGCCTCCCTACTATTGACGTGTGGTGCACCAGGCCCATATTAGTTAAATTCCCTCTATTTCCCTTTTTAAACAATGGAACAACATTAGCGACTCTGCAGTCCTCCAGATCATTGCATGTAGCCAGAAAAAATGCTAAAATCTTTGTCAAGGTTCTTGCAATTTCCGCTCTTGCCTCTCTCAAGAAATATATCGCATTAGGCCCTGTGGATTTATCCACGTTAATGTTTGTTAAAAACCCCTGTAACTTAATCCAAAATCTGTCCTTGAATATTAATATTCTCAACACTGAACTCACCGTCTTCCATGCCCTTCTCCTCAGTCAATACAGATGCAATGTACTTGTTTAGTACCTTGCCTCAACCCGACTCCATGCACAAATTTGCTCTTTTACATTGAGTGACCCCTCCCCTCTCTTCGTTACCCTCTTGTTTTAATATAGGTTTTTTTTTTTAAGGGATTGTATGTAATCCGACTCCCCAAAACCATTTTGTGTCACATTTTATACTGGAGTCACTCAGTGGGACAGGCAGCATCTCTGGAGACAAGGAATGGGGGACGTTTCGGGACCCTTCTTCAAGCGCCTTGTGGCAACTTTTGGTCCTTCTAATCGTCTATTTCAGTTCATCCTTCCTTGCTTTATATTCCAATTAAAATCAGGCTGTGTTGAAGCGAAAGAAATAAAGAAAGAAATATCTGGGTTAGTTACTCCTGTTGTTTTTCCAGTGGGCTTCAAGCCCCGGGACATGGAACATAAGAGAGATTAGAAAGACATCAAACCCGAAGTGCGGTGACGAAATAAATTCATAAGCTCATAAATCAAAGCAGAATTAGACCATTCAGCCCATCGAGTCTTCTCCGCCATCCTATCATGACTGATTAACCCTTCGCTCTCAACCGCATTCTCCTTCCTTCCCCCGGTAATTTTTTTTTAAAGTTCATATTAGATTGTAAGTCCCTTGCGTCGAATGAGGAAAATCTGCGATTCTCTTCTGAATGGTCAGTCAATCATTTGAACATGGATCCAGGGAAGTCTGAGAGAGAATTGTACCCCGATAGAAACTGTTCACTTGGCAGTGGGGGCGGACCCTCGCTCATACTAGCACTCCACCAACACCGAACCAAATGTGAAACCCACTTTACCGTCATGTGACATCCTATGTCATGGTCACAAGCGGAAAATATTTATTCACCAGCAACTCTTTCTTGCAAGGATCTTTTAGGAAACTTCTCTCATTTGCAACAAGCGGCCAACAACTTTCTTATAATATGACAGTGGAAGCATCATTTCGGTACATGGCCCTTCTGGTGACAGTTTGTCAAGGTACTTTTAGATATATGTGCCGGTCCATCATATATAGTTCTGTTTTAGAATACTCCATTTAGTTGCCCACTGTGAATATAGTTACAGTGCTTCTCCAGCTCGCTTGTCGCTAATTCTAATTTACTGTTGTAATTTTCAACTCTTGATTAATTTTCCTTGTCCAGTTTGTGCAACTGTTTTCCGTGTTTTTCCTTAATTTCTGGCAGCCAACGAAGTAACTACGACCAAAGTGGACCAATTCCCGAAAGAGCTGACAGTCCACAGAGGAGGCAATGCGTCCATGTTCTGCACGTTCTCAATACAACAGGTTACTCCTGATGTTTCCTGGTGGAGATGGGGAGAGAAGACACTTATAGAACCAGACAGCAGAAAAATAATTTCTACCAGAAAGGCCAGTGGGGATTTTGTTCTCCTGAATGCAAATATAGCGGACTCCGGGGTTTATTATTGTAAAGTGAAAGTTCAGCAGCAATCTATCGGAGATGGAGCTGGCTCCAGGCTGACTGTAATTGGTAAGTATCCCATGACGGAGAGAACGTAAGCTCTCTATAGTATAAATTATGCTCTCTAATGTGAATAACATCACATTTTATCACTGGCTTAAAACTGGATGATTACTAATAACTGTATTTTTTGTTATGAAATCAAACCACTCTGCTGATTTGAAATCTGAAATGTCTGGAAATAATTAGCTGATCGGGCAGCATGTGTGTGGCGAGGGAGGGTTGTTCTCGTTTTTCGTGCTTCCAGAGGGCCTTTTCCTTTGTCCTTCTGTAGTCGCGCTGCTATCGCCCACGATTCAGATTCACTCTTCATCATTCCCACGGTGCTCAGTGACCACATTGTTTTTCAGTGAAGATGCTCAAGCCACTTTGATATTTAATCTGGACTGTGGGAAGTATGGCGGCTTTTTCCTCACGGGAATCATTTTAACACACTGAGTCTGGGTCTGCTCTTGTGTATAATGAAAAGTCACCATTCCAGGCCAACTGTGGCTACAACCTCCCCAGAACTGTGTCCACCCACAGTCCACACACAATCATATTCTTTTTGACGCAACCGCTACAAATTGTCTACCCAGTATTTGTTATAACTAATTTTCCGAAATCTATTAGTTTTATCCTTAAAGTCAGGAAACGTGTGAATAAAGGGAGCTCTCATGATTTGGATGTATTAAAGATAGACAAAAAATGCTGAATTTACTCGGCGGGACAGGCAGCATCTCTAATAGTGATGATTCAAACTGAAGAAGGGTCTCGGCCCGAAACGTCACCCAATTCTTCTTTCTAGAGATGCTGCCTGTCCCGCTGAGTTACGGTTTTTGTGTATTCGAGCATTTTTATTTAACCGCCAAATATTTGTAAAGCACGAACAGAATGTAAAGGTCTTTTGAAGAAACACTAGTGCTCCTGTCCTTGCAAATCGTGGTTTCCATTTACACGACCCTCGGTTGAAATGCCTACAAGTAAAACGGCGCTGTCACTCAACATCGCAACAAATATTTATTCCACATAAAATAATCTGTTTTTGTGCCATGGAGAAACTTTGAGTTTTAGCTGGTAGTGCACTCGCTGAGGTTGAGAATAAACACAGAACTCTCTTCCGAAGGCAATAATGATCCCTATTCAATAACTTGTTAGTACAAAAACGGAATGTAAGAACATTTAAAAGTTAGGTGTTCAACAGATTGCTTGTAATGACTCCCAATACACCTGTCCTTCCAGCTAAACACTGACTGTAGATTTAACTGAGAAAGATCAGTGTTCGTAAATGACAAATATGGAGTTCGGTTCAATAGAATCTTACTTACATGGAATGCGTTCAATATATCGAGCAAATTTAGAAAAGGCCAGAGATATAGATAAAATGTGTTGCCACATTGGAAGTCACTTTCACGTTCTATCACCTTTATTTGTTATTATCAACCAATTGTCAGTATAACTCAATCATACCGTGTACAATCATACCGTATATCGCGGCCTGGAAAAGGTTTTCCTTGTGAAAGTTACTTCATCTGAACTCTCAACCCCAGTCTGGCACATGTGACAATTAAATGTATCTTGTATCTTGTATCTTGAACTATTATGGGGCCAAACCTCAGATCGATAGATGTAGCCAAACCCTGCCCCTCGACCATATGCATTGGCGAGATGTGAATATATACAGGGCTGGATTCGTTAGGATTCGTTAGTCTGTGTGCAGTTTAACAATCTCCTCGCAAATTCGTGGTTTTTCTTCCGTTGCTACGCTAACTTACCCATTGCCAACTTTTCGCTGGTTGGTAGGGTAGCCAGCGGTAAATTATCCCGTGATAATTGATTATGGTGGGGAAGAATGAGGACAGTTGATATGGATGCGACAGGAAAATTGGATAAATTAATAGGAGTTTAATAGTCAGCGTGAAGGCGACACCGGGCATGTATCATTCTTTGCAACAAACATGTAAAACACAGTCATTGCTGGCGTAATTACTAAATATTGCTGTCAGCTTCTTCGGCGCGCTAAATCTGGCACTTCCATTCAGAACAATGGGACATTCTCCGCATATTACTTAAATCGAAAATCACATTCCTATGTGTTCCTTGAATGTATTTTACTGTCCATGGTAAGACTAACTATAAATCAGTGACAAACCCATGAGTTTAAAAGTGAACGTACCGATAACCCATGTGGTCATGATACTGCAATGTCTTCACAAGCCGTATGACAGAGTATTCATTGACATGGAAAGAAGACATCCAACATAACTTTTTTTTCCTTCTGTTACAGCTCCGCCAACTCCCCTGAGCATTAGCCAAGTTAATGGCAGATCGCCGCCAGAACTTGTGTGCCAAACGGCTGCCTTTTCCCCGAAGGAAGTGAAAATATCCTGGCAAAGAAATGGTGTAACAATTTCCACCGGGGAGGAACCTGTGAACACCAGTAGCGTGGAGGGATTGTATGTGGCTTCCAGTTTTCTAGAAGTAACAAAGCCTACCTGGCGCGTTGATATTTACACCTGCCAAGTGTCACATGTCTCCCTTGCGGTCCCCGCCAGAGTCGACTACACCGTCAAGCCAGGTAAGACTGGCAAACAGAACTGGGAACAGAGGGAGACCTCCGATCCGATTTAGAAATTATATCTGGCCGAATACTGTACGTGGAGTAGTAAATGTTAACCTATTTATTCACAGTAGAATATCGATGTGCAAGCCACCTAATGCATAATTTAGCGCTATATTTTCTCAATTAGAACTGCGACGATTAATTGATACGTTTAATGTATATTGTGCGTGTGAAACAGCAAACTTTCGGGCACTTGACAGTGGTGTAGCAAGCACACATTCAACTCTCGACTACAAAGTGACATAATATGACGAATGGGAAGGAGAATGCTCTGAACAAGACATATTTTCTTTAAGACAGGAAGTCGGCTTTTAACGTTTGTATTGAGGCGATAAATTTCACTTCCCAGAGATGCGTGAATCTTTGTAATTCCGTACCTCGGAACATCGCAGATCCATAATGTTGTATTTCAGAGCTGAGATCAATAGAGTTTTTGAAAATGATGATCAAGGGCAACAGGTGCATAGGAACGCGCCATCTCCTGCAAATTCCCTTCCGAGTCACAAACCATCATGATTGTAAATTAATCGTCTGTATAGTCGCTTGGATTTGATCCTGGAACTCCCTACCCAATAACACTGTGGAATTATCTTCGAGAGGACTGCAGTGATTCACAAAGGCTGATCACTGCCACATTGTGAAGGACAAGTATGAATTGGGAATACTGTATGTGCTGGCCTTGTCAGTTTTACCCGGATCATTTGTGTTTTAAAATCAAAAGGTATGAACAATGGGCAAGAAATGGATTATAATCGAGGAACGACCACAATCTTGCACCCGGAGAGGTCATCTGACCTTATTCTCTAGTCCTTATAAGTTTACCAACATGAAATGTCACTATATTCGTCTAGTTGTATTCAACTGTAATTATTCTCATCCGTTTACTGTCCATGATGCCACCAACTACCCACACTATGCCCCTCCATGCCCTTCTGCCTTATAATCTCACCTTAAATGTTCTACCATTTCTACCAAGTATCATGTCACCTCCATATGGACGGGAACGGTTTGAATAGATATGTGCCAGGAGCAGGTAAGTAGGAGGCAAAGGAGATTGCTTTTTAAATGTTTCCAGCATCTGCAAAGTTCTGGAGATACATAGCATCTCAGGTAGCATCTGCGGAGGGTAGCTGAAGAAGGGTCACTACTCGAAACGTAATTTCCCTCCAGCCTGTTGGATTCCTACGGCAGGCAGCTGGGACTAGCTCGGTTGGGCAACGTTGGGCAACGTGCTCGGCTTGAGTGAGTTTGGCGGAATGACCGGTTTTCGTGCTATGACTCTCCTAATTTCTCATAATCTGCGATTTGGAGGCAAATCTTG
The DNA here is from genome assembly GCF_028641065.1 of Leucoraja erinaceus. Taxonomy (NCBI): domain Eukaryota; kingdom Metazoa; phylum Chordata; class Chondrichthyes; order Rajiformes; family Rajidae; genus Leucoraja; species Leucoraja erinaceus. Next base: position 15,919,588 of record NC_073393.1, on the reverse strand, counting down.
TTGGAAGGCCTGCCTGTTTCTTGAAAAATTTGAACACGTTAAAGGCTTGCAATCCCGCATGTAAAGGTAAGTTGCTTTTGTTACACCTTAAAAGCTGTAGAATCAGGTGCTATATGCCGGTCCTAAAATATGGAATCTGCTAAGAAAAAAGCAAGACTCACTTTATATTTCATAAGTAACTTTCATGCACAGAGAGAAGCTCACTGGATCATTATGTGACACGGTTTACGTGTTTACCATACATCTGTGTTGGAAGGAACTGCAAATGATGGTTTACACCGAAAATGGACATGAAATGCTGGTGTAACAGCAGGTCAAGCAGCATCATCGAAGAGAAGGAATGGGTGACGTTTCGTGTCAAGACACCTCTTCAGGCTGAGAGTCAGTGGAGAGGGAAACTAGAGATATGGAAGGTTACAAAGATGTCAGATCTGAAAATGACAGATCAAAGCAGACGATATATATTTATTCGCTAACTTGCAAATAATGCAATTCGTTCCATTCGGTATATATTGGAATGCTTGTACACCAAGGATAAAAAGACACATTCGAAGTGCTCTGCCTTCCTGACTCCTAATTTCTCACCAGTGTCTTAGTGTATCTGTTTTAGTTTTAAATGTATCTGCTTCTCCTGCAGACTCTAATCTCGTACTGATTCCCGGATGTGTAGTGGGCGTATTGGCAATTTTAATCCCGATTATAATTTTGATAGTACTCAGAATAAAGGCAACAAATGGTAAGACCGTTATTTATTTTTGCCAATTGCTTTAATATCCTAACAGTATTTCAGAAAACAGGAACAGTGAATTAATAAATGTTGAGTGCAGAAGAAGAAACATTGCAGGTGATCATTAGGTGATCATTAGGTCATCATTCACATAACAAAAACATTATGACAGTTAACTATTGAAATGTGCTGGAACATTTTTTTTTCAAAGTTCGAATTATTCGCTCATCGACTGCGTCTTTATTTCACAATCAAGAGGAATTGTTCATACATTGCATTTTATTCTTTAAAAATATTGAATCTTAAGAAATTTGATATGGACCTTGACTTTGTTTGTGATCAACCTGCTCTAACTTGCCACACTTTTAATTTTCATTGTAATTTTGGAATGCGACACAGCTGCTGACACGCTATCACCATTTGATAATTTAATTCAAAGTCATGTTCGATTACGTATTACCGACTATGCGAAGTTAATACACTAACACAAGATTGCAAAAACCGCTATTGCTAAACGGTTTCAAATATAACGGCGCCATCAGGAGTTCTTACTTTAGCCAATACATTTAATTATCTTCAAAGACACAATATTCATTTTGTCGTCTTGTTTTCTTTAGATGCTAATAAAAATTCGATGGAATCAAGTCGAAGTGCAGAAACGGTAGGGTGCAATGTTCTTAGTATTGCAATTTTTTTTTTCAAAAATGTTTTTTAGCAAAGATTTTAATTTCGTTGAGTAAAATCTAGAATTATTGTGGTACAGTGGAAGCTGTCCTGTTTATATCAACCTTGCATTTTCGAGTAATTACCAATCCTTATTTTCAATTTCAAAGAATGATCTCCAATGATAAGTAGCTGTCACAGTGTGAAATTCTGGTTATTCTTTAGGAATGTTAAAAAAAACTTGTATGGTGAGAAAGTAGTAATTATTATGCAGCTGGACAGGTGCGCACAGAACAGGAATGCATCAAGCACTTAAGGGGCAGGCTATGTTGAAATATCATAATCATACTTTATTAGCCAAGTATGTTTTACAACATACGAGGAATTTGATTTGCCACACAGTCATATCAATAAAAAGCACCAAGACACACAAAATACATCTACCACAGTGACTCCCCCACATTCCTCACTGTGATGGAAGGCAAAAAATACATATTGCAAGGGAAGAGTACAAATTTGTAGGATCAAAGTCTGCGAGCGGGGCCACAACCTCTGCCATGCGACATGAATGAATGGTTTGCTCTAAAGTCAGTTCAGCTTTCCGAAACAGTTCAGCTCTTAGCTTGCGGTCGCACAATCTTGTCGCGTACTAACTCATTAGTCAACTCACCGAAGCGGCACCGTGTAGCAAGTCACTGATGAAGCGTTTGTCAGATTCATCGATCTGCTGCTGTCGGGCAAAAAAACCTTGTTCTCTCAAGGATGCGATTCGAGGGCAGGTAACATAACTCTAAAATTTTCTGAGTAGGACGGTTGAATTGTCGATAGATTCTGCTGGCACAAGGACCTGGCCATTATCGTTGGGGAAAACTCGAAGTTGGCTGCACGAAGCATTGCTTCTGGACCCGCTACAATGAGCAGTAGCGATGCCTTCAGATCATCGGGGTCATGTAGTGAGCATAATCACGTTCAAACATGCGCCATCGTTCATCTATGTCAGTAAAACACAATGGGACTCGGTTTTCGACAGGAGTTGGCCATAACGTTGAAAAATCAGAAAATAAAACTGATAAAGAAAATAAACACCGGTAAACGAACGTAGTGGGTTAGACCCAATAACCATGTAATTACCCGACTCGCACTCAGGTAAAGGTATAAACATCTTTAATATCCATTCCAGTATCACATATGCAGTACATTATACATTCATTCTGCTGCAACTACTGAATACAGTAAGCGAGTTCTTACACCATAAAGCATGCACTAGGCAGAGTTATTATTACTAAGCATTCTGATTGGCTAACATCCAATAGTCAATCTACAACCCCCATTGCCCAATCTACACCATATCCCTTATACCTATCTCCATTCCCCACCAGGAAGGTCTCAGGGCATTCCCAATCTTTTTATGGAGATCCAATCAGTTCCCCTCAACTAACACTTTCCTCCATCTGGCAGAACATGTCTTCAGCTTTAACAACTACTCTTGACTCCTCTCACTTTCTTTAAGTCAAAGGTATAGCCTTGTATCTTTGTTTATATTTCGAATTGACACCCTGTGCAAGTGTACAAACAGCATGGGTGCGATTCCCCCGTTGATGGATTGCTTTCACAATTTGTCACCACGGACACCTTTCCATTTCTAGGCCTGGTTTTCAAAGTGATTGTTCTCAAACATGACTTACAAATTAGATTTTTGGATTCAAGTTTCTTGGTGCGGTGGATCACTTCTGAGGCAGAGGTGTGCAATAGGGATGGTTGCACCTGAACTGGTTGGAACCAATATTGAGGCAGTTCCTGAGGCAGGTTCTGTCCTGGGCCTCCTCCTAGCTTCCAGACCCCCCTCTCTACAATCAGTCTGAAGAAGGGTCCTGGACCGAAACTGCACCTATCCGTTTTCTGCTAAAATGCTGCCTGTCCCACTGAGATACTGCAGCATTTTGTGTCTGTCTCAGGTTTTGCTAATACTACATGGGTGGATTTAAGTTAGATTGGCGGGGGGGGGGGGGGGGAGATCCAATACAGGACTGAGGCAGGTGAGAAACAGATGCTGAGAGAATGTTTAGAGGAGAGAATAGGCAGGAGCATGGCAAGGAGTGAGGAAAGACTATTGGATTGAATTGCATTTATTTTAATGCGAGAGGTCTATAGGTAATGTGTAGCGGGTACGTGTGACTGGGACATTGTAGCCATTACAGAAACCTGGCTAAGAAAGGGACAGGGTACAGATGTTATAGGAGAGAGAGGTAGGAGTAAGAGGAAGTAGTGTTGCTTTATTTAAGGAGAACTTCATGGCAGTAGTCCGAGATGACATTACTGATCGTCGTTCAGTGAGGTTATATGGGTGGAAATATGAAATTGTTGTTGGGAGCGTTCTTTAGACCTCCAAATAATCAACAGGAATTTAGAAGAGCAAATATGCCAGGAGATTGCAGGCATCTTCAAGACTAATGTTGTCAAATCTGGGATTTTCATATTCTCAATATAGACTGGGATCGTCATAACACCTAGAGCTTAGACGGAATGGAAATTGTCAAATATGGTCAGGAAAGTTACCTTAGACAATATGTAGAGGGGCCTTACATAGGAGAGGGCAAAGCTTGATCTACCCAAAGGAAATTGGAAAGGGAAGTGACTGATGTGTTCATAGATTACCCTTTTGGGACCAGTGCTCTGTTCTATTAACTTTAAAATAGTTATGGATAAAGACAGGGTGGACCCATGAGTTCAAATTCTGAATTTGGGCAAGGCCAACTTTTAAGGTGTTAGACAGGAATTTGCTAAATTTAATTCAAGTAGGTTGTTTGTGGGCAAAGGAACATTCAGAAAGTGAGGAAAAATTTAAAAATTAAGAAAAGTTCAGGGCATGCATGTAAAATGCATGCCCTGTTAAAGTGCATGTCCTGTTAAAGTGAAGTCAAGGCAGATGACCGTAAAAAAAATCTTGGACTAGAGAAATTGACATTCTGGTCTGGTCAGGAAAAAGGTCAGGTCTAGGCAGATGTAAGTGTATCAGGAACTAATTTTCAGGAACATACTTAGAAAGGAAATCAGGAGGCCAACAGGTGGTCAAGAGGAAACGCTTGCAAATAATATTAAGGAAAATCCAGATTTTATAAAATATTAGGCAAAAGAAGGTAACTAGAGAGTATAGGGCCCCACGGAAACCAAAGTGGTCATCTCTGCGTGGAGCTGCAGGAGATGGGCAAGGTACTCAGCGAGTATTTCTCCTCTGTTTTTAACATGGAGGCAGACATGAAGACTGGGAACTTGGGACAGTTAATGAAAATGTCTTGACAGCCCACATTACGATCGAGGAGGTGCTGAATGTCCCGAGGTGTATGAATGTAGAATAATCTACCAGACCTGATCAGATATATCAGAGGACACTGTGGGAAGTTAGAGAAGAAATAGCATCTGGGCTGAGGTAAACAAATCATCATTAAACAGGTCTGAGCTGTAGAAAATGTTTGGATTTATTTCCCGACATGCAATACCTCACACTTATCTGCACATGCCTAACTGATCAAGATCCTGCTGTAATATTTGATGACCATCTTCATTATCTACTTTACCACCGACTTAATGACATCTGCAAGCTTACCAAAAAAATCTTCTATATTCTGGCCCAAATCATTGACATGCAACACAAACGGCAATGAATCCAGCACCAATCCCCGAGGCACACCCTTACTCACAGGCCTCCAGACATTCCTTGCTGGAGACAGAGGAACTTGGAACAGTAATAGAAATCTCGAGGACAGTATGTATTATGTTTGAGGAGCATACACAAAAAGCTGGAGTAACTCAGCGGGACAGGCATCATCTCTGGAGAAAAGGAATGGGTGCCATTTCGGGGTCGAGACACTTCTTTAGACCCTTCTTCCTCATGGTTGAGGAGGTACTGAATGTCATTGCAAAGAAAATCTTAGGAACTATAGATCAGCGAGCCAAATATCTGTGGTAGGCAAATTACTGGAGAGAAACATTAGATTGCATAGGATCCAGGGAGTACTGGAAAGAATTGGCTTCATGGAAGGAAGCAGAGGTGATGGCGAAAGGTTGTTTGTCTGACTGGAGGCCCGTGACTAGTGTTATGCCTCAGGGATCAGTGCTGGGCCCATTGCTATTTGTGGTTTGTATCAATGATTTGAATGAGAATGTACAAGGCATGGTTAATAAGTTTGCAGGTGACACTAAAGTGGGTGGTATCGTAGATAACGCAGATATTTGATCAGTTGGGGAAATGGGCTGAGAGATTGTTAATGTTAAATGCAGATAAGCACAAGGTGTTGCATTTTGGGAAATCAAACCAGGACAAGACCCACACAGTGAAAGGCAGGGTCCTGGGAAGTGTTGTGGAGCAAAGGGATCTAATATTGTAGGTACCCAAAATTGCTGGAGAAACTTAGCGGGTGCAGCAGCATCTATGGAGCTAAGGAAATAAGCGACGTTTCGGGCCAAAACCCTTTTTCAGCCTGATGCGGGGTGGAGAAGGAAGGAAAGCGGGAGGAGGAGGAGCCCAAGGGCAGGGGGGGGGGGGGGGGGGGGGGGGGGGGAGGATAACTTGAGGGTTAAGGAAGGGGAGGAGACAGGAAGGGCTAGCAAAATTGGGAGAATTCCTTGAAAGTGGTGTCACAGAGAGAGTGGTCAGATGACTTTTGGTATGTTGGCCTTCATCAGTCAGGGAATGAGTCCACATGCAGCTTAGATTATTCATCAACTGACTCTTTCCATGGTAAAAGTCCATGGTGCACGGACATCGCACCCACTTTTGATGCCAGTTTCAATCTAACAAATACTCTTAGCTGTGTGGGCTGATTTCTGCCAAGGTGCAACCAAATTGTCCTCGCCCCGATCTGCAATATGACCAAGGCTGCAAATTGGTTTTAGTTTAGTTTACAGATGCAGTGCTGAAACAAGCCCTTTGGCCAACTGAGTCACACAGACCAGCGATTCCCGTACATTAACATTATTCTGCACACACTAGGGACAATTTACATTTTACCAAGCCGATTAACCTACAAACTAATACGTCGTGAGTGTGGGATGATACCGAAGTTCTAGGAGAAAACCCACACGTCACGTGGAGAACGTACAGACTCCAGACAGGCAAGCACCCAGGGTCCAAGGTCAGGATCCAACCCGGATCTCTGGCACTAAGGCAGCACCAATCTTTGGGCAGCACCTCTATTGCTGCACCACTGTGTGAATAGGGTAAATATTAGTCAAACCCTCAATCAGTGATCAGACACAAATATCTCAACAGGGGACTTTGCATAATCTTGTACCCTGATGTTTGAGCACTACTCGAATTTATCAACCATTCTTAGTCTTGGAATCCAAAAACTCAGACCAATTACATTTCTTTATATAAAAAAGGATATTCATCTGGTTGGCCTATACTCTACCGCTACATCAGAGAATCTGGTGCTTCTGTACCCATGAACTTGCGACTGCATTGTCACAGGACAATGAGTACTGTAGAAGCTGTACTTTGTCCAGGCGCAGCCACTCAACACTGAGATGCGGGGATCATGAATGCATCTTGCAATGAATGGGCTCAACAGCTGAAAATGGGGGCTGCTTCATTGGTTGAGAGGGGCCCCGTCTCATCAGCACATCTAAGATCACAAAAGAATCTTGATGAACTGGGACAATGGGCCGAGGAATGGCACATGGAGTTTAATGCAGAAGTTTTACATTGGCAAGCCAAACTTGGACAGGGCTAATACAATAAATGGTAGGCCCTGGGGAGTGCTGTAGAACAGAAAGACCTAGAAGTACATAGTTCCATGAATATGGTGATGCAGGTAGACAGGGTGCTGAAGAAAATATTTGGCATGCATGTCTTCATGAGTCAGGTTGAGTACAGGAGTTGGGACATGTTATTGCTGGCTAAGATGTTGGTACGGTCACATTGAGTACTGTGTACAGTTCTGGGGTGAAAATACAGCTATTCACCAGGATAGGGAGAATGGGCTTAAGGTGGGAGGGGGATATTAAAGGGGTCTTTGGAGCAACTTTTTCACCAATAGGGTGATTCGCGAGCAGCCAGAGGAAGTGCGAGGCAAGTACAATTACAATATACAAGACACTTGGACAGGTTCACGGCTCGATAAGGTATGATACATACATATTTGGGCCACAAAGCGACTTCCATCACAATTAGCAGGAGGTGAGGGAGGATTTGTAGGGCGCCCAGCTGTTTTTCTGTAGCAATGACCTGCACTCACTGGATGTCTCACTGTATCTTGCATAACAGCACACTGTATGACACTCGCCTCCCTGTTCGCCCCATCCCACCCGATAGCAGCACACAGACAGCCATCGTAGATTAAGATGGCTCCTTCCACATGGGCTAGTCTGCTACTGGGTCACTGACTTTTGCATCGCCTGGTTGTGCCAGAGGCGAGTCGTGTCCATAACCAGGAACCCGGCCCTGCAAGCCTGGTTGTAACAGGCCATGTATAAACACGACTTGCTTTCTGGGAAGGAACACTGAACGCTAGTTGAACGCCGAACTAATGTATTAGCATGCTGAAAAAGTAGTACTTTAAATCTTTACCTACACTTCCTAGGAGATTACACTAGCAATAACCTAGTATGAACATTAAGTGCAAAAATAAATATTGCTTTATAAATACAATTAAAAATTGGAGTAAGAAAAAATACTTAAAGTATATATCTTATACTAATCAATGATCGATATTTGAAAACAAAATCTATTCATGTATTTACTAACATCCGATATTTAATGACTTTCACAGACTAAAGGAAGCGAAGCTGACAAGCCTACTTACGCTGCTCTGCAGTTTTCCAAATCAATTAAATCAGCACCTAAACCCAAGAACGAACACCCAGTCTACGCAGATATAAATATTTCAAAGGGGTAACGGTACTGTGAATGAGTGAAGATGCAAGACCTTATCACTTGCCATTTATTGCCTGTCCAATTGAAAGGAACCACATCGCAGATCAGGGAAGAGGATCGCTATCATTTGCAACAGAGGAAATACCTTGACAGAATCAGAAGCCGACGTGTTAATAACCAGTGCTTTCCAAGACGAAAGCAAGAACAGTAATGCCAGTGTCATACAGGTGCAAACATAAAAACCTATCCTCCCTCATTTATGCTGCTGTACAGTACATTTGGTGCAATGTTATCAAAATTTCACAAAGTGAGCTTACGTTCTATAAGAAAATGCCCGTTACTTCAATTTTATAAAAATAATTTTATTTTCACTTAATTAAAACTGTCTTTTCAAATTCATCCACGGCTTGAAGATTATCAGTTGTTGTGACTGCCATCTGTATTGATACAAAACAGAAAAAATTGCCAACCAACAAACCAGGAGAGAAATGCATTGTTCCCTAAAGTGATTAGGGAAGTGCGGAACCACAAGGTGCACTCCAAATCCTTGCGAGAAGTGACTTTTGCACCTGTTCAAATATTTGGACGAAAAGACTTGGATACTTAGATCGAGTTGAGAAGATCTATAATCTCATTGAATGGCTGAATTTAGAGAACAGCATTTTAAAGAATTATTTCTGGGAGTAAGAACAGATTGGTGCATTTAACATTGGCTTAAATGCAGGCCATACACATATCATATCTAGGCAGTCCTATTCCACATTTTTCTACATCTTTTTTCGCTCATGCCCATCAACGTCTCCTACTCAGCTAACCCATGGTCAATTTACGGTAAAGAGGAAGGAAAGTGAAGGAAACCTACATTGGCATAACATGTTCACATTGCAGAGCATTAGAAGTACAAGTCAGGATAATCTACCACCATTAACTGGTGATTAAAGTACTATTATATATTATGGGATTGGTATAGTGATAGGCTGCCGAGGGCAATAGATGGGGAGAAAAGGAAATCCACTGCCCGACTCTTAACCTACAGTACATTGGGAGCCCAAAGTCACCCATTATGGATATACAAGCAGCAGTTGTTCATCTCTCCCTTACCAAGGCACAACACCCCACCTCTGCAATAAATTCACCCCAACATGCTTTTGTTCAATTTCGGCAAAACAGTTAGCATTGAATGTAGTTTAAACAAGCAAATCTAATAATTCTGCAAACGTATTTCTTCATTTAGTTCAGCATCTTACAAAGCTGAGGCTGTAATACATTTGGCAGAATGAAAAACAATCAGACAACATAAAAGAAAAATGCTCAGGACCTCTAAAGTGTTAATGATATTGTAACAATGGAAGAAAAGTTATTTTGAACATTTCATCTATCTGAAACATTCAAGGACATCTGTTACTGAAGTCAGGGTATTAGTTTTGAGAATGCCAACTCTTTTTGATGACCAACTTCTGGAATTGTTAAAATGGAAATCAAATAATTTGAAATACACCAAGAAAGGAATTAAAATCCTCCAAACTGAAGTTTAGAATTGTGCAGCATAAACTATGATTCTCCACGTGAGAACTTCCAAATTAGTTTTTGGCCCCAAATTTGAACCAAACACCAACTAACTGGAAAGACACACTAAGGTCTAGGTCATTAAACATAAAAGCAAGCAAGACCCACATCAAGAATGGATTTTCATGTTCGCTCGATCAAATTACAACCATTGCACATTTCAGCTTTGCACCGATTTGTGATTTGAAGTATCCCTAACCAATCTGTAATTAGAATACATAATGACAGAATTTTTGAAGATCCACATATACCCAAGATCACCACTTTGCTGCTGATATAACAATTCACGTTCGAATATATTCAAGTATTTAATGCCTCGACACACTCCTTATAACAGCTGCATAGAATCACTTGTTTATATACCTCAATGGTCCAAAGCATATCACTTAACTGCAAAACATGCAGTTAACATCCCAGGTTACAAAACAGCCCTGAAAAGTTCACCGTGAAATTGGAGGAAAGAATTAATCAGAAGATTTGCTTCAAAATCACTTCTACTATATAAACCAAAGCAGAATAAATCAGGTCAGTTTTGTCTTTAATCAATATACATCGACTAGGTTTCTCTCATATCCAATTACAATAGGTCCAAATAAATGGTGAAATACAAAATACACAAACTACAGCTAATTAAAACCCTCAAAAATAAAGGTATTTGTCCATTTAATAAAGTAGAAAACTCAAACAATTACATAAGCAGAAAACATTTCTTAAAAAAAAAGCACCAGTTAAAACTCCTCGGCTTCATAGTTGGTGTACAGTTGAACAAAATCTCACAGGAGCATCAGCTGAGCAGGTCAGGTGCTGCATGCTGTTGGATTTGGTTTGTAGAACCGATTTACTCTCTGGCTGAGAAGCCAGACTACTGGCTTGGAGATGTTCACAAGAAATTGTAGTTGTACATCCATCAGGATCTTGAGCAATGCATCCATACACTTCAGTTATAAATAAAATTAAACCTAAAAGTTAAAGAAGAAACTTCAGGTACATTTAAAAACAAGTGCATACACTGCAGAGGAAAAAAAACAACAGATGAGCCAAATCGCTTCATATAGAAAAAGCATTGGATGAATCAGGCCACATAACTTGAAGCAGACCAAATCAGCGATTTCAGAGTCTCACGATCAGCCAGTTTATGCAGGTAATATTTAGAACAATTCAAAGGTTTCAAAAGCCTTTTATCGTCATGTGTATCAATTAAAGTACAGTGATATTCGAATTATTGTGCTTCAAGAATTCTGTCTTACAGCACTTTGTCAGCTTGTTACAAGGAAAAAAAAAGAGCTGAAGGGTTTAGAAACCCACATTAATCAGAACTCGAGCCTAGTGCAAATGTAGATGATCCATGGGGAAAGGAAATTTAAAAAAAAAACAAACATCAGACGTTGGTTTTCAGTTTGTACTGAAAATTAGTTTATTGATAATGGAAGTGCCCAATATAGAAATAGAAAGTGGACCATGCAAAACAATTGTCAGATGGTTAGGAAGATATCTTTAAAATATTAGTGACTGCATTTAATTTTTAATATGTAAACTAGTGAGGCAAACATGACAGAAAGTAATAAATCCAAGGAGTCATATTCCCAGAAGCATGACTTGACCATTTCAAAAGAAAATTGCTTAAGCTGTTAGTGCATTTTTTCATTACCTGCTCAAAAGCTGAGGAAGGCTGGAGATAATGGGCCCATAACCAGGAGCATTGTCATAAAGTTCAAATAACGGAGCAGCAACCAGCTTGTAATTCTTCGGAACTGCAAAAAGGGCTGTTGTAAAGCAAAGACCATTAGAGATCAAAGCCACCCGATAATCATATACAGCAGGGGCTAACAACTATTTAGCATAATATAACCAACACAACACCTGGACCCCAACCAACACAATCCAAAATACAAGACAGTGCAGCACAGGAAGAGGCCAATGGGCCTATAACGTTGCGGCACACACAATGCCAAGATAAATTAATTGAAGTGAAGCAGTTAATTTTGTCGATGGGGTTAATGTGATTAATAATCTGTGAACATTTCTGTGGCGTGTGGCTAGCGAGTGGCGTTTTAACGAAGGTAGAAAAGACACATACACACAAATACAAGATGACTTTTATAGGTATAGAGATTGTTGGGGTGTGGTGAAGCATCCATAATATCAGCCAACTTATTACACTTTTTTTGCATCACAAACATCAGCCATCACTTTTTGTCAACATCTAAATCAAAGATAGAGGTGAAATTCAAGTCTATAAGTAATTGAAATAGCATTGCATCAGAGTTGCCCTTCATACAAGCCACTGACTAACCAAACTCCTATACATTTGCTATGCAGATGCCAAAATTCCAATGTTACAGTCAAACAACATAATCCAAGCAACAGTCTAACATATCAATCATATATGCAACTGATGTTCATTGGATCTTGCAGTATATGAACTGTTTGCGCCGCTTTCCTTTTCACTCATTTACCAAAGCACTTGAGACAATGCAACAAATCAAATGGTATCTAGTGAGACCACCTTTGTAGCTGAATGTTTTTGTCTGGTCGCATTTTAAATGCCATCATATTTACACAACTGTACATCATACCTTTTTCTTGAAGTTGCACTAAGAATAACTTTTTGTGCTCTTTGGGTTTGGTGATGTGAGCTGGAATGTAGGGATACTGGAGGAGGGAAAATAACATTTATCTTAATATAAAATATGATGTTTCAGGGCACTTAGATGTATTATTCACCAGCTGTTAAAAAAGATATTGGAACTAATCACCATCAGTGGATGAAAACCAAACAGCAAATCAAGATATCCAAGCAAGTCACTGATATACTAGTCAAGACTATAGTAGCTCAGAATAATAGCTTATTTTTCCAATATAATGAATGGTTCCCAAAGCAGTTTTGTTGCGAGTTGACAGGAATGCCATAATTAGTCTCTGGAAATACTTTGACTCCATACCAGGGACATAACATATAACAAAGAATAAGATTAAATAGTACAATTATTCCTGCAAGACTATTTCCATTCCAAAAAAAATCACATTTCAGCCAAAGGAGATCTTTTAAACCAGATAAAGACAAGGAAGGCCTACAGATTAAAATTCTGAATGTGGGCAAGGAAAATTTTGAAGGCATTAGAAAGAAACTCAAGGTGATTGGAGTAGGTTGTTTGCAGGCAAAGGATTATCTGGAAAGTGGGATGCTTTTAAAAATGTGATGACTAGAGTTCAGGGCTTGAGTGTTCCTGCCAGGGTGAAGCCAGGACAGATGGACGCGAGGAAGCTTGGATGACGAGAGAAATTGAGGCTCTGGACAGGAAAAAGGAGGTTTTGCGAGGTGTGATCAAGTGTATCCCTGGAGAAGTTTCAGGAACTGAGCAACATACTTAAGGAGGAAATCAGGGGGGTAAAAAGAGCTTTGGAGATAACTTCAGCAGATAATGTTAAGGAAAGTCCAAAGAGATTTTAAGTGTGTTAAGGGGAAAAGGGCAACTAGAGGGAGAACATGACCCCTCAGAACCCAAAGCTGTCATCTGTGTGGAGCCCCAGGTGATGAGCAAGGTCTTCAATGAGTATTTCTCCTGTTTTTACCATGGAGAAAGATGAATGAGGAACTTGGGGTTGTCAATGGAAGGGTTTTGGTGACAGTCAGTATTACAGTTGATGAGGTGCTGACATCCCAAGGCGCATGAAGATAGACAAACATTTCAGGCATGATCAGATATGTCCGTGGATACTGTGGGACATAAGAGAAGTAATTGCAGGCGTCCTGGCTGAAATATGCAAATCTTCATTAAATAAGACTGGATGGAAATGTTGGCTAATGTTGTGCCTCCATTTAAGGAAGGCTGCAAGGAAAGGTTTGGGAATTACAGACCAATGAGCCTAACATATGCAGCAGGCAAGTTACTGGAGAGTATTCCGAGGGGCAAGATAAATATGGACATTTTGATAGGGTCTGATTAGGGATAGTCAGCATGGTTTTGTACATGGACGATTGTATCTTACCAACCAGATTACGTTTTTTGGAGATATAACCAAAAAGGTTGACGAGTGCAGAGCTGTAGACATTGTCTATATGGATATCAGCAAGGCATTTGTTACAGACTGCTGGAAGGCTGCTCTGGAAAGTTAGATTGCATGGAATCCAAGGAGAGCTAGCTGACTGGATAGAAAGGTGGTTCAATGGAAAGAAGCATAGGGGGATGGCAAAAGGCTGCGTTTCAAACTAGTGGCCTGTGACTAGTGGGGTGTCTCAGGGCTCACTGCTGGGCCCATCATAATTTGCAGTTTGGATCAACGATTTGGATGAGAATGTACAAGGCAGAATTAGTAAGTTTGCAGATGACACTAAAGGGGTGGTATTGTAGATAGCAAAGATGACCATCAAAGATTACACGACGGTATTGATCAGTTGGTCAAGTGAGCTAAGGAATGGTTAATGGAGTTCATTGCAGGTAAATGAGAGGAGTTTCATTTTGGGACCTCAAACCAGGGCAGGACCTTCACTGTGAATAGCTGGGTCCTGGGGAGTGCAGCAAAGTGTAAAGATCTAGGAGTTCAGGTATATAATTCTTGAAAGTAGCGTCACAAATAGATAACGTGGTCAAGAACCCTTTTGACATAGTGGCCTTTATCAGACAGGGTACAGAGTATACAAGTTAGGATATTATGTTACAGTTTTACAAGACATCAGTAAGGCTACATTTGGAGTATTTGGTTTAGTTATGGTCACCCCACTAATGGAAAGATGTTGTCAAGCTGGAAAGAGTGCAAAGAAGATTTACGAGGGTGTTGCTAGAACTTGAGGCCCGAGCTATGGGGAGAGGTTGGGCAGACTGGTACTTTATTTCTAGGAGCCCAAGAGGATGAGGTTATCAAGCTGTATGAGATCATACGTACATGCACAGGGTCATTTACCAAGAATAGGGGAATCCAGAACCAGAGGACATTTGTTTAGGTGAGAGGGGAAAGATTTAATTGCAATCTGAGTCAACTTTTTCCAGAGGGTGGTGGATATATGCATGAGCTGCAGAAGAGATAGTTTCAGCAGATATAAGCATACAACATATAACCATATAACAATTACAGCACGGAAACAGGCCATCTCGGCCCTTCTAGTCCGTGCCAAACATTTATTCTCCCCATGTCCCATCTACCTGCACTCAGACCATAACCCTCCATTCCTTTCCAGTCCATATACCTATCCAATTTATTTTTAAATGATAAAATCGAACCTGCCTCCACCACTTCCACTGGAAGCTCATTCCACAGCTACCGCTCTCCGAGTAAAGAAGATCCCCCTCTAAACTTCTGTCCCTTAATTCTCAAATCATGTACTAGAATAGCATTTAAAAGACATTTGGACAGGTACATGGACAGGAATGGCTGAGTGATTTGGGCAGGTGGGACTAGTGCAGATGTGGTAGCTTGGTCAGCATGTTACATATTTGTGTTATACAACTCTAAGTGAAGCCATTTTCTTTAAGTTTTAATAATAAATAGCACTCGGGAACAGCAAGACAGTCGCAAACCTTCGGAAGCACTGTTCTTTACATTGTGTTTAGCATTGAACTAGATCTAATCTTTCTATAAAGCATCAACCATGTCTCAAGAACTTATAGTTATCACATCCATTTTATTATTCGCAAAACATCCGAGAAGAGTTCATAAAATTTAGCACAACTCACCTGAGGGGGCTCAAAATTCGGCCTCCACCAGTTTCCGATGCAATCATCAATTACCCAGTCTTGCTGCACACCATCTTGACGGCCTAAAATCTGTTTTAAAAGGAGAACTTACAGTTGTATCAGTTCGTCTTCAACATCAAACAGATGTGAACTTCTCCGTCTTGGGGGTAAGGACCATCAAACCCTTGGGGCTTGTCTGATAGGTGCTGGCTTTAATCAGGTTGTTATCACACCCCACCCCCCCTACACCTTATTTGGCTGATACTTTGACAGCTTATTTAAAAGGTGGGGAAATCAGTGGAAACATAATGGTAAATGAAGCACAAATCACAAGGAATTTCCTGAAAGGCAAGAAAAGCAAAATTGCTGAGACTAGATGAAGAGACGAGAAGTAGGATTGCAGTTTGTGGAAACCTAAATGATCTTTATGATTCCACTAGTCTTTCCATACTTACATCAACCCTCAGAAAATTTGCAAGATTCAAATCAGGCCTGCTAGTAAAAAAATGACATCCAAACCAGAATCAAACCAGCTGATCTTTTAGCAAATCTTGAAGTGTTCCCATATGAATGCGCCACATACCTCAGTCATAAGTCGCTTCAAGCCCTCCACTTCATCTTCTGTAGGATTTAGCTCTCCACCGGGTCTATATTAACATAGCAAAAACTGTTACAATGCAAAAAAAAAAATGCACTCTAGATCATATCTAAACATGTTAGAGCTCAGAATCACAAAAACAGACCCTTCAGCCTACCTTACCCAAGCTGGCATACTGGGCAAATCTGATTTGCCTGCAATTGGCCCTTAGCTCGCTATATGTTTCCTATCCATACATCTTTTGAAATGCCTTTTACAAGGCATTTTTATCTGCCTCTATTGCTTCCTTTGGCAGTTCATTTCAGATGCAGACTACCTCAATTGCCTGGGGTCCTTCCAAAATCTTTTCCCTCATCTTAAGCCAACGCCCACTAGTTTTAGAATCTTCTATCCTAGGGAAAAGGGCATGAACATTCATTTTTGCCACACCCCTCATGTCCAGTTTACTACATAGATCATTAACACTTTGTTCACAAACACCAAATCTAGCTGTGTCCATCAGTCAGTTATTAAAATTATTCTCATTAGCTCTTGGGTGTGGAGATAGATAGGGCTCTCAATCATTAACTAACAACTGCTGCCAATACCATGTATATTAAGCACACAATATTTGTATTCTGTTGTTAAGAAGACTAGTGTTCAGAAATAGTCTGCTCTGTAACCATTGCACCAGTTACATTGGTATACACTGATACATCTGTTAACAGCACTGGATTGGAAGTCAATGGTTTTGGGACAGGAAGCACACCAAGATGAAATAAATTACATGAGATCTGTTTCATAGCATTGAAGTATTCTGAAATAGATTGGTGAGTTTAGATCAATCTATTCCTCTCAATTAAACACTAGATAGCAAATCTTCTACTGCAGGGAATACCTATCTACATTTTCTCACTAGACATCCCCAGACCAAGTTTATCCTGTGAACCAAAGTGTATTGAATTCAAACGTGACAAGAAATTGCAGTTACTAGAACCTGGAGCGTTGGAGGAACTCAAAAGGTTAGGCAGCATCTATGGAGGGAATTGATAGATGATGTTTTGAGTTGGGACCCTTCTTCAGACTGCTCCATTCCCTCCACAGATGCTGCGTGACCGATTGAGTTCCTCCAATACTGTTGAATTCAATACACTGAAAGTACCTTAGAAAACATATGATCTGCCCACAAAATTCATTTTCCAATATTCTCCAAAAATGCAGTTTAAAATGAAAATATAGGTTAAACTATGACTTCAAGTCAATGTCCTCAACTAAAACAGTTTGATGTTTTTGACATGTCCCCAGTGAATAGAGATGTGAAAGCAAGTCATCCTGAACCCCTTATTTATAAAATGACTATTTTCTATTATGGCGAGAGAATTGAGAAATTGGAGGGGCAAAGCAATTGGGGAGTGCTGGTACAGGATGCCCCAAAACATTCATTTGCAAGTTGAATCGGTAGTAATTACGGCAAATGCAACGCTAGCAATAATTTTAGAGAGGACTAGAATATAAAAACAGGGATGTAATACTGAGGCATTATAAATGCACTAGTCGGACTGTATTTGGTGAATTGTGAGCAGTTTTGGGTCCATATCTGAAGGATGTGCTGGCTTTGGAAAGGGTCCAGATGAGGTTTATTAGAATGATCCCAGGAATGATTAGGTTAACATATGATGAGCATTTAATGGCACTGGGCCTCTAACCACTGGAGTTTAAAAGGATTGGGGGGGGGGGGGGGGGGGGGGGGACTAAATTGAAAACTTACTAAACAGTGAAAGGCTTGGATAGAGTGAAGAGGATGCTTCCACTAGAGGGAGAGTCCAGGTCCAGAGGCAATAGCCTCAGAATAAAGAGAGATGAGGGATTTTCTTTTGTCAGAGGGTAGCGAATCTTTGGAATTCATTGCCACAGACGGCTGTGGAGACAAAGACAATAAATATGTTTAAGGCAGAGATTGACAGATTCTTGATTAGTACAAGTGTCAGGGGTTAAGGCGAGAAGGCAAGAGAATGGGGTTGAGAAGGAAAGATAGATCAGCCATGACTGAATAGTGGAGTAGACGTGATGGACCACATGGCCTAATTCAGCCCCTATAACATAGGAATTTAAGACCTACTAGCTGCACACTATTCATACATATTCATAGAAAATGATCAATGCCTTTTTGCGTCTAACCATCTCACGTCCATCATATGGAAAACGTTTACAACATTTGGCTACAGTCACCATCTGAAGCATGACATTAGTAAGATTGATGGACACCAAAAGATACACCAACTCCAGTACACACCACTGATCAGCCACCAAATGTACTTAAAATGTTTCTCAAGGACTTGATTCATACTCCGAACCTTTTAGATGTTATTGATCTCATTGACATATGGACTCACAATTTAAAGAAGGTTGTTCCCAATTGCAGCAATAAAACATGAGGCAGCCTGTGTTCATGAACAATCAGGACGCCCTCCACCGTGCGCCTCATGCCGATCTTGTCAAATTCCTCCCTCATGCGTTGAAATCGAGCAGCAACCGAGCAATCTTTTTCATATAACGGTTCCTTCGTACCAAATGTGTAGTTGGTCAATGGATACCTAAAGAAATTCCACAGATTTATGCACAACATTTTTCCAAGACAGGGATAGACATAGATCTAACATACTTAGGGTTCTAGGATAAGGGTAAATCAAGCTAGACGATAGAGAGATTGCTGTCAATTAGTGAGAAGCCACATTTCTAGAATGCTGTTACTTTTCAATTTTCACATTGAAACAGTGTTAGGTGAAAAGCCACATTAATTCTATTTGCCTTTCCACTGATCAAAATTCATTAAAAAAGATTAAACCCTTTTTTTTGTTTCATCATTACCCAAAACAGTAAATGTTTATCACAAAAATCAAGAGCTGCTGGAAGAATTCAGTAGGTCAGGTAGTATCAGTGGAGAGAAGAGTGGACAGTTGAATTTTGGATTGATATCCTTCATTTAAAGTCTAGGTGAAGCGGCTTGGCCCGAAACATCAACTATCCAATTCCCACCACAGTTGCTGTTGAATTGTTCCAGCAGCTCCCTTATTTTGCTACAGATTCCAGCAGCTGCAGTCTCTTGAGCCCCCAAAAGGCTGCTTACATCTCCCAAATGAAATCAATTATATTTGTCAAAACTGCAGATTAGCTTATCTTGTTGTTCTCAAATACCCTATTCTCCTAACACAGCCAAGCAGCAGGTGTATTTCAAAAAGACTAGAAGTGCATGCAATAGAGCTGAATGTTTTTCTTCAATAGTTTAGCAATGAAATACTTTGTATTTGCAGAATTAGGGAGGAAGGAAAAAACCATAACGTTTCACTCACAATTAATAGCAAGATATCAAGGTTTTAGATATTGCACTAAATGCAAGGTAACAATATCAGTTGTGGAATACCATCAAAAATGGGCAATGAAACAAGGAATAGGGACCAGGTACTATCATGGAATTGTCACTATAATGAGTTAAGAGATAAATGAGAATAACACAGCCCATGTGTTGTATAAAAGGGATGTCAACATTAAACAAAATTTAGTACTTACAAAGGCTTCTAAAACTAGATTTAGAGTATTAATATTTTCAATTACATACAACATCCTTTATATCCTGAACAGAGAAGCATAAAGAACATTCACAGATATTGCATACTGGAAAGGCTAGTATTTAATGCCCATTTCTAATTGCTCTTGAACGAAGTGGCTTGCTGGATCAGTGAGTCAACTGTATTATAAGGATCCTGGAGTCCACTTACATAGGAGACTAGTCAAAACATCAGTCATCTATCAAGATTAATTAAATTAATAAAGATAAAACATTTGTGCCCAATGTAGTTCAATTTGAACTGATGCCTGGTTCATTACTCCAGCTGACTTGGATTACTAACCATACTAAAGCAATTTCAGAAGTTTATAAAATTGAGAAGTATGGATAGGATAGACAGTCAGAATTGTTTTCCCCCAGGGTGGAAATGTCATAGGGTGGAAATGTCAAATACTTGAGGGCATGGCTTTAAGGTAAAAGGGGAAATTTAAAGATTGTAAACCAAGTTTTTTTTTTTTTGCCAAGACAAAATTGGAATATATATGAAGGAATTTGCAAGGAATGAAGGGACTGTGGATCGTGCAAAGGCAGAAGGATTTGGTTTAATTTGATGTGTTCAGCATAGACATCGTGAGCCAAAAGGCATGCACCCAGGCTAATAATTATGTTAAATAGCACAGTAGAATTGAACAAAGCATTAAAGTTTAAAAAAAACTAGAGATTTATAAACACATCGTATCGACAAGTCTGCAAGTAATATTAAGCCCCCTCCAAACTACAAAAGATAACAGTTTTACATTCAAACAACCGTCGGCAAATTCTTCAGATCAGGGACTACATTTGCAGGTACCAGCACTTGAAATACACAGTGGGTGGTGCAGCCGACGATGAATAAATAATTTGAACATCACCCAAACTACACACCACACAATGGACCCCAGACGACACATTACTGTTCAATGTTAGGAACAGTCAGTTACTGCTTGCTACACGAGTCCTGTCACACAGAAGGGCGTTTGGAAGCTTGGCGGTTCTTAGCGAGATACAGACCACCTATTACCATCCACTACGGTTACTCACAGGTTAATGGTCCTTTCCAGGGTCAGGGGCTTGGCCTGCAGATATTTGTTCCCATACTGAGAGACACCTCGAGGCCAGCCAGCCTGCGAGCGGCTCGGTGGAACCACAGACATGGCAGCAGATCTCCGTCTGCGGGAGTAGACTCTAGGACACGGCGAAGCCACGGGAACAGACAAAAGTCTACAACGCTAAGAACTCGAATCTACGAATGAACCTGTCTTGGCGCTTTAACCGAAGAGATTCGCTTCCGGGTGAGCACAGCACTTCCGGGTGAGAGAACGGCGCCAGAAGGGATGTGCACGTGATTGGCCGGTCCGTGCCGCCGCCGCCGCCGCCGCCGCCGCCATGTGGGGGCTGCTGCTGCTGCTGCTGCTGGAGTGCGGGCAATTGTCGAGACCAGCAGAGGGAGCTTTTACATCAGCTGCAAATAAAAACAATATAAAGCAGAAAGACAGTTCTTTGAAGTGAGAATTAAAATCTGGAAATACTCGAAAGGTCAGCGCCTGTGAGAGAGAAGCAGTTATCTTTCTTTTTCTTCAGATATCAGCAGTTGTCTGAACTGTTCAGCGTTTCCGGTATATAATTATATTTTATTTCACAATCCCAGCATATGCAGTATTTTGCTTTTGACTTCTTATAGAGGGGGAGCCTATGCAACCTTTTTCAGACAGAAATGTCAAGTGGATCACCATTTCCTATTATTGAGGTCTCCACCATCAGAAAGGGCAGTTTTCAGTGAATTTGTTTCACAGCATATGATGCCAAGACTGGATAACGTGTGTTACACAAAAAAAGCTGGAGAAACTCAGCGGGTGCAGCAGCATCTATGGAGCGAAGGAAATAGGCAACGTTTCGGGCCGAAACCCTTCTTCAGACTGAGGTGTATTCGGTATAGGATCTAGGGATCGAGAATATCCCAGTGGTGTGGCTGAAGACGTGCTCCAGAACTGCACGCAGCTCTGAGCAAGCTGTTAAGTACATAAATCTATTTGGAAAATTGCCGAGGTAAGAACCAAAGATGATAGAGCGGTGCAAGATACTCCACTCCTACGTAATCCAACGCACTGAGGCGTTGTACGTAACGGAGCGTCACGGCCGCCATCTTTCAATGCAAAACGTGACTTCCGTTGTGCCTCTCGCAGTGTAATCCGCTCCATCATCTTTGGTGTAATCAGTGTTGTAGGGGAACAGTGTGATATAGCTCATTTATTACTTCACATATTTTAATTAATTTTATTGTAAATGTTTCCCCCCTGTTTCTGCCTATTTCCCTCCCATCCTTCCTCCCCAGCCCCCTCCTTTGTGCAGTTTCCCTTGCATTGTATTGTGCAGTTCCCCTTGTATTGTTTTAACACACACTGTGCACAAAATTAAATTTAACATAGATGTAAATATATATATTTATATATATGAATGTGTGTTTGTGTGTGTGAGAGGCAAGTTAGAGATAAATAGATAAAGTTCCTTCTCATGGATCAGAAGCAACTTTGATTACACTGATGCAATTATAAAGAAAGCACATCATCGCCTCTACTTCCTGAGATTACGGAGAGTTGGTATGTCAAGGAGGACTCTCTCTAACTTCTACAGGTGCACAGTAGAGAGTAGGCTTGGTTCGGCACCTTGAGCGCCCAGGCGCGCTAAAGACTACAAAAAGTAGTAAACACTGCCCAGTCCATCATCGGCTCTGACCTCCCTACCATCGAGGAGATCTATTGCTGCCTCAAAAAGGCTGGCACCACACCATCCTGGCCACACGCTACCTTCAGGTAGAAGGTACAGGAGCCTGAAGACTGCAACGTCCAGGTTCAGGAATAGCTGCTTCCCCACAGCCATCAGGCTATTAAACTCAAATGAAACAAAACTCTGAACATTAATAGACCATTATCTGTTTATTTGCACCTTATCTGTTTATTCATGTGTGTATATATTTATATAATGGTATATGGACCCACTGATCTGTTCTGTATTCATGCCTACTATATTCTGTTGTGCTGAAGCAAAGTAAGAATTTCATTGTACTATCTGGGATGTACATAAACCATGAAGGCAATTATATTTTTAAATATACACATGTAAATATATGGATATATATGTTGTGAGGTTAATTAAAATTTTACGCTGCTTGTAATTTACTAGGGGATGATGGGAGTGTTGAAGGAAGTTCTCGATTTATATTATCAAGGAGTGATGGAGCTGATGGAGAAGACGCACATCGTGTAAGGTCACGAAGTGAGACAGTTGACTGATGTCCATCCTGATACTTGATAGTTGCATAAGAAGGGTTGACATCAGTCAGTTCAACTTCATCAACAAAAGGCTCATTCTTATTTGATCGGACGTATCGACGAAGCAACAGGCCCAGTGCTGGTCAACCATGATGGCAGAGAAGTACCACTCGAAGAACGGTGTTTCAAGTTAAAGAACCGCTCGTGTTGAGTAGTATTGGTAGCAGTTGACAGTAGAGATCTGATGGAATGTGTAAATAAGCAGACTGTACAATATGGTGTTCAAGATCATCTTTAATCAGTACCCATAATGTAGCGGTACAGTAGGTTATTAGTTGTTAGTTCATCGTTACCGCTTCCAAGACTGACCAGTATAGGAAGTGGGTGTTAGTATGAATCATACAGTAAGGTGGGGTTAGTGATGCTATTTCTACTATGATTGGTTCACATGCAATAACCAATCTACATCCTTCCCCGTAAGGAGCGAATATAGTTAAACACACATGCAGCTAGAATTCAAACATACTCTACTAATACGGCCCGAACGCGCACGGACCAACCCCTCTCCCTCTTCGCCAGAGAAATTAGAGGGAGGCGGTGAACCCGGAAGTGAGAAAGGTGCAGGGGACACTCGTGGTGACCAACAGGGAGAGCATGCGGGAGAGGTAGTGTTGTTGTTAGTCATAGCCACCGGACGTGGTGGAGTGAGGGACATGCTAGAACTAGTGGTGGCCACGGCAGCAGATGGCTGGAACAGTAGAGGTGGAGCAAAAGGATCGGCTGGTGGGGACGTGGTTCCTTCACAACCAGCAAGTGTTGGCGGCGGCGACGGTACAAGGCACCATCGATGTCAACAGGGTAGGATCGGGGTACTTTTGACGGGCCAACAACGCAACCTAGACGGGAATGTCCCATAGTAGTTTGCAAACGGACGACTTGGCCCGGCAGTAGTGGTTTAAGTGGTTTGTTGGACTTGTCACGTGATCGTTTCTGGATGTTGTGTTTCTCCTGGATGCGCTTCTGGATCGTGGCTGGCTTCAGCACCTGTAGTACCAGCTTCTGCTGAGCGATTGGTATCGGTGGTCTCGTTGTTCTGGACGTCAGGCGTTGGGTTGGTGAGCCTAGGACCCCGTCTCGAGCGATGTTTCTGAGGTTTAAAAGGTCGAGGTACACATCCGACTTGGCTAGGTGGGCACGTTCCATTAGCTGTTTCGCGCTTCTGACGGCTCGTTCAGCGAGCCCGTTACATTGTGGATACTCGGGGCTGCTCATGACATGGTGTAAATTCCATCGGTTGGCAAAGTATTTGAACGCATAGCTGGTAAATTGTCTTCCGTTGTCGGTTTGCAAGCGGACAGGTGCGCCAAATGTGGAGCAGTGTCTCTAGCTTTTGAATTACCATTTCTGATGTGATAGCGGGCAGTAAATCAAGTTCGAACCAGTTAGAGTAGGATTCGACCAGGACTAGATAATATTTATCGTGCCAGCGTTGTCCAGGGCAGTGCTGGTGGAGGTAGCAGGCGCTGTCTCTGTTGGTGTGGCACCAGGCTGTTGCAGATGGAGCAGGAGGCTGTCCTGTCCCGTATGTACTTGGCCATTGCAGGCCAGTAAAACATATTCTTTGCGTGGGCCAGCGTGGCATCGGTGCCTGGGTGGCAGCTGTGTGACTCTTTGTAGTATCCGTCACGTAAGGATGAAGGGATCACGACTTTGTGGCCCTTAACTACGACACCGTCCTGTATTACCAGTTCATCACGGACTAAGAAGAACGGCTGCACCTCCAGTGGTGTGCAGGATTGCCTGTCTGGCTAGCCCCTTTTAATTATGGATGAGAGTCGCTGGAGAGTGACGTCAGCGGCTGTATGTTCGGCTAGACGGCACAATCATTCCCTGGGAATTAAGTCAATGCTGAGAATCGTAATCTCGTCCCATTCATAGGGGTGTCGTTCGCTGGATTCAGGAATTGTTTGGTTTTGTCCTCGTGGACAGAGTCGAGCTGGTCTTGAGATTCTGGTAAGAACTGGATCTCACTTCTGACACCATGTAAATAAGCAGACTTTACAATCTGGTGTTCAAGATCATCTTTAATCAGTACCCATAATGTAGCGGTACAGCAGGTTGTTAGTTGTTAGTTCATCGTTACTGCTTCCAAGACTGACCAGTATAGGAAGTGGGTGTTAGTATGAATCATACAGTAAGGTGGAGTTAGTGATGTTATTTCTACTATGATTGGTTCACATGCAATAACCAATCTACAGAGTGCAATGCATCTGGTAGAACACATTCCCACTGCTGATCTGATATGTCATTTGACTTTAAAGCCAGCTTCACTGCTTTCCAAATGATTCCGTTATACCTCTCAACCTGATTATCATGCTACCCATCGCTTCCCGAGGCCCCTATCTGTCAAGGGCCTGCTGGAGTTTATCGGGATGGTTAATATCTACCACCAATTCGTCCCGTCAGCAGCCACCATCTTGCGGCCGTTGTTCCAATGCCTGGCCGGTATGCCAGGTCTGGTCCAAGGAGGCAGAGACGGCATTCGAGGGGGCTAAGACTGCATTGGCCAACGCCACTATGCTGGAACGCCCAAACGGCCCTCACCGTGGACGCTTCCGACGTCGCGGTATGCGCCGTCCTCGAGCAATGAGCATGTAGTCGCTGGGTGCTGCTGGCATTTTTCAGCAGGCAGCTGTGAGTCCCCGAAATTAAGTATAGCGCTTTCGACCGGAAACATATTGCGCTCTACCTAGCGATCTGCGTTATTTCCTGGAGGGGCTTGCATTCATCGCATTCACGGACCACAAGCCACTCACGGTTGTGTAGACCAAGGTATCCGATCCCTGGTCTGCCAGACAGCAGCGGCACCTCGCCTACATTACCGCATTCACATCTGATATTCGGCATGTGGCAGGGAAGCTGAACGTTGTGGCTGACGCGCTGTCCCGCCCAGCACCGCCCGCAGTTTCAGCGTTAAGTTTAGGCGTGGATTATGCGGAGCTGGCCGCTGCCCAACAGACAGATGCCGGCATGGAGGTTTACAGCAATGCTGAATCAGATCTCAAGCTGGCTAAGGTGCCCTGCAGCGCCGCCGGCGTGCGAGTCCTTTGCGATATCTCCACGGGCAAAGCCCGTCCCATTGTCCCGGTTGCTTGGAGGCGTATGATTTTCGACTATCCACAGCCTAATGCACCCGTCCATTTGCACCACCTCTGCCTTGGTCGCGGCCAAGATCGTCTGGCATGGGTTGAGAAAGCAGGTCGCAGCATGGGCCCGTTCCTGCATCCCGTGCCAGAATTCCAAGGTGCAGAGACATGTGCAGGATTTCGCTGTCCCGAACAGCAGGTTCCTGCACATCCATGTTGACCTGGTGGGTCCCTTGCCGTGTTCGCGCAGGGCTACTCACCAACTGACTATCGTGGACAGGTTTACCAGGTGGGCGGAGGCGATACCGTTAGCGGATACCTCCGCTGAGGCTTGCGCGAGGGCCATCGTCTCGAATTGGATTGCTCGTTTCGGGGTTAGAAACATAGAAACATAGAAATTAGGTGCAGGAGTAGGCCATTCGGCCCTTCGAGCCTGCACCGCCATTCAATATGATCATGGCTGATCATCCAATTCAGTATCCCGTACCTGCCTTCTCTCCATACCCCCTGATCCCCTTAGCCCCAAGGGCCACATCTAACTCCCTCTTAAATATAGCCAATGAACTGGCCTCAACTACCCTCTGTGGCAGAGAGTTCCAGAGATTCACCACTCTCTGTGTGAAAAAAGTTCTTCTCATCTCGGTTTTAAAGGATTTCCCCCTTATCCTTAAGCTGTGACCCCTTGTCCTGGACATCCCTAACATCGGGAACAATCTTCCTGCATCTAGCCTGTCCAACCCCTTAAGAATTTTGTAAGTTTCTATAAGATCCCCTCTCAATCTCCTAAATTCTAGAGAGTATTCTAGCGGTTCCCTCTGATATCACTACTGATCATGGGGCCACGTCATCCCTGTGGAGTGGTATGGTGCAGCTGTATGGCGCGAAGCTGCACCAGACCACCGCGTATCACCCAGAGTCCAACGGTTTGGTTGAGCGTTTCTACAGGCTCAAGTCAGCGTTGAAAGCTTGGCTCACTGGCCCCAATTGGGTCGACCAGTTGCTTGGGTCCTCCTAGGCATCAGAACCACTCCTAAGGAGGACCTCAACAGCTCCTCTGCCGAGTTGGTTTACAGCTCGGTTTTGCGAGTACCTGGGGATTTCCTGCCCGTCTCCCGGGATCAGGAAATCCCGGCTTTGGCGGTGTTAGCTGACCTTCGCGAGCGGGCGCACGCTTTGGTCCCGGTTCCCACTTCCCGGCATGGTTCGGCTGCGGTGCATGTACCTACTATGTTACGGGATTGTGCTTATGTTTTCCTTTGTAGGGATGCTCACCGCTCGCCGTTACAGCGGGTGTACGAGGGTCCGTACAGGGTGCTGAGGACTGGTGCCTCGACGTTTACGTTGGACATGGGTGGCAAGGAGTTCGTCTCTGTGAGCCACCTTAAGCCAGCGCATGTTATAGGGGGCATGTAGCGGCGCCTGCGGGTATCGAACAGGTTTGGAAGCCGCGGTCACGTGACTCGGGAGGGGCTGCTTGATTTTGCGCGGTTTTGTTTTCGCGCGGCAGGTCAGCACTGACCACCATTGTAGCCAGACGTGACAAGAAAGCCTGTAAACTGAAGAGTGAATTTCCGAATAAAAATTATTTAAAAAATTCAGTTGTCGTTCTTGTCATACCGCCAAAGTATGTTATTTAACGCATGCGTGCCATCCAGGAGCAGTTCAGACAGGGAGTACTGAACGGAATGCAGGGGCTTTGTCAATAGTTTGGTTGCTTCGTGGTCAATAGGGTGATTTCACGAAAGGTCACTGGAGCGTAGATCTGCACCCACGTGACCGAAAATTTCAACTGGAGTACATGTTATACATCGGTACATGTTAGTGAATGGGAAAACACGCACTTTCCCACCCGTTAAAAACATGGAAAACGGCCGATATTTGAGCTGATATTTTCTGTGCTAGTCGGGGTGACCGTGAAGCACAGCGACCTAAATTTTCAGGCAAAAATAAAGATAGAAAGTAAGGTAATTACAAGAGGGAACTGAAGGTGGAAAAACAGCGGAAGTGCTTAGCAGACATTTGCCGTGGAGATTTAAAGATCCAAAATATCGGGAATTATCGCGTTTGCTCGCTGAATTTCATCAAAAGTAAGTTAATAATGCCTGCCCAAGATTGCATGATATTGCAGAGAGTTGTGGATGCAGCTCAGTCCACCACACAGACCAGACTCGCATACATTGACACCATTTACATATCACGCTGCTTTGGGAAAGCAGCCAACATAATCAAGGACCATTCCTACCCCGGTCATTTCTGCTTCCCACTGTCCTCGTAGGGCAGAAGAAATAGAAGCTTGAAAGCACACACAACCAGACTCAGCAACAGCTTCTTCCCCCGTTATTATGCTTCTGAATGGTCCTTCCATAAGCTAAGGCATAGTCCTGAGTTTCCATCCTGCCTTGTTGTGGACATTGACATTTCGATGTTTTTAACGGGTGGGAAAGTGCGTGTTTTCCCAATCACTAACATGCACCGATGTACAACATGTACTCCAGTTGAGATTTTCGGTCACGTTGGTGCGGATCTACGTTCCAGTGACCTTTCGTGAAATCACCCTATAAACTTATGAAGTTAAACTACTTGTCGTTATTTCTACAACGTCATAATATGTACTTTAGGGATGTCATCTAACCCGCCGAATTATTCCAGCGCCAAGTGTTCCTAACGTACCAGACAACAAAATGCTGGAGTAGCTCAGCGGGACACGCAGCATCTCTGGATGGAAGGAATGGGTGACATTTCAGCTTGAGATCTGTCTTCAAACTGAGTCAGGGGAGAGGGAGACACAGAGATAAACTCCCACCCCTAAATGTAAGGTGTGAAAACTAGACATGAAAGATATAATTTCTTCAATTTTCCACGGCGATTTATAGCAAGATTATCACATGATTACAATTACATTGACCGCAGATGAGAATAATGTCGCGACTGCTGCAGTGACCCCGGAGATTATAACCATGGCAACGTGACCTCACCCCTTTCAGGATGTTCCCTGAACTGTGCTGACGTCTCACACATTTCATTTCCGGGTGCTTTCAACAGATCACCAGCCGCCCCGCTTGTTGGCGACGTCGCCCACTGCTACTCGCCACAAACTCGGGAGGAGCAGGGGAGACAGCGGTTCGCGCCCGCGCTTCGTCACTGGCTAACGGCAGCGCCGCTCTCACCCTCACCCTCACCCGCAAGTCGAGCCTCCGCCCGATCATGCCGCTGCTTTTCCTCGAACGCTTCCCTTGGCCCAGTCTGAGGTTGTACACAGCCCTCAGCGCGGTACTGCTCGCCGCCAGCCTCTTCAGCGCCTACTCTCACCTCAGCCTGCCCCCGGGCCAAGCTCCGATCTCTGTCCCTCGTTACCATCCCAACCTCGGCACTCCCACCCCTATTGACGCCATAAGCGGCGATCTACCGGCCGCCGAAGCCAACAGCGACGGGGATACCGGAGCAGACCGCGAGCAGCGCGTCCACCCCGGCGCAGGGATCTACGTTGACCATGGTGAGCCCGATTTGGGACTCTCGGGCAGACCGGAGTGGGCTCAAGGCCACGGATTCGCCCTGGAAATAGCCTGGTACCTGGTATCAGACGGCTGGTGTATTTGGGTGAGTGTTTGGGTTTCTCCCTTCACCCCGCCCCCTTCCTGTCGCCGGAAATCTAAAAATCGAGAGGACTTTCTGTCCAAGCTTCATACTTTCAAGAGGCAAAATAGTTAAGGCATTGACTTGCTTCAGATTTTTCTAAATGTGCGAAATGTTGAAAGTAAAATTGCAAGTCCCCCAAAGCGTTTTTAAAATATAAGAGTGAATTTTCTGGTGATAATGGGATGTAGTTGAATTATCGCTAAAACTCCGATGGTCAGATAATATTTCCTTAATTTCCCGTGATTTTCTCTGTTGGAAGGAATCGAATATTCTGCAGAACTTTTATTTTGCGTTATTTTAAAATTGGATACTTTGTATTTTTAAACATCTACATCAAAATCTTCAAACAATTTACTGAACTGAAAGATATGTTTCACTTGGGATAAATATTTAGAACATACAAAATAACATTGTAAATTAGTCAAATAAACGTTGTGAATCTGATTATTTGCCACTGGCATTGGATTCTTGTTGTGATGTGTTAGGAAATACCTTTTATTCGTCATTGTATTTAGTTGAAATGTTTGTCCAAAGTTTTAAAGCATCTTGTAAATATTTTGGAAATTATTCTGTTAAATTCAAAATATCGCAAACTTGGTAAAACATGATATTTTATAATAGCCATAATGTTGTTCTGCAGTGAGTTAATCAACAGGAAATTCCCTTTAAGCTACTCATGAATCTACATGAATATGAATTGCAAACTTTTTGAACTTTGAAGATGAAATCGGAACTTGAAACAATTTCAGCTTGGATGCACATTTCATAGGCAAGATGGTGCCCAACAAATATTTATAGTGTTTTAGTTAGTGGAATTTAAAGTCTTCAGACTGTTTCTACAACAGCTGTATCCAAATCTGAGCACAAAAAAAGGTTCAAATTTTTCCCATCCTACTTAAATATTGCCATTTTGTGAATATTATATTTGTCCAAAGTGCTCGGTTTATCTAAAGCTAGGCAAGGAAAGCAAGTCAAAGGACTTGGATCACAATTGGATTTAACTGTCATATACCCATACCCATGTATATTAACACTCAGTAGAGATTCATGTGGTCAGAAGTCTCATTTGCTTTTTTATTCTTGCCTTAACCTGTGTGTTTGTATGCAAATGTTAATGCTTTTGCCATTTATCCATACCCATGTATGTTTACACTTGTTATAGAGTCGCTGAATAGTGGTCAGAAGCCTCCCATGCTTTCTCCCCCCCCCCCCCCCCCCCCCCCCCCCCCATGCAAATGTTAATGCTTCCCCCTACTCCAGGTTTATTTTTATGTTTATGCAAACTTTTTCCCATTGTGTAATTTTGTAAAGCTAACTACTTTCAAAATGATATTTTGGGGATGAGTTAGAAGGGGTAGAGATTGTTGGACGTTTTGTACAATAAACAGAAGATTGATAGTTATGCTCAATTAATAAAATAAAATGGAGCCACATAATGGCAATCTAAATGTCACAAGCAAGATAAAGCCTTCTCACTTCTATACACAAGCAAGATAAAGCCTTCTCACTTCTATACAGTTTATGGATTATCTAGAAATCTGTGTATATAAGCTATCAAAGAGCTCTCATAAAGAACAGCCATGAATTTAAATATTCATTGTACAAGATGTAAAAGTGAATTTATGAGACAATACAAATAGTAAGAGCATACAAAAGAAACCATTTGGACAAGTGCTGTCATGATAAGATAAATTTCCATTGAATGTACCTGTACTAGATTGTCAATTAAATGTATACAGTTACTTTAGCTAGATTGGGAAATTGGTTTAAAAAACATGCTCGAAAGACAAATATTTAAATAAATATTTCAGTATAATGTATGTTTATTGAAAATTATAACACTTCTTTGGGAGAAATAATTTGGCCTAGAGAGAAAGTATAGAGTTGGATTAAGAGGTTTATAATGTTGCCGGATGTCTGGGGGCTGATAGAATTTTAGTAACAAACAAAGAGATGTCAGTAATTGCCAGAGAAAATGTGAGAAATAAAATTGGGCAAGAAAGGAATGTGTCTTATTTCTCAGAGGAAATGTAATCTAGGTCCCATTGGATTCAGAAGAAATTAGATTTCAGAATGAGGAAGTACACCAACATTTTTTTTTGTCTCAACAACATTTTAGAAAATGGGAATAAAGTCTGTAATGGAGCAACGACAAGGTACCAAACGTTAAGGTATTGCAAGTGATTGATCCCTCCAACTTGATATTATCTTTAGAGTTCTTAAAACATATGGCGACAGCTTCTGAAAGTATTATTTGTGATCTTCCAACATAGTTTGCATGCGTTGTCATGCTATTCCAGGAAATTGAAAGAGATGGAGACCTATGTATCAATTAATAATAGATTTTTCAATGGTGATAATTGAATTGCTTGTTAAATCTGTGGATGCTTAACAAATATTTAAGGCTGAGATGAAAGAACATTCGATGCACGGGGAATTGAAGGATACAATTCTTCGGCTATAAAGTGGAAGTGAGGGTTTGAATGGTGCAGGCTTGAGGGTTTTGCGTTACTCTTGTTCCTAGATTTAAGTTTTGCATTGAGATGAAGTTGTTTGAAAAGATGTGGTGTGGTTAATGTTTTTGGATGGTCGATAGACAATGGGTGCAGGAGTAGGCCATTTGGCCATTCGAGCCAGCACCGCCATTCAATGTGATCATGGCTGATCATCCCCAATCAGTACTCTGCCTTCTCCCATATCCCCTGACTCCGCTATTTTTTTAAGAGCCCTATCTAACTCTCTCTTGAAAGCATCCAGAGAACCTGCTTCCACCGCCCTCCGATGCAGAGAATTCCACAGACTCGCCATTCTCCGTGAGGAAAAAGTGTTTCTTCGTCTCCGTTCTAAGTGGCTTGCTCCTTATTCTTAAACTGTGGTCCCTGGTTCTGGACTCCGCCAACATCGGGAAAATGTTTCCTGCCTCTAGCGTGTCCAAGCCCTTAACAATCTTATATGTTTCAATGAGATTTCCTCTCGTCCTTCTAAACTCCAGTGTACAAGCCCAGCCGCTCCATTCTCTCTGCATATGACAGTCCCGCCATCCCGGGAATTAACCTTGTAAACCTACGCTGCACTCCCTCAATAACAAGAATGCCCTTCCTCATATTAGGTGTAAAGTTTAAAAGGTTATGATAAAATGAGGTAAAATGGAGACAATAGTAACTGCAGATGTTAGAATTTTCAGCAAAAAAACAGTGCTGGAAGAAGTGCGGGTCACGCAGCATCTGAGGTGGGAATGGGCAGATGATATTTTGGGTTGGATTCTACAGACTATTTAGAGTAGGGGGAGAAAGCCTGGCATGTGGATGGATATTGAGTGGAATAAGTGATAACTCCTAGCGGTGAAAGAGACGAGGGTATCAGATAATGAAAGAAGAAGAGTGAAATATAAGGCTGGAAGGCAGAATATGGATGGAAGGGGACAGTGGGAGGGAAAGAGTCAAAGTTGAAGGGAATGTATGGAACTTGGGGATGTGAAATGAGTGTGTGAAGGGCAGGAAAGGGGCAAGTTACAGTTCTTACAGTTTGTGTGTGGCCTCACTCTGGCAATGTATGAGGCCAAGGCCAGAAAGATCGGTATGGGAAGGGGAGTTCACATGGTTAGCTACCGGGGTGTTCCAGCAGACCTTAGCAAATAGAGCACAAGTGATCAGTGTGAAGATCTGCTTGTCTACACTTGTTCTCGTTGATATAAAAGTGGCCAAAGTAAGGCCACATGCACTTTGGAAGAACAGCACCTCGTATTCCCTTAGGCAGCTTAGACCTCAAGGTATGGATATTGAATTCTCCAACTGCAAGTAACCCCACCTATCCTACTCTCATTTCCCTATGTTGCACTGTGAAAACTACTCCATGAAGAGTGGATTTTTTCCAACTGAAGTTGCTCATTGCTTGATTTAGTGAATTGGTAACATTGGGTGTAAGCCACGCTTTTTGGTGCCCAAGTATTAATTTTATGTTTTGGTCAAGAACTGAATATGCACTGCTGCTGTGTTTTTATCCTGTTTACAGTCTGTCTGGTAGAAATGGTTTTCCTTGGGAACCATTATTCAGTTTGACATGTTGTATAAAAGCATAGTATTGCAAACTCGCTAACTTTAATAATTTCATAACTTTTTTTAACTTGTGTAAACAGTAGCAGCTGCTTTTGTTTTTATACCAGGTACTGATGGTCAGTTTCTGGATCACTTATTTGCAACTGGTAATTTTTTGAATAAGAGGGAATATTTTATGCTCACTTTGAGCAGAGGGTCAATAGAGGAACATCACCTGCCCTTTAGTCTCAGAGGCGCCTACACCAATGTTCACTGTGGCAATTGCAAGATCGGCCTTCCTGAGAGGGAATCTGTGGAATCCTACAATACATGAAACATGAAATTAAAGTGACAAGTTGAAAGCCCAGGATTGGGGATGTGCAAAGATTGGGGGAGAGGGAGGGGGGGGGGGGGGGGGGGGGGGGGGGGGGGGGGGGGGGGGGGGGGGGGGGGGGCAGTCTACCCCATGACAGGAGGAGGGATTGTACAGTTTGGTAGCCACAGGGGAAAAGGGCTCTCGTGGCGTTCTGTGCTGAATGTTGGTGGAACCAGTCTGTTGCTGAAGGTGCTCCTCAGGGTTGATCAGTGTGTCATGGAGGGGGTGAGCGGTATTGTCCAAGATGCTCTGCAGTTTGAGGAGTATCATCACCTCCAGTGAATCCAACCTCACCCCCAGGACGGAGCCAGTCTTTCTGATGAGCTTGTTAATTCTGTTGGCCTCTGTGGCCGTCGTCTATTTTATGATGATCACTATTATCCTAGTGCCAAAGAAAACTAAGGTGTCATGCTGTAACTATTGTCCAATGGCTCTAACATTCACTATCATGAAAGTGCTTGGAGAGACTGGTAATGGTGCAAATTAACTCCAGCCTCCCAGACACTTGATCCACTGCAGTTTGTCTCTCGTCACAATATGTTCCAGCGGATGTCATCTCACAAGCCAAGGTTCGCCTTAGGAACACCTACACAACAAGGACACCTATAATCTCATCCAAAATGATCTCCAAATTCCTGAACATTGGAGCCCGCACTGCCATCTGCCATTGGTTCCTCAACATTCTGATCCATAGACCACATTCAGTGAGGATAGGGGACAACACATTGTCCACACTAATTCCTAATACCAGTACCCTGCAAGGATGCGTTTTCAGTCGCTTATGATATTCCCTGGACACTCGCAACTGTGTGGACAAATTAAACTCTAACTGCATCTACAAGTTTGCAGACGATACCTCTGTGATGGACTGGATGACAACGACAAGGCTGAGTCCAGAAAATAATGGAGAACCTAGTAACATAATGTCAGGCTAGTGATCTCTCCCTTAATGTTAGCAAGATGAAGGAGCTAGTTATCTAGTTCATGAAGAGTGGTGGAGTAAGTACATGCCTCAATTAGCATCAATGCTACTGCAGTAGAATTGATTGAGAAGTTTAAATTCCCTGGCTGTGGCTTCAACTGCATTGAAGCCACAGCCAATAAGGCACACTGACATTTCTACTTCCTCAGGTGACTGAAGGAAATGTGGCATGTCTCCAATGACTCTTACAACCTTTTACTATTGCCCCATAGAAAGCATATTGTTGGGTTGCATCACAGCTTTATTTGGTAACAGCTCTGCCCCAGATCACAAGAAATTGCAGATTTGTGGATGTAGCCTAGTTCATCATGCAGAGTATCTCCACCAGATACTTCCTGGTGCTTTGGAAAAACAGCCAACATTATCAAAGACCTTCCCACCTCTGTCAAGCCCAGAAGATACAGAAGCTTGAAAGCGCGCACCACCAGATTCCCCTCTGAATAGTTCTTCCATAAAATAGGGTACAGTCAGATTCTCCTCTACCTCAGATACACACAAAAAGCTGGAGTAACTCAGCGGAACAGGCAGCATCACTGGAGAGAAGGAATGGGTGAAGTTTCAGGTCGAGACCCTTTCTTCAGAAACGTAGCAGGTCAGGCAGCATTTGTGTAAATAGAAACAGTTAACATTTTCAGGTCAAAGATGCTTTGTCAGAACTCAAATGGAGCAAAATTTAGTTAGTTAAAAATTATAGAGAAGGCTATGGAAGCAATGGAGTAATAAAATAAATATATTTAATCGAGTTGCTCAGTGGGTAAATAGTAATGGCAATAGATAGTGATAATGTAGACAACATCTCGCAAAATATAGGACATGCCCGCTAAGAGGGATTGAAAAGCTGAATCAATTCCCAGATGGATGGCTTGCAGCAGAAGTGACAGTTCTACATTCTCTTACTCAGATTGTAAACTATATCTTCCCCTTTTTCCCCTTCCACCCATATCCCACTTTCCAGCTTTACATTTCACTCTTCTATTTTCCTTATTTGATGCCTTTGTCTCCTTCTCAAGCCTAGCCGTTGTCACTTGCCAATGAAACATCCACACACACCACCGGGCACCTGTATCCACATTACTTGCCAGGCTTTGTTGAACCCCCACCTTTCTTTTCCAGCTTTCTTCCCCCTACTCCAGTCAGTCTGAAATGGTCCGACCCAAAATGTTGTTTGACCATTGCTTCAACAGATCCTTCCTGACCTGTGGGTTTCCTCCAGTACTTTGTTGGTATTATTTGCACAAGATCCTGGGTTTATTTTCTCACCAATGTTGAATTACCTGATTTTACTCAGATTGGTAGAAAACTAGGCAGACTTCAATTCCTTAGGGTTTTTTTAAAAAATCTCTTCCTTTTACCCACCACTGCCAATTTGAGTCTTGCAAGTGGAATGGGTAATTTGGATGAGATACAAGAGGGTGCATTGTCTGGAAAGAGTCACAACTATTTTTAGTTCCATTGAGACCTGTCAACAAAAACACAGTGCAAAAAAAAAAAAAAAAAAAATCTTCTGAAGTTTGTTTTGATTATCTGTACACTAGGGAGTATTTCACACAAAATAAACTGAGGTGGCATTTACTGCATGGTGCATAATTGATTTTTTTAAATACACTCACATGTCTGATTTATTTTGCATAACACTGCAATCCCTGAGGTATGCCCCATGTACACTGAGGCCAGCTGAAAAGCATTTGGAAAGTTTATAGGAGTCACTTGATCTTAAAAGAGGCAAATTAATTATTTTTAGTATATGAGCATGAGTTTTGCGCTGCTTGTCATGTTGATATTCTGTCAATTTGTCCACGGCAATCCATTGAGAATGCCAAAAGACTATTCCCAAAGTTTATATCCAATTGATGTACCGTGTGGCTAAACACTGTTCTAGTTGCAGTGCTGAAGAAAGCAATTATTAGTTTGGGCCTGAAGTGGGTTACTACCTTTTGATAATTGCTCCTGACCTTGAGAAGCTTCTGATTATAATTGTCTAAATGCAACAGGTTTAGCTGTCTCTGCAGCTGATCAAGTCACAGGTTTTATCTTGTGAGCATTCTGTTCTTGACTTGGAATTTCAAGTACTGATGGTTTGCCAGTTTGGCTACACTTGGTCCGCCAAAGCCTACTGAATCTCCTGGTTGCTGACCATTTTAAACCCCCTTCTTATTCCCATACTGACCTTTCTGTTCTGAGCCGCCTCCATTGTCAGAGTGAGGCCATACATAAACTGGGGGACAACACTTCGTATTCTGCTTCAGTATCTTACAACCCAACGGTATGAAAGTTGAATTCTCCAGTTTTAGGTAATTTCTAACCTAGTTTTCAGACTGATCCACCAATACTTTTTTGTACAATATTCCAGCATCCCCAATGTCCTGTAATTTTAATTTTATAGGTTCATATTGACAGCTTTTGGCACACAGCACTGTTCCTGACGTACCTCAACATTGAACTAGGGTTTTCCTTTTGTTCTGATTAGTTGTGTCAGAATCGGGCATATAGTGGTTTATGAAGTTACACTGTGTAATTCTGTTGCTGTTCATGGCCGATAGTGGATCCCAGCTGTTATCTTCTCATTCCAATTCTGACCTTTCATTCCTGGTCCTCCATTGCCAGAATTAGACCTCGAGCAAACTGGAGGAGCTCCCCCTTGTATTCCGCTTGGGTAGCTTACAACCTAACTAATTTTAGGTAGCTAACCTACAAACAAACCACCCCCCTCTCAACCCCTCCCCCCTCCCCATCGCTTTTCTGTACCTCCTTGGACTTATCCCTCCCCCCCCCCCCCCATCCTGCAAGCTGCAAACGCAAATCTCGTTGCACTTATGTGCAATGACAATAAAATACATTATTATTATTATTATTATCCTCCTCCCCTTCCACCTAGTCTTCGTCTGGTTCACAATTTGCACTTCTAATCTCGCACCTGCTATCTTTTCATCTGTCCTTTGTGCAACCATCTGCCTATCAAACCTCCTGCATCCCCAGCCCACCCTTATCCACATACCACTTGCCAGGCTTTGTCTTGCCCCTCCGCTCTTCCAGCTTTCCTTTCTTCCCCATCACAATCACTCTGAAGAAGGGCCCAGACCTTGGGTTGCCAACACTTTGAAAATACTAGCAGCTAGAAAACTATCACTTTAAGTATTTATTAATTGCAATATGTTAAGGGTGGAAATAGGCACAAAATGCTGGAGTGACTCAGTGGGACAGGCAGCATATCTGGAGAGAAGGAATGGATGACTTTTCGGGTCGAGACCCTTCTTCAGACTGAAAGTCACAGGGTGTAGACGATAATGTAGAGAGGCATAGAACAAATGAATGAAAATGTGCAAAAAAGTAACAATGATAAAGGAAACAGGCCTTTATTGTTAGCTGTTTGCAAGATGAGAAAACGTGGTCTGAGAGCAGGAGGAATCACAGAGGGGGAGCAGCGAGAGAGGATGCTGCTGAACACTCATTGGAGGGAGGAGGAGAACTTCTTCAAAGTAGACATACCTTGAGATTTAGCAGTGGAGCAGATAAAATGTGTAAGAAGGAACAGCAGATGCTGTTTTAAACCGAAGATAGACACAATGCTGGAGTAACTCAAGCAGCATCTCTCGAGTACAGGAAATGACTAGAGCTATCTTAAAGATTTCATGTCGTACTGGTTTGTTTACCTTCATCACTTCTACAGTGAATAAGGTTTGTAAAACATAAATGTAACACTTGCATCTCTGTAGACAACTTAGATGAGATAGATCCCTTGAATTTCTTTTGGTGAATACATTATCTGCTTTATCGTTTCTCTTTGAATTAGTTATCACATGTCTGCGTATCACAGTTGGTGAAGCTGATATAAATAAATGGAGCCATTCAATATCAAATATATGCGTGGACTGCGACAATACTACATGCTGTTAAATAGTACCTTACTGAGACATGTCACAGGAGTGTTGCAAAAGAGAATTTCACAGAGGTGCAATGAGAGGGAAGGCCAAATGACTCAATACTTGATCAGAGATTGGCATTGAGAACTATCCTGAACTATCCTGAAACTAAAATATCTGGTTAGAGGGATGCAGACAGGCATTGGCAATTATGCCAATGGGACAATTAAAAGCTAGGATGCTCACGATGCGAACTAGACGTGTGCTGGTACCTTATTCTATTGTAGGGGTGGAGAAGATAACTTTGGAGATGGGTAATAGGAAGGAGTGAGGCATGAACAATATGACAACCAGGAAGAGTATTTTAAAATTGAGACGATGCTTAATTGCACTCTGCTTTGCCCAGGATTGATGGGCAAATTGGATTTTTTTCAACTTGGGTCACAGTTGCAGCGTCCGGAATGATCTCGAGTTTGTATGGGGCACAACACTGAGAGGATATGTACATGTTGGAAAGGTCAAATCTAAAAATAACTAAGTATATGGGTTTTTGCCAGCAGGCACTGAGGCAGCAAAGTAGTCAGTCAGAAGTGCAAATAATGGTTTTCAAAGCACAATTTGCAGTAGCTGTTCCAAGGGTCAAATATGAAACTATGTCATGATGTATCTGCTAATGAATCAGTTGCCAGGAAGAGGTAGGAATTTGTAACCAAGTAATAGTTTGCATGCTGGATGACAAATTGCATAATGAATTGATATGGATTGATTTCACAACTTTGGAAAAATGTCAACCCAGTGCAAAGGCTAAATGAAGATATTGCAAGGTAAATGGTGCACTGTGCTAAATGTGATGGAACATAACAATTTTAGAGTGGAACACTGGGTCACACACAGGTGAACACCAGAGGACTTAGGATAGATCAAAGTATGAATTTATGCTTAACTACTGTTGACAGCAATTGGAGCAAGCACTGTAGAAATATGTGCAGTCTAGTTGGGGAAGTAATTTTGGGGTAATAGACTAAAATATTGGTCAGATTCCTTTCAAGACTATGTCACAATCGTCCATAATTTAATAATGGAAAGGAACTTGTATAAAAGTGAGCATGGTTTATTTAATTAGAGAGCGTGTTCAGTTATAAATGGGGTGGCAATAGTACAGTGATATGATTCCTGGATTAATAGTCTAAATGTCCAGGGCAAAGTCTTTGGGACCTAGATTCAAATCCCATGGCAGACCATAATAAATTTGAAATCCGGGATTTAAAAAATAATGATGGTTCTGAAAACAAGTTAATTAGTCCATTATAAAAGATGAGGTTTCTGAGTACCCCACATCCGCACACGATAAAATAGGTTTTGTGAAAGGAAGATGTTGCCTGACAAACCTGCTGGAACTTTTTTAGGAAGTAAATAGCAGGATAAACAAAGGAGAGTCCATGGATATGGTTTACTTGGATTTTCAGAACACCTATGATAAGCTGCCACACAGGAGGCTGCTAAAGAAGATGCGAGTCCATGGTATCACAGGGAAGATGCTAGCATGGATAGCAAGTTAGCTGGATAGTAGAAGGTAAAAAGTGGCAATGAAGGAGGCAATTTCTGGTTTGCTACCACTGACCAGTGGTGTTCTGCAGAGGTCCGTACTGGGACTGCTTCTCTTCACGGTATATATCAACAATTTGGATGAAGGCTTCATAGCCACATTTGCAGATGATACAAAGATTGGTGGAGGGGCAGGTAGTATAGGTAAATCAGGGGCTCTGCAAAATGACTTGAACAGGTTGAGAGTGGGCTGGGAAGTGGCAGATCGAGAACAGCGTTGCAAAGTATGGAGTCATGCATTTTGGTAGTAGGAATAGAGGCATAGACTATTTTTTAAATGGGGAGATAATTCAGAAATAGGAGATACAAAGGGACTTGGGAGTACTGGTGCAGGATTCCCAAAAAGTTAATTTACAAGTCGAATCGGTAGTAGGGAAGGTGAATGCAATGCTTGCATTTATTTAGAGAGGGCAAGAATACAAAAACAGGGATTTAATGGTGAGGCTTTATAAGGTATTGGTTAGACTGCATTTTGAGTATTGTGAGCAGATTTGGGCCCCACATCTGAGGGTGGACGTGATGGTATTGGAGAGGGTCCAGAGGAGGTATACGAGAATTATCTCAGGAATGATTGGGTTAACATATGATGAGCATTTGAAGGCACTGTGCCAGTACTCGCTGTAGTTTAGAAGGATGAGGGGGACCTCATTGAAACTTACCGTATAGTGAAAGATATGGATAGAGTGAACGTGGAGAAGCTGTTTCCACCAGTGGGAGAGTCTTGGACCAGAGGCAACAGCCTCAGAATAAAAGGATGTACCTTTAGAACAGAGATAAGAAATTACTTTGGTCAGAGGGTGGTGAATCTGTGGAATTCATTGCTACAGCCAGCTGTGGAGGCCAAGTCAATGGATATATTTTAAAGCAGTGATTGAAAGATTCTTGATTAGTAATGGTGTCAATGGTTATGGTAAGGGCAGAAGAATGGGATTGAGAAGGAAAAATAGATCTGCCATGAATCTAACTGCACCACAGTTCAGGCATCCTCAGCCCTCTATTGTACTCCCTGTACACACATGACTGTGTGGCTAGGTTCAGCTCCAACTCAATAATTAAGTTTGCTGATGACACTGTGGTGGTGGGCCTGATCTCAGACAACGATGAGAAGGCCTACCGGGAGGAGGTGGCTGATCTAGCACTCTGGTGCCAGGACAACAGCCTCCTCTTGAACATCAAAAAAACTAAGGAGCTGATCGTGGACTTTAGGAGGGCACATCATCCGAGGACGTACACACCATTGAGGATAAATGGGGATCCTGTGGCTAGGGTGAGCTGTTTTAAATATCTGGGAGTCCACATCTCTGAGGATATGACATGGACATCACACGCCGCTGCACTCGTGAGTAAGGCAAGGCAGCGCCTTTACCACGTCAGGCAATTGAGGAAATTCAGATTGTCTCAGAGGATCCTCTAGTGCTTCTACTCAGC
This sequence comes from Leucoraja erinaceus, assembly GCF_028641065.1. Lineage (NCBI taxonomy): Eukaryota > Metazoa > Chordata > Chondrichthyes > Rajiformes > Rajidae > Leucoraja > Leucoraja erinaceus. Next base: position 15,877,569 of record NC_073393.1, on the reverse strand, counting down.
GGCTGTGGAAAGCATCTTGTCTGGAAATATTACCATCTGGTTTGAGAATTGCTCTGCCCAGGACAAGAAGGCTCTGCAGAGAGTAGTGCGTTCGGCCGAACGCACTATGGGAACTTCACTCGCCCCCCCCCCCCCCCCCCCCCCCCTGCAGGAACTATACATCAGGAGGTGCAACTCCAGAGCCAATAAAATCATGGGAGACCCCTTCCACCCATACAACGGACTGTTCCAGCTGCTACGGTTAGGCAAACGCCTCCGTTGCCATGCTGTGAGAATGGAGAGGTTGAGAAGGAGTTTCTTCCCAGAGGCCATTCGGACTGTAAACTCCTATCTCACCAGGGACTAACTTTACTGAACGTTTTTCCTTCGAATATTTAATATGTAAAAGAATATGTGTGTGTTTATGATTGTGTTTATAGTTTGTTTGTTTGTCTTTTTGCACAAAGTCCGCGAGCATTGCCACTTTCATTTCACTGCACATCTCGTATGTGTATGTGACAAATAAACTTGACGACTTGAGGAAGGCAGCTCACCATTGTAGTTAGATTCCAGGTATTCCATTCAATTTGGTTTCTTAGTTCCTTACAACTAAATGGCTTGCTAGGCCAGTCGACGGCACGTCATCTGCACAGACCTTCGCGTGTTACATGGACTGGAGATGAAAGGCACGGAGAATTATGCCTACCTAAGGGATCCATCTCTTAGGTAGGCATTATTCTCCCATGCCTTTACTATTTATATTTAATAATTACCATTTTATTCCTTTAGTCAGGGTAGGCAGTGCCTACCTTGGCTACCCTGACTGCACGTGCCTGGTGTGGTCGATCGATGGAGCTCGAGGTTTTCCAGGCGAGTGCCCTCGAGCTTGAAGATCGGACACTCTTCTGAACTCGCAGATTAGGTCGCTGCTGTGGGACAGCCCCTTTATTCTTTGTCTTTTGCATGTAGCTGGCAGATGAGTGTTAAAAATTACCCCAAATTGTTCAGCTATTTGCATTAATAGTGTTTGTATACAGAATCCTATCTTCTGCTGTGCCTCAGTTGTCCATGGAAGATCTGTTTTTAGAGGCAGTGTTCTTAATTTTCAGTCATACGAAGGTGTCTTTTTAATAATCTGAAGAAGGGTCCCGACCCAAAACGTCACACATTCTTTCTCTACAGGGATGCTACTTGTCCCGCTAAGTAACTCCAGCATTCTGTGTCTATCTTTGGTTTCAACCAGCATCTGCAGTTTTTTCCTACACATTTGTAATTGTATTGCTGCTTGTGCAGATTCTTTCCAAGGAGTTGGCATTGGTTACTCCATGATGATCATTTTGCTGGGTTTTTCTAATGCCTGGGGACTTATGGACTTTTCTCAGACCTGGCCTGACTTTATTAATCCTGGAGGCCTAAACTAAGATTTTTTTTCTGTAGAAGGGTCTCGACCTGAAATGTCACCCATTCCCTCTCTCCAGAGATGCTGCCTGTCCAACTGAGTTACTCCAGGATTTTGTGTCTATCTTCGGTTTAAACCAGCATCTGCAGTTCCTTCCTAAACATCTTTCACTTGCGGTTCTTGCAGGTGGTTGGCTCAACAACGTTGGAATAGATTGGAAATAAATTTGTCTTTGAAAATCAGATGCTTCAGTAGCTATGATGTGAGGATCATAGTTTCAGGGCATTATGGTGTACAAATGACTAAGGAATACTTTCACAAGTAAACTCTCTAGTTCCTTGAAGTTCTGTTTTGTTCATTGATTCATTTCAATGATACTTTATTGTCACTTGTATCTAGGTACAATGGAATTCTTTGTTTTTGCATACAATCCGGTAATATACACCAGACCTCACCTCGGCAGTACACAAAGAGTTGTCACATTACTGGTGCTGACATAGTTACAAAAGTCAATCCAACAGTCTTCTTGCAGCGGCGAACAAAGTCTCCCGTCCCCCTCCCCCACCGCATCTTGGGAGTCTTCTGCCGCATCTCTGGAGACTTGTATTGCATATTGTGATTTTGTGCTATGAGAAAGCTTTGAAATTCCGTGAATTTGAATGAAGCAACTCGATTACTATATTTTGCAACTGTTATTTTGAAGTCACGCTTTTTGAGTTTAAGGCACCATTTCAGACTAGCCCGATTACATACTGAATATTAATTTTCTGCTGCTGACATTGCTACTGTAAAAGCTAGACCAAGCATAAACAGGTCGACTGCTTCACTGAACACACGAGTTTTGTCCACCAAGGTGTGCTGGATCCCCCAGTTGCTAACTATTTTAACACCCCTTCCCATTCCAATATTGATATTTCTGTCCTGGCAGAGGGAGGCTAAACAAACAGGAGGGGGAGGTAGTGCTGGGGGAGGCAGGGGAAGCGGAATTTGATTTTGTTTTTTAGTCCTGGCAGCAAATGCATACTTTTTTTTAAAGTTAAAAAAGAGGGAGGATGAAGAGGAGGGGGGAGGGAGTGCTGGGGGATATGGGGAAATGAGCCGCCCCAGCGTAGTTGGGGGCTATTCCACCATGAGTGGTGGAATATTGCATTGAGGGAACGGATTGCATTGGGGGAACGGGTGAGTGGTGGAATATTGCGTTGGGGAATGGGTTGCGTTGGGGGACCAGACCTCCCATGTGACAGGAACCCAACGATGTTTGTATGTATAAATGCGTGTGTGTAAGTGATATTCCAAAACCCCACCAAAACAGTACATGATAGCGCTACCATTTTTGGCCCAATTTACTCACCATTGTCCTGAGATGAAAAAGAAATACGTTTTGTTCGGATTTATGGTATATTTTATTGACATTTTAAACTTTACAAAAATCACTTTTCAAAGAACTTTTGTACTTGCCCTGCCCGTCTGCAGCATTCGACGTCACAATGGGATCCCGAATCTCATTTCCATGAAAAATTGTGATTTTGGAGAGGGGGGTGTGGGGGAGAGGAAGAGGAGGGGGTAGTGGGGGAGGATAGAGGGAGAGGAGGGCTGTGGGGAGGTGGAGTGGGGGAGCAGGGAGATAGCGGGAGCGTAGGGAGGGGAGAGGGTTTATGGAGGGAGAGAGTGACTGAGTGTAGGGGGAAGGGGAGGCAGGTAGATGTGAGGGTGAGAATGAGAGAGGGGAGGATTGGGGTAGGAAGAGGGATGACGAGGCGCAGTCGGGGGAGTGTTGCCGTGACTCTCGTCACAACGGGAACCCCTCAACCACGCCTGCGCAGTTGGGGGCTATGGGTCAGTGGTGGAATGGTTTGTTGGGGGAGGGGGCCAAAGAGGTCCGCACTTGTTCTAGTATGAACTTAAAAGTTTTTTTTTAAATACCATCCAATTTAAAAGCTAATTCCAACCTCTGATAATAATTGTCAGAAACAATGATGCTGAAAATCAATTTTATGTACATTGAGCTGGCCTTATTCTATTCTCAACTTACGATAGAATAGTTTTAGATGACCTATAACTAACTTGCATCATTCAGTTTACCCATTAGCATTTACTTTGCTAATTTGTATTAGCCTCTGGTTAAGTATAGCCTCTTATTTGTTTCATCCTTGGGTTCACTTTTATTTGCTTCATTCCTCTAATCGTCAAATGTCTGTACAATTCTAGCTGCTCTGAATTTAATAGCTCCAACTTTAGCAACCCAGACTTCAACTGCCATATCTTTTTCTCTTTTTCATGCTCTTTTTAATGCCTACCTCTTTGACAATATCTCATGGCTGAGCAGCATATTCTTTTGTCCCAACTCTTCATTTTTTGTTTTTGGTTGAGTGACGGGATTTTGACTCTTGGATATCTTTTGAGTCATCGTGGAATCATGGAAAATTTAGGACGCAATAAAGTTATTATGCTCATGGTCTGTAACAGTGAACCACTTGGTGAACTCTTGTTTTTTTCATTATCCAGGTGTTGGTGAACACAGCCTGTTGTTTTCTAATGTTGATTGGAAAGCTGATCCAGTATGTCGTGTTTGGAACTCTGCGGGTCAGTGAAAGACAGGTAAGAGGAAAAGCCCTTTCTCTTGAGTTGATAACACATGTTTATGGGAATTCAAGAAGCCATACTTCTGCCCTTGTATAACAACTGTAGGATTTAAAAAACCTGTTATTTTGGCATCTCACCTTCCCTCAACCCCAACCCTATTCCTTTAACTGATGACAATTTAAAAAATGACATCTCTCTCATTGCCATATCAATTCATAAACTGTTTCTTCTCAATTTGGTAAGCTAGCTGAATGATTCCACAAGACATTGTGAAAGTAATACTTGAAGAGGAGTTCATAGCAATTATTTTATAGTTTTGAAATACAAAATATCGATGTTCGGCTCCTTTTTGCTGTTTTAATGTCCACAGTTCGTTAATTGCCAGTAACTGTAAAAGTATTAAGTAGTAGTATACTTCAAATTTTCAGATGTTGGACACCAAATGATTTTAATTTGAAGAGATGTCAAGATAATAGCCAACTTGGATAAGTTGCTAGTTTCTACTTGTCTCGTGTTCATGCCAAGATTTGTGCTTTTGGTGCAGATAAAGAAAGGAAGTTTTATCTTTTAATTCATACGAATTGAATTTTCACCCCAGATCCATTGCAATAACATGGGGCAGTTCTATATTCTGGATAAAATTTATTTTATAAAATGATTATGAAAGGATAACAACTGGACTCCTAAAGAGTGAAGGGACAATTTGCACAGCTGGCTTTTCACTTTAAATAGGATCTATTGCACCCACCATCAAGATGCGGGATGACATTCCTGCCAACTTTGTTGGACATTATGCAATGCAATCAGGAGCTAATGGAATTTTACTACACTTATTGTGGTGTTAATTTGATCCAATCACAGCCATTATGATTAACTTTACTGACTCTGTGTTACCTTTACAGCATCTGAAGGATAAATTTTGGAATTTCATTTTCTACAAATTTATCTTCATATTTGGTGTGCTGAATGTTCAAACAGTGGAGGAGGTGGTGATGTGGTGCCTTTGGTTTGCTGTTCTTGTCTTCCTTCACCTCATAGTCCAGCTCTGCAAAGACCGCTTTGAATATGTAAGTCATGAACTTAAATTGGAAAAATACAACTTGCACAATGTAACAAAGGTGTGTTCTGGCGATTGCTCGGCTTTGTTTACAAGTCCAAAGCAATTTAAATGGAGACGGCTAATGCTGGAATCTAGAGCAAAAATCAAAACGCTGAAGGAACTCAGCAGATGAGGCAGCGTCAATGGAATGAAATGACAGACAAAGATTTGGACGAGATGTTTCTTCAGGTTCATTAGAATATGGTTGACGAGCACAACCATCTGAAGAAGTGAGCTGACATGAAATGTTGTTTGTCTAATCCCTCCATTGATGTAGCCTGGCCTGCTGATTTCCTCTTTGTATTTTGCAATTTAAATGTGAATTATTACCACCAAATATTATTTGTAATATGTTTTTGCATTTGCTACCTTTTTTTGCCATTTGTTATTTTGTTTGGAAGAACATATTTCTGAATAAGCCAACAGCAATCTAAATTTATTGCAACTGAATTGAGAATAATTAGTTTAAATTAAAAGCATGAAATGTTGTCTGCCTTTTATTAATTCTAACACCACCAATAACCTGTGAAATTATATCATTTAGTATCAAAATGTTTAAGAAAGACTACAGATGCTGGAAAAATCGAAGGTAGACAAAAAATGCTGGAGAAACTCAGCGGGCGAGGCAGCATCTATGGAGTGAAGGAATAGGTGATGTTTCGGGTCGAGACCCTTCTTCATTTAGTGTCAGCTTGGGTACAGTGACAGTTTGGGTAGATTCCATCTGCGCTGCTGTCTTGCCACCTTTACAGCTGTGCAAATCATTGCACAATGCCATGAAAATGCCATCTCATCCTAGTAGATCTAACAGAACACAAGGAAATGCATGGGAATATAATTTGTGCAGTTTGAGGCACTCGTAAATAACAAAGTCTACAATGAATAAGCATCTTTGAATAATCTCAACCAATTTTACAGAATCAGAAAATGTATGGCAGAAGGAAACCTTTTGTCTCTATGTGTGACTGGTCAATAATGTTTATCCCAACCTAATTCTGTCTACCATAATTTGATCTGTTGCCCTGGAAGTAGGTTATTTTTAAATTCCAAATTACTTTAAAATAGGATAAGGTTTTCTATGACTTCCCTTCTAGGTGTTGAATTCTAGACCTCAACCACTTTCTGGGAGACTTTAAAAAAAAAAATCTCATCTCATTTTGCATCTCACCCTGCTACCAATTAATCCAAATCTATCAAATAAAACCATATCAAAGCAACTGCAAATGCTGGAAATAAAAAGGAAAATATTGATGGAAAAACTTAATGGGTTAGGTCGCATTTGTGTGGAGTGAGAAAGATAAGGATTCAAATTGACAATATTTTATCAGGATGAAGGAAGAAAATGTAATTTACTGTTTCTCTTTCTATTGATGCTGCCTGATCTATTGGGTATTTAGAATATGATTTTGTTTTTCTTTCCATTCACTTCATGTCCTCTCTTTGTTCCAGCTAAGGCTCCTGTGAGGCAATGAGAACTGTGATACTCTTACAATTGTTCCAAAATATTCCCGCTTTAATCAGTGCCTTGTATGATAATGAAAAGCATGCAATCTCCTTTTTCTTATTGACTTGTCTATCTTTTTAAAGATCTGTGAACGTTTACTGCAAAGTGTCTCTGTTCCTTGACTTTGCTCAATTTATTGTTTATTTTGAATTCCGTTATTCCAATGATAATCTCTTACTTCTGGATTGAATTCTATTTGTCATTTCAGTCCTATTGACCAGACCTAAAAGTAGAAAGCCTGGCCATTTTGTGTATAATATGCAAACTTTTACTATAGAGACTTAAAATGTCCAAAGATAGACACAGAATGCTGGTGTAACTCTGAGTCAGGCAGCATATCTGGAGAAAAGGAATAGAAGAAGTTTCAGGTCTGAACCCTTCTTCAACCTGGTTGTGTTTTAAACAGCCTGCCATGGATGGCCTTGTTCAAAATCTTGTTGAAAGCCACACAGACTTTATGAAATACACTACCTTTGTGGTTTCAACTTGTTTCCTCCTCAAATTCTATTGTTCATCTAATGCATCTTTCTCATAACTGGTTAATGAATTTAGTTTTCTAATTCCATTAATTGTCGGGTCCAAATGAAAAATCTAGGAGGGGGGAGGTAGCACAGACAAACAAAGGGATTTACACCACTAGTACTTCAATGTTCCACCATTACTTCTGCAGCAATTTTTTTTTTAAATGGAAGAGTAGCTGCTATATGCTCCATGGCTGCTTTTAACAATTTGGCACATTTTTCATTTGGACCTGACGGCTTTATCTACTTCCAAAGGTGCTAAACCTTTAATGTTTGATTGTCCCATCTACAACACCATTAGCATTATTTTCAGTTTTCCTCTTTCCACACTCACGCACCATGCCTTTTTCTCAGGGTGCATGCAAAATGTTAATTATAAACCCTAAACACATCCTTCACCTTTTTTGTTCCCCAGGAGACCTCAAATTTCCCTCTTTTTCTTGTTTTTTTTTGTTTGAAATTAAAAAAATCCAAAGATGTTGCACTTGTCAACTTCCTTTGTGCTACCCGCTGGCTTTCTTAGATTCTCACGCGCCTCTTCCATTCTCTCTTCACCCCCCAACCCCGAATTATCTTGTATGTTCCACGCTGGAGATATTTTCTGAATGTAGCTCATCTATTGCATGTGATCCCTTCTAATATTTACATAATTTAGATCTGCCATAATTACTATCGTACTCCTTTTGTCAAATGTTTGTACGTTTGCTTTTCAAGTTGCCTCAGACAGTTTGGAGTGTATAGTACTGTCCCCACAGTAATTTTTTGTTTTCCTTTTCCTTCTGTTTCCTTTAGTTCAGCCTTATAGAGCCTCATTAGATATCCTTCTGATATTTCTTACAGCTGTGATTGTCTTGAGAATTCTCAAAAATGCTCAGAATTTTCAAATCGGCCACCTCCGTCCACATTACAACAAAGATCGTCTTGAACTGAAATTGCTATTTCTTTTTATTAGCTCCCTCTAATGGTTCTTAAAACAAACTGTTGATGCAATTACAAAAGTATTGGATAAAATGCTTGCAATGCCAATTTGCAGATGTAGGTGGCATTGGATGTTATGGGATTTGATGTTTAATGCAGTTACATGATTTTAATTTAAAGTTTGGGATTAGCCATCTAGCGATCCCTGCATATTAACACTCCTACACACACTAGGGACAATTTATTTTACACTTACCAAGCCAATTTATGTACATACCTGTATGGTCTTTGGAGTGTGGGAAGAAACCGAAGATCTCGGAGAAAAGTCATAGGGAGAACGTACAAACTCCATACAGATGGCACTCGTAGTCGGATCGAACCTGGATCTCTGGCACTAAGTGCTGTAAGGCAGAAGCTCTACTGCTGCGCCACTGTGCCATGCCATTGCGATTATTCAAATGCTGTTTTAAAATTGATAACCTGGTGAAATTTTCACTGGACCTGTCATTTTTAGAGATTACCTATTCCATGTCTTGCAACATATTAATCTAGGCAAAACATTTTTTAAATAATGGACATTTTTGCAGTTTAAGTTGATTTTTGCAACTGGTCTCGCTTTCTTTATGAAGAGCCTAGAAAGGCAAAGAGATTTTCTATAAACTACATTTTTAAAATTTGATCTTTGAGGAGAGAATTGGCTGTTCCTAGAATAGCCTAATTCAAGCCCAGGTGCATTTTGCATACTTTTAATTGTCGATTTTCTCTATATACTTTATAACATTGCTGTTTCTTCATTTCTAGTTATCTTTCTCACCAACTACTCCAATGAGTAGCCATGTCAGGGTGTTGGCATTGCTGGTTTCCATGTTATTGTCCTGCTGTAGTCTGGCTGTGGTTTGTGTGCTGGTTGGATATTCGCATGGAATGCATACTCTGTCTTTTATGGCAGCTGAGGTAAGATGAGAGAAATGTATGATTTTATTTGGATTATTTTTTGTAAAGAAAAGGCACTTAACAATAAATATTTTTCTGACTTTCTTTGGTTTTCTGGTGTTCACCATCCTAGATTGTTGATATGTAGCTGTAATTGTTGTCTTCAGTGTGCAAACAGAAAATCTGTTCCGGTGTTTTCCCTGTTCTACAAACTCTTGTACAGAACTGATTTATGAGACTTTTTAATTTCTTCCTTTCCAGTGTTTGGTGGTGACCGTTCGAACAGCACATGTTATTCTGAGGTAACTAAATGATTTTTGGATTGTTCAGAGAATTTCCAATGGTATTATTAAATGTGAAATATTTGTTAGTCACCATTAGAATGTAACGTTAGAAAGTTATTCTTCCACTGCTAATGCTATTGTTTTTGTCTTGCATTTATGATCCTTAAACTTTAAACTTTTTTTTTGTTTTGACTTTGTTTAGTAAAGTTATTTGTAACTGAACTGCAGAACCAAGATTATTCTCTCGGCACACAAGCATTCAGAGAAGACAGTTTATTTGCTGAAATGTCTTAGTGTTTAAAATGCGTTTGAAGACTTGGGATCGTAATCAAGACATTCCTTTTAGATCTGTGTTCGATCTTTTGTTTGTAGGTACTTTATTCATCTTTGGGACCTGAATCACGAGGGCACTTGGGAGAGCAAAGGCACCTATGTTTATTACACGGATTTTATCATGGAATTGAAACTTCTCTCAGTTGACCTAATGCATCACATTCACATGCTGGTATGTTGTATTTAACAATGCAGGACCCTCTAAATTTGTGGTCGACTGGTTGGTCAAATAGATTTGCAGCTAAGCAATGGAATGCTAACTATTTTTAAAGTCTCTGCTACTGAAGAAAGTTAACGTTCTTTTTTCAGCAAATGTATTCCATGTAAAAGCCATTACTGCTGTTTGTAACATTTACTTTCATAATACTGATATTTGAATTGAATTTTGTAATTTTATTTTTTAGTTCTTTTATGCTTCAATCTAATACTGGTCAGGTAGCTAAACTAAACCTGATTGCTTGCCTTTTCAAAATTATTTGCGGGATTCTGGCTGATTTTACACTTGCCAAGCAATACGTGAAGAGTCTTGATAGAAAATTTGGAAGACAAGACCATTTGATTTGAATAAGAAAATAACTCATCAAGGACCCTCATTGAGTCTGAAGAAGGGTTTCGGCCAGAAACGTTGCCTATTTCCTTCGCTCCATAGATGCTGCCATGCCCGCTGAGTTTCTCCAGCAATTTTGTCTACCTTCGATTTTCTAGCATCTGCACTTCCTTCTTGAACATTACTTTTCCTTCTGAAGTCTTCTCAATCTCAGCACAATCTGTCCACTAGGGGCTTTCCCATTGAGTTTACAGCAAGGGAAATTCCTCATAATATCTTTTAAAATTTAGAGAAAATTTAGGGGAATGGATTTCCATGTAATCGAATATTGTGAATGATCTGAATAGATTTCTATTTAATTTATTGTGAAGTACTAACCTCTTGCTGATTAGTATTTTTAAAAGATACATTGAAACGTTCAGCTTCTGGGTGAGTCGACTGCCAAGACTGTTTAATTGTCATGTGTACCCACAAAGGAACAATTAAATTCTTTCTTGCAGCAGTTTAACTAGCCATAAACTCAATGCGCACATAATATATAATGCAAAAATATCAAATAAATAACTGCTAAAAATACTGAAGTTCCAGGTGCAACAAAGACAGTCCATAGAAGTTCATGGTTGCTGGGATTAGTGTTCTATAGTGTTCAAGAGCCTCAGGTTTGTTGGAAAGAAGCTATTTTTGAACCTGGTGGTCATTTTTAAGGCTCCTGTGCATTCTTGATGGGAGGAGTGAAATTGCAGTGTGGCTAAGATGATGTGGGTCTTTGGTTCCTTTTTTGAAGCAGAATATCCTATAGATCCCTTCAGTGGTGGGGAGGTCAGTACCGGTGATAGGTTGGGCAATGTCTACCTTTCTCTGTAGTTTCATTTGTTCCTGGGCATTCAAGTTACTTAACCTGGCTGTGATGCAACTAGCCAGTATGCTCTTGACCGTAGCAGTTTGATAGAATAGAAATTCTGGATCAAGATCAAGAAAGTTTATTGTCATGTGTACATGAGAGTTTGTCATGTACACCTCCAACGTGATCCCACCACTCGCCACATCTTCCCATCTCCCCCACATGTCTGCCTTCCGCAAAGACCGCTCCCTCCGTAACACAATTCTTCCCTTCCCTCCCGTACTACCACCTCCCCGGGCACTTTCGCTTGCAACTGCAAGAGATGCTACACTTGTCGCTTTACCTCCCCCCTCGACTCCATTCAAGGACCCAAGCAGTCATTCCAGGTGCGACAGAGGTTCACCTGCATCTCCTCCAACCTCATCTATTGCATCCGATGTTCTAGATGTCAGCTGATCTACATCGGTGAGACCAAGCGGAGGCTTGGCGATCGTTTCGCCGAACACCTCCGCTCGGTCAGCATTAACCAACCTGACCTCCTGGTGGCTCAGCACTTCAACTCCCCCTCCCATTCCATATCCGACCTCTCCGTCCTGGGTCTCCTCTATGGTCAGAGCGAGCACCACCGGAAATTGGAGGAACAGCACCATATTCCGCTTGGGGAGTCTGCATCCTGGGGGCATGAACATTGAATTCTCCCAATTTTGTTAGCCCTTGCTGTCTCCTCTCCTTCCTATCTCTCCCTCAGCCCTCGTGCTCCTCCTCCTCCTTTTTCCTTTCTTCCCCACCCACCCCTCATCAGTCTGAAGAAGGGTTTTGGCTATTTGCCTATTTCCTTCGCTCCATAGATGCTGCTGCGCCCGCTGAGTTTCTCCAGCATTTTTGTGGACTCTGAACTGTAACAGCCTATTGCACTTTATCTGTTTATTTATGTGTATATGTGTGCTGTATGCTATATAGGCACACTAAAACGTTCTTTATTTATGCTTACAATATTCTGTTCTGCTGCAGCAAGCAAGAATTTAATTGTCCTATCTGGGACACATGACAATAAACTCTCTTGACTTCACCCACACCCAAATCCAAATCCAAGATCAGAGTCTTATAAGTATAGAGATTGCTGGGAAGTCTGTTTGAGCTTTGTGGCACTTTTCTTCATCTTTTCCATGTAAAGGTTTTGTGGTTTGAAGGTTTGCATTGTTTAGGCCTTTATTTGTAACAGCTTCATATTTTTTTTTTTTTCTGTAGTTGTTTGGAAATATTTGGCTATCAATGGCGAGCCTGGTGATATTCATGCAGCTCCGTTATCTTTTCCATGAAGTCCAGCGTCGGTTGAAGCGTCACAAAAACTACTTGCGTGTGGTGGGCAACATGGAGGCAAGGTGAATATTTTGCAGTTTAATTAGAATTTACAACATAATTAGTGGCAAGATATGGGTCCATATTTAATTACTAAAGAACATCAAATGACAGCTAGTTTTATTTGCTCATGTATTATATGTCCATTTAATTACCAGTTCCAGATAATTATGAATACCAGACCCTGTATTTACCATCACTAAAAGTGAGTAACTTTAGTCTTGCCCGATACCAACAGAAACATCCCTTGAGTTGCGGAAACTGCTCTATGCCATATTGCTAAATTCCTTGTATTGTTTTATTCTCCTTGTACTTTTAAAATATGTTACCAATAAGAACAATAGAGATGCATTTTATTTTGTTCTAGGTGAATCTAGAAGAGGAAAGGTGGGAATGGAGCGGACAATAGGAGAGCAAAGAGGGGGCAATATTCCTGGACTGGGATAGATTAGATTTGCATGAGGAATAGGTGGCATGTGTTTATTCAGATCATGTGTTTAAAATCCAAGATAGTGTTCGGTTTTCTGGATGCTTTCAAGAGAGAGCTAGATTGGGCTCTTAAAAAATAGCGGAGTCAGGGTATATGGGGAGAAGGCAGGAACGGGGTACTGATTGGGGATGATCAGCCATGATCACATTGAATGGCAGTGCTGGCTCGAAGGGCCGAATGACCTACTCCTGCACCTATTGTCTATTGTTTTCCTTTTAAACAGCTTGGGCAGTGCATGTGGCAGGGCTGTTTCATGAGGAAAAGATGCGCGTTTACATTCTATGCAGTGCTAGACGAAATGGTTGAGCACTTGAAATGTCATTAATTATGGTTAAGAATTGAGCAACTCATAACTGGGGAACCTTTTTGATCTTTTAGATTTGATTTGCTTATTCCAGTTCAAAATTTGAGCAGTTTATTGTTGAGCAGCATTGTACAATTGATTAAATCAGATTTTACTGCTTTGACTATATGATAAGTTTGCATTGCCTATGTGCAAATCAAACAAAACCTACATGGAACAAAAGTATTACCTGCAATATTTAAAACCCAACTGGGACACTCGTATCCAATGAGATATGTTTGGAGGACTAGGAAGGATAAGATTTTTTATTTATAATGTAGATGTAATGTTGAATTTGCATTCCAGTACTTACTACAGACCAAGATAGTACTATACATCTTCTGAAATCAAGCTCGTCAAGTTTTATTAAAGATTTGAAAGCATTATTCAGTTATTATTATTCAGTTAGTCTTGGTAAACTTTGTTATTGCCACATCCCTGACCATTGCGTCATTCTATTGACCAAAGTTAGTTTTGATCAAGCTAGAATGTCCTATGTTACTGTTATTTTTTTTTTTAAAATAAAGTGTAGTTAATAAATTGGCCAATTGAGCTTTTTCAAATGTAACAATTATGGTGAGTCTTGCATTCAATGCTTCTGCAAGTCAAATGGAATTAACAATAGTAAGTCTCTGAATATTTACTTGACAGGTTTGCAGCCGCCACTCCTGAGGAATTGGCTTCCAATGATGATGATTGTGCCATCTGCTGGGACTCGATGCAGTCTGCTCGCAAACTCCCCTGTGGTCATCTCTTCCACAAGTATGTAATGCAATGTTTTTGGCCTAATCGAATGTATTGGGGAAGGGTTTAATTACTGCAGAACTATAGAAGGCTCTCCAGGAGGCACTTTAACTAATTCAATATTTTTGCTTGGTCTTTCAAGTTTCTCAAATGTGAAGAGGTTGTTATTAGGTTAGTTCACTTTACTTGTGCATTGTTGCTAAAGACACCATGGCATGATTTTGTTTTAAATCAATGTAACTGTATCTATGTGGAGATATTGTGCCTCCTTTCACCTTGGCTTTTGGGTAGTGTGATATATTGAAAACGGTCAATATGTTCAACAGTTAGGTATCTTATTTCTGTACATAATATTAAATTGTTCAAATGTGTTGGCACCCTGGATGTCTGTTTAAATGGAGTCCGAGTAATGTGAATTTACTGAAGCCTGACTCAATGTGGTTTGTTAGGAAGAGGGGATCAGTAAATCGGCTTTAAATTCAGTTATTTCATGCATTCTCACATCATGACCAAATTTTAAAGCACAAGAAAAGCAATTTTCAGACAAATATCTTCATACCGATGGATATGCAAATAAATATTGCATTAATGCAGTCCTTACTTTATGGAATTTATGTCAGTTTATAACAGAAAAAGAGCAGAATCTTTGAGATGGTTTAACCTTCACAAAGGATTTTGTTTTGTAGGATGCAGTAACTGATTTTTGCGTTTTTTTTACATCAATAGCTCCTGCCTTCGTTCCTGGCTTGAGCAGGACACCTCTTGTCCCACCTGTAGAATGTCACTCAACATTAACGAAGATCGCCGTGTTGGGGAACCTCATCGGCGAGACAACTTGGATGAGAACATTGGTCCTGTACCAGTTGTAGATGGCAGGCCACATCTTAATCATCACAACCACTTCTTCCATTTTGATGGTAAGCTGTTTGTTTTTAATTATTATTAATCATGGTTCTTGCATTTTTTAAATTTTAAAATGGCTGTGAAATGTTATTAGATCTTATTTCCTAAATTGTTATATGATGGCTTATTTCATTCACCAATGCGAAAAGAGTGAATCTTAAGAAGAGCAAGTGCATCTTTTGGTAGAGATTGCTGAATCGATGGGAGCGTCCACTCAAGGCAAAGAATGTGTTTCGCCTGAAGATTGAAGGAGTATTCGAAATATATAGGCAGAGGAAATGGCAGCTGCTTTGCTGATATAAATAACAGGTTAACAGACACAGAAAGCTGGAGTAACTCAGCCGGACAGGCAGCAGCTCTGGAGAGATGGAATGGTTGACGTTTCGGGTCGAGACCCTTCTTCAGACTGAAAGTCATGGGATAGGGAAACGAGAAGAATAGATAATGATGTAGAGAGATATAGAACAAATGAATGAAAGATATGCAACAAAGTAACAAAGGAAACGGGCCATTGTCAACTGTTGCTAGGTGAGAACGATACGCTTGTGTGAATACGGGGTGGGAGGGATGGAGAGAGGGAATGCAGGAGTTACTTGATGTTAGAGAAATCAAAATCGTACCCCTGAGTTGTAAGCTGCCCAAGCGAAATATGAGATGCTTTCCCCCCAATTTGTGTTTAGCCTCACTCTGACAATGGAGGAGGCCTAGAACCGAAAGGTCAGTGGGAATGGGAAGGGGAATTAAAGTGTTTAGGAACCAGGTTGCTAAACACTTTAATTACCTTTCCCATTCCCATCCTGACCCATTCCTTCTCTCCTGAGATGCTGCCTGTCCTGCTGAGTTACTCCAGCTTTTTGTGTTTATCTACGGTTTAAACTAGCATCTGCAGTTCATTCCTACACACTGCAGGTTAACATAAGCCATGTTCTTGATTTTTGTTGAAATGAAATTGCTAATTAACATAAAACATTGACACATTAATCAACATAAGCATTGAGTTCTGGCAGTAACATTCCTGCTCCCTCCCACATTCAAATAATCTGTGTAAGAGAATGATCTGATGCAGCTATTAGTATTTGGAAGGATTACACAATATGATTTGAACATTCTGATTTTAATTTTATGTTTTTCTTGGGCTACTGCAACAAATTTTAAACCATGTTATTAGTTCTTCGACAACCGGGTCACAATTATGAATGAGATTGGCTGCTATAATGTGCATCCTGGTCATATGTTGGTAATTGACAATGGCATTAGATTTGGAAACTGAATGTGATAGATTTCAGCACTTTTCATACTGTCTACACAAATTCAGTATGCACTCAATTATGCAAAACATAAAGATCAAGGTCTTCAATCCCTCCCTGAACCACATGTTCCTCACCTGAATTGTTACATCACAGTGATTTGGTCACACAAGGGTATTGGTGTCAGTTAATTATTGTCATGTGTACTGATGTACAGAAAAAAAGCTTTTGTTTGTGTGTTATCCAATTAAATCAGATTATACTATTCGTGACTACAATCAAGCCATTCACAAGTACATCAGAGTGCAAAGATACTCTAGCCATGCACAAGGGGCGCCGCACGATTGGCAGCCCCGCCCAACAGTCTGTCTGTTTTTTCGTATTTTTTTTAATTTTTAGTGTGTGTTAAAAGTCTGTGTAAATGTTCTCCGGTTTGTTTTATGTAGAAAGAGGGGGTCAAGGGAAACTTTTTTTATCAGTTTCTTACCGGAGATGCAATTATTATCCGGGTCCATCTCCGGCCAAACTACGGCCTACCATTGATGGAGGTGGAGGACTCCTCAGACTGACTTTGTGCCCCACCGGGGCTTGGACTTAACATCGGAGCCGATCCCTTACCTCGGCTCGCAGTCTCGGGAGAGGCCGAGTCGGAAGCTCCAACGACGCAGAGGCTCGACCAGCCTCGCGTGTTGCAAAACATCCTTGGCTAATAAAGTATTATTGTGATTGTGAAGTATAACAGATGTACAACATAGTGCAAAGATAAAATAGTAAAGTGCAGAAGATAGTGTTGAAGCATTATAGAGTTATGCTTTCAGAGGAAAACGCTCAATTTCCATAATGAAGTATGATCTTTTAAGCTTTAATATCTTCTGCTCCAAGGGAGAAGAGTGATTATATTGGCTGCTTTCCAGAGGCAAAGTGTAGATGGAGTTGATGATGGGGATTTTAGTGTGTGTGTGATGGATTGGGCTACATCCACAACTGCCTGCAGTTTCTTGTAGTCTTGAGCAGAGCTGCCCCAAACCAACATGCAATGTAGGTTGATGGGATGCATTCTACGGTGCACCTGCATAAGTTGGCAATAGTCGTTGGAAACATGCCAAACATCCTTGGTCACCGGAGGAAGTAGAGGCATTTTTTGGCCGTAACTTTGATGTGGCTGGTCCATGTCAAATTGGTGATATTTAGGGGGAGCAGAAAGTGATTAACAATGTTCCTTCCAATGTTTCAAAAATATGACAATAGGATTAATAGTATTTTTAATCATTGCAGGATCACGTATTGCTAGTTGGCTGCCTAGTTTCTCAGTGGAAGTGATGCATACAACAAATATCCTTGGCATTGCACAGGCCAATAATTCCCAGCTCAATGCTATGGTGAGTACAGCCAGACGATGCATGGTATACTCTATTAATTTTGCATTGTTTATGCAAACCAGTAACAACCTGAGTCACAAAGATGTCTTTGTGATAGAGTCATTTTCCCTACAAATATTGTTTAAATGCAGGGTTAGAAAGTGTAGATTGTCAGTTACTGTAAATGCATTTGTGTTCCAGAGCACACAGATATATTGTTTTTGTCACCTTGTGCTTCAGGGCAGAGCAAGCTAAAGCTAGACTTGAACAAATTAGAAAGCCAGGTCATGGATGACCTGCCTTTCATTGCCCTCTATTTTAGTATAGCTTTTGTACCGTTTACTTCATCATATCACATAAACATTATGATAAGATACGATAGAACTTTATTTATCCCAGGAGGGAAATTGATCATAAACCATTGGCTTTTGAATGTGATGTAGGATAAAGGAGAAGTATTTACTGAATCGGTGCATTGGGGTGGGAGGTTACAACCTTCACTTGGTCCGCCCTGTTTCGACGAATACAAGCAACCTGGCGTGCACAATCAAATAGAACAAGTTGCCTACAACTTTAGGCTGTGCATGCCATACTCTATTCTAAATCTTAATGTGTAAGCACCTATGCCATGCAAAAGGATGTCTTCCAGTCAACTTCTAGTTATTTTTAAGATTTGGCTCCATTGGCATCTGAAATCTCAAACAGATAATACTTGTAGGTCCTCTGAAACGCAGTCCTTAATTATTTAATATATCTTTCAACTAACTGCTGCAGTTAAATTGCTGATCAATTGCATTGGTGAGCTTTGTATATTTGCATCTGCCTGCATTATCTGGCGCCAATTTGTAATAGGGGTGAATAGATACAGGTTGTCCTAGTTGCACTAAAACAGTCAAATAAATTACTAATCAACATAAAGCATTGACAGAGTTCTGGCAGTAACATTCCTGCTCCCTCCCACATTCAAATAATATGTGCAAAGAATGAATTCAAATCTGTGCACGAGAAGAACCTGATTTTCGTTTTTTTAAAACTGGTTTTACATTTTTCTTGTTGGCGCCATTAATTGAAAATCCAAACTATAATTTTGTAGTGTTTTAAATGTTATCTATTGGTGTATTTATATGGAGCAGTAAATTTTGTTCCTCATGTTCATGCACCTGGTATAATTTGTGACTACTTACAGGCTCATCAGATCCAGGAGATGTTTCCCCAAGTTCCGTATCATTTGGTACTCCAGGACCTACAGTTAACGCGTTCGATGGAAGTCACTACTGATAACATACTAGAAGGAAGAATTCAGGTTCCTTTCCCCCAGCAGGTCAGTGTTCCTTTTTGCTTAGATATTGGGGAAGTTTTGCTGAATACTTTCAAATACAGATTTGGCATCAACTGTTTCTGGTTGTCAAATTGTTGGGAGGATGTGAAGGGATTTGGGAAGGTCCAGAAAAGATTTATGAGAATTGTTTCTGGAATAGGGAACTATGGTTACACAGATTGGAGAGGCTAGGACTGTTTTTGTTGCAAATGGCTGAAAAGAAATTTGAAAGTTAATGGTACACAAAAAAGCTGGAGAAACTCAGTGGGTGCAGCAGCATCAATGGAGCGAAGGAAATAGGCAACGTTTCGGGCCGAAACCCTTCTTCAGACTGATGGGAAGTGGCGGGCGGAGAAAGGAAGGAGAAAGGAGGAGGAGGATCCCGAGGGCTAAGGAAGTGCTGAGCCACCGGGAGGTCAGGTAGGTTCTTGCGGACCGAGTGGAGGTGTTCGGCGAAACGATCGCCCAACCTCTGCTTGGTCTCACTGATGTAGATCAGCTGACATCTAGCAGCGGATGCAGTAGATGAGGTTGGACCTCTGTCGCACCTGGAACGACTGCTTGGCTCCTTGAATGGTGTCGAGGGGGGAGGTAAAGGGACAGGTGTTGCATTTCTTGCGGTTGCAATGGAACGTGCCCAGGGAGGGGGTGGTACGGGAGGGAAGGGAAGAATTGACAAGGGAGTTGCGGAGGGAGCGGTCTTTGAGGAAGGCAGACATGGGGGGAGATGGGAAGATGTGGCGAGTGGTGGGGTCACATTGGAGGTGACGGAAATGACGGAGGATTATTTGTTGTATGTGACGGCTGGTGGGGTGAAAGGTGAGGACTAGGGGACTCTGCCCTTGTTGCGAATGCGGGGATGGGGAGAGAGAGCAGTGTTGCGGGGTATGGAAGAGACCCTGGTGCAAGACTCATCTATGGTGGAGGAGGGGAACCCCCGTTCCATGAAGAATTAGGACATTTCAGATTTGAAAGTTAATGTCCTGGTTATACATGGGTTGTTTGGAATTCTCATTGACACAATACAGAAAGGATATCACTACGTTCCAGAGAGCAGAGATGATTTACAAGGATGTTTACTAGATTGGAGGACTTTGGTTATGAGAGTTTGAATAGACTAGGTTTACTTACTATGAAGCAAAGGAGGCCGGGCATCGACACTAGGTGTATAAAAATGATGGTGAGCATAGATGGGGTAGATGGTAAGAAACATTTCCCATGGTAGGATATCAAAAACAAGAGGACATAGATTTAAGGTGAGAGAAAGGAGTTTTAGTGTCAATATAAGGTGAAAGTTTTCCATATCAATATCTGGCACTTGCAGTCAAAGGAGGTGGTGGAGTCAGATGCAATCAATACGTTTTTGAGGTTTTTAATTGGGCAGCTGAATAGGTAAGGCACAGAAGGATATGGACCTAATATGGCCAAATGGAATTATTATAACCAGGCAAAAAGCTCGGTGTGGATGTGGCAGACCAATGGGCCCATTTCTGTGCTATAAACTGACTTCAACTTTATCCAGATCCCTCATAACTTTATATAAAGTGATCATGGGATGCTTTCCTTTTGGTGGAGGGGTCGAGAACTAAACGTCATGGGTATAAGAGGAAGGTGAAGTGAAAGAGTAATATAAGGAAAAACGTTCATGTATGTGGATGGAATCTGGAAAGTACCGTCTGCAGATGTGATACAGCCAGGTTTCATTGTTAGCTTAAATAAAGAATTATAGAAATATACAGAGGGGACAAAAATGCAGTTATAGAGTTATAGTGTGGAAACGGGTCATTCGGCCCAACTTGCCCACATCAGCCTAGATGTCCCACGTACATTAGTCCCACCTGCCTGCGTTTGGTTTATATCCCTCAAGTTGGCCTATCATGTACCTGTCTAACTGTTTCTTAAGATGGACACAAAAAGCTGGAGTAACTCAGCGGGACGGGCAGAATCTCTGGAAAGAAGGAATGGGTGACGTTTCAATGGACAATAGACAATGGGTGTAGGAGTAGGCCATTCGGCCTATTGAGCCAGCACTGCCATTCACTGTGATCATGGCTGATCATCCACATTCAGTACCCCGTTCCTGCCTTCACCATATCCCCTGACTCCGCTGTCTTTAAGAGCTCTATCTAACTCTTTCTTGAAAGCATCCAGAGAATTGGCCTCCACTGCCTTCTGAGGCAGAGATTCACAACTGTGGTTGAAAAAGTTTTTCCTCATCTCCGTTCTAAATGGTAGAACCTTTATTCTTACACTGTGGCCCCTGATTCTGGACTCCCCCAACATCGGGGACATGTTTCCTGCCTCTAGCGTGTCCAATCCCTTAATAATCTTATGTTTCAATAAGATCCTCTCTCTCATCCTTGTAAATTCCTGTGTATACAAGCCCAGCCACTCCATTCTATCAACATATGGCAGTCCTGCCATCCTGGGAATTAACCTCGTAAACCCACGCTGCACTCCCTCAATAGCAAAAATATCCTTCCTCAAATTTGGAGACCAAAACTGCACACAATGCTCCAGGTGTGGTCTCACTAGGACCCTGTACAACTGCAGAACTACCTCTTTGCTCCTATACTCAACTCCTCTTGTTATGAAGGCCAACATGCCATTAGCTTTCTTCACTGCCTGTTGTACCTGCATGCTTACTTCAGTGACTGATGAACAAGGACCCCCAGATCTCTTTGTACTTCCCCTTTTCCCAACTCGACTCGACTCAGATGATAATCTGCCTTCACGTTTTCGCCAACAGAGTGGATACCTATCATTTATCCACGTTAAACTGCATCTGCCCACTCACCCAACCTGTCCAAGTCACCCTGCATCCTCATAGCATCCTCCTCACAGTTCACACTGCCACCCAGCTTTGTGCCATCTGCAAATTTGCTAATGTTACTTTGAATCCCTTCATCTAAATCATTGATGTATATTGTAAATAGCTGCGGTCCCAGCACCAAGTCTTGCAGTACCCCACTAATCACTGCCTGCCATTCTGAAAGGGACCCGTTAATCCCTGCTCTTTGTTTCCTGTCTGCCAACCAATTTTATATCCGTGTCAGTACCCTACCCCCAATACCATGTGCTCTAATTTTGCACACTAATCTCCCATGTGGGACCTTATCAAATGCTTGAAAGTCCAGGTACACTACATCCGCTGGCTCTCCCTTGTCCATTTTCCTAGTCACATCCTCAAAAAATTCCAGAAGATTAGTCAAGCATGATTTCCCCATCGTAAATCCAGGTTTCAGATCAAGACCCTGTTTCTTAAATGCTGGGATAGTCCCAGCTTCAACTAGCTTCCCTGGCAGCTTGTTCCATATGCCCACCACTCTTTGTGTGGAAAAAGATACCCCTCGTATTCCTAGTAAATCTTTTCCCCCTCACCTTAAATTTATGTCCTCTGGTCCTCGATTAACCTACTCTGTGCAAGAGACTCTGTGCACTCCAATGTTGTACGAGTGATGGATGGAACCAGAGTTGCTCCAGTAAAGAGCTGGTTTGGAAGTGATGGACGAGGTGGCCTCTTCTGCCGTTACCATTTTGTTTCTGTGATTAATTTAAACTCCTATCGCCCTTATTCATCCCTCCGCTCCCTTCAACAGCGACAAGATAGTAGACCAGCATTAAATGGTGCAGTTGTGGAAGAAGACAATGGTAATCCAGATGATTTGAACAGTGAACAGCAGGTAATTCATATTCCATAGTATTAGCAACACTTGCTACATCCTGTTCTGCTATTTAATAAGCTATTTGATAAATGAGTCCTTGCTATCCTTTGAATAGACTTCATTGATATATAAAATATGCTGTTCTGCACAGTTCTTCCTCCTCGCATATAGAACTCTTAGCGTGATGCTGCCCACCATTGTTTGGATTACCTTTTTAACCCAACACAATATTTTACTTGTGGTGTTTAGTCCTTCAACTTGGTGTTCCCAATATCCAGAAAGTTATCTTCCACCCTAATTTTTGTACTCAAGAAATTTTAATCTGATCTCCTTAGTTCTTACTGCAGGTTTGTCTGCGTCGGCTTAAATATCAGGTTTATTTTGCAGAAAACATGTCAGATAGTGTGGTTTTGCCCTGTTGATTTTTTTTTTTTGGTTATTACAATACACTAAATGGATGCAATATTTCTTACATTGTTGAGTAAAATTAAAAGCTTTTTTGTTTGCACCATCTTTCTATGGTTTCTAAATTATCATGCAGGCATTCTAACATCTAGTACTGGATAAGTAAAATATTCCCAAAACAAGCATTGGAAATAAGTAAATTTGTTACCTTTTTTGACCACCTATTTCACAGCCATCTTTTCCTTGCTAATTAAGTCAGGCTGCTTTGCTTCCTTGGTATTATTTGATTCCAAAGATAAATGTCAGACTGCTAATGCCAATGATATAACACGGGTTGCCTTCTATTTCTGTGAAATCTGACTCCATCATTGCTCATCTAATAAACCCTACGTTCATTTCCATATTTTGAGTCTTTTGGATTTGGCTATTCTGATTCATGACTGACAAGACTCCCTTATGCTCATGTCTCTAGTTTGAGGATAATCAAAACTCTACTGTTTGCGTATCATCTTGTCCCCTTTGCCAGATTGAATTCTTATCCATCCATGCCCACTTCAGCCATGTATTCTTCCCCATTTGCAGCCCTGTGATGGCCTGCCTTCATTTCTGGGCTTCTATATTAACTGGTTAACCATAGGCAATCAAAGATCGAGTACTCCCCCACCCCCCCAACCAGTCGCCTAAAAAATTGCCTGTGGGACAGGCCCTTAACATAAATGAAGCATGCTGTGAACTTGTTGAACTTTGCTCCTGATGATTTTTCAAGATGTTGCTTGCCAGTAAATTCATCATGCTAAAGCAATACCGTGCTGGGATTCCTCAATATATGGAATTTATTAGTTAATACAGAAATTTTTAGTTGCTTTAGGTCTGTGATCCCATTTTATTTTGATTGAGATTTTTATGCTTGCAAGGGAAAATGTTTTCTCTAAGCTTGCAGGCATAAAAGGGTCCTGATCCAAAACGCCGTCTGTCCATTTCCCTGCACAGAGGCTGCCTGCCCTGCTGAGTACTCCAGCTACTGTAACAACATAAGTCATTTAGACAGGTACATGGATAAGAAGGACTAAGAGGGATATGCGACTAGCCGCATATAGGGCGGGCCGCGACTATGGACTGGGAATGCGGCCGGAGGCCTTTATCGATGCGCCGCGATCTCGTTGACTCCTGGAACACCGCATAGAAGCCCGGGTCGGGCGAAGCGGCTGACGGAGCCCGCGGCTGCGGCCCAGCTGGCACCATGGAGGCATGAAGTCGGGCGTCGACAGTGGTGAGGCCTCAGTGGCAGCCTCGTGATGATGGGACCTTGGCGGTGGTGAAGCCTCGCAGCGGTTACGATGCCCAGCGGGTCGACCCATGGTCAATGAGAGCGTGGAGGACCGCTGTGAGGGAGGGGGGAGGAGAACAATGGAGGACCCGGCGCGGGGAACCGTTGTGAGGGAGGAGGGCGGAGAACATTGCACAATGTGGGGTGGGGGGGGGGGCAACAAAGGACAATGGGGAACCGGCGTGGGGGAACTGTTGGGGGAGCCCGGTGTACTTTGTCAGTGCCGTAGGGGCTGCTATTTGTATGCAAGCAAAGAATCGTCACGTGTCACAATAAAGCTTTCCTATTCCTTAGATAGGGCATCTTGGGCGCATGGGTGGGTTGGGCCGACAGGCCTGTTTTCATGCTGTATGACTCCTGCTCTATGAAGGCATTCTTTTAATTGGTATATTACATTAAACCTTTCACTGAGAATTTTCCTATCCTTGGCCTTGTTCCTCTCAACAGTGAAATCCCTTATCCCTTTTTGTAGAAATTTCACAGGATCTGTGGTTTTAAATGCCGGGGAATCTTTGTGGGCCATGTGTGGTCCAGCCACAGAGCTTAGCTGGAATATTGCTACCAAAGCTTAGCCAACAAGTTTATGATTAGCATGTTTCTGTGTTTACATAACAGCTGCCTAGACCGAGGAAATATGTATTTGGGTTACCAAAAAGACTTCTGTAGGTTACTAGATGGTAGTGTAACGTGTATCAAAATGTGTGGAATGAAGGAACAAATAGAAAATTGCAAAAATCCTGGTTCCAAAACAGTTGTAGTTATTACTTTCATGCCAAATGATTGGAGTGTTGTCCCTCATTCAGCACTAACAGTTCAAAAAAAAAATAAAGACTTTGCCGATTTTTAAATGTGAATATATAATACTAAATTGGAAAGAATATGGCTAATGCAGAGGAAGACAAACTAAGATAGACATGATTTATAAATCAATATATTCTTGCAAATTGTTTTTTTTTGTGAAAAGGTCAGATCTTTGAAAAATATGCCATTAGTAGTGTTGAAGAATGGATGGGATTTGGAGATGCATCCACAAAATGACGCAACAAGGTTTAAGTCTTTAAAAGGGGAGAAAAATCTCACATAGGACTTCATTTCTCAGTGAATAACATGAAAAGCAAAATAAAGTTTAAATCTTGGCTAGAAAGAAAGATTTTCTTGAATTGTGAGGTTCTCCCCATTTTTGGAATACAGAAGATTTAGAGTGTTTCAAAAGCTAGAGGCAGAAATCGTATCACTCACAAGCAGGACCAGTTCTGGTCATAAATATAAAATGATCACCGGTAAATATAATTGTATGAAATGTCTGCTACCATATGTGTGAAAGATACATCTTCTAGATGTAATAGAAAGCATACTATCAGGTTGCATCACATCTTGATGTGGGAACAGCTTTGTCTAAGACAGCAAGAAATAGTTGATGTCGCTCAGTTCATGATACTGACCAGACTTCACAACATTAACTTCATGCTGCCTTGGAAAAGCTGGCAACATAATTAGAGTTGTCCCACACCAGTCATTCCTTTTTCTCCCCGCTCTCATCTGACAGAAGATACGGAAACTTGAAAGGGCGTACCATCAGAACACCTGCTTCTTCTCCACTATCAGAGTTTTGAACGGTCTGTCCATAAGCTCAGGGTACTATTTGATTCACCTCTACCCCATCGAGAACATTGGACGGGTGGTGAACTATATTCTGCACTCTATATTCCTCTTTATGTATTGTACTTGAGTTTGAACTGATTGTATCTATGTATAGTATATTTTATTTGTTTAGACAGCATGCAAAATAAAGCTTTTCACTGTTCCTAAGTACAAGTGACAATAATAAACCTAAAATAAATAACGGGTGCTATTAAGATAAGTTAAGTAAGCACAGGGAAGTAAGGGATGCAATGGAGTATTGATAAGTTAGGTGAAGGTGCAGCTCTGTCTGCATGGATCTATCTTGTGAAAAAGGCCTGTTTCTATTTTGTCATTGCTTTTTGTATGTTTTTGTAACCGGTTTGTTTATGCGTCCAACTTCACATCTTTTAACATTTTCAATAAAACTGATAGTTTATCTTTCTTTTGAATTATAGGTCATTTAACTTTTATCATAATTGTAACTATTACTCATTTCATTTCATATAATTTGAAAAGAACAAGTAAAGAAGAGTCTCGACTCAAAACGTCACCCATTCCTTCTCTCCAGAGATGCTGCCTGTCCCTGAGTTACTCCAGCATTTTGTGTCCATCTTCAGTTTAAACCTGCGTCTGCAGTTCCTTTCTACACAAGTAAATTTTAAAGTTTATATTCTGTACCAGTAGCAAAATTAAATTGAGACTTCGTACAGGCCACATTTCTTTCCTTGGAGGGTTTACCCCTCCTTCCCTAATTCCTCGATGGATGTGCTCTTAAGTTTTGTATTTGCATTGC
The DNA here is from genome assembly GCF_028641065.1 of Leucoraja erinaceus. NCBI lineage: Eukaryota > Metazoa > Chordata > Chondrichthyes > Rajiformes > Rajidae > Leucoraja > Leucoraja erinaceus. Next base: position 15,851,053 of record NC_073393.1, on the reverse strand, counting down.
AACCACATGACAATGTGCATAACTGTGACTTTTTGCATGATGCAAGAAAGACTGATACTTAAAGCTCACTTCATTAATAGTGTTTTAAGATGGGATTAATAAATTAAAGCTGCAGATGCTGCAACACTTGGGTTGTTGAAAGGTTTGAGCTTCCTGGAAGACAGTGTATTCTTTCACTTGTTTCCTGGGTTTGTGATTATAATTCTGAGTTTGCTAATGGATTATACCTTTGTATCTTCAGACTGAGCGATCAGCCCTTGAATCCAGTCAAAGTATGGGAGAAACATTCGGAACTGGAACTGAGCTTCTACGAGCTGACCTTCCATCAGAAGATTTTGAGGCACGGGGAAGTCGGTTCTCAAAGTCAACAGATGAGAGACAGCAAATGTTAGTGCAGCGTAAAGAGGAGCTACTGCTGCAAGCACGGAGGTACGGGGAGGATTAGTAAGGATTGTGGGAAGTTTTTATTGAAGATCTGATTAATAACTAATAGGACAAAGTGATGACCATAGCTTTTGATGAATGAACCATTGACCCAAAATATTAACTCTTTCTCTCTACATAGATGTTGCTTGTACAGGTGAGTATTTGTAGATATTTGGTGTTTTATTTCAGATTTACAAAATCTGTAACATCTTGCTTTTGAACTCTACGTTTGTCAGGAGCCTTGAATATGGATACCAATAATTTAAAATATCTGATTTAGAAATGTTAAACTGACATTATTGAAGGAATTACTACATATATTTCAGTTAAAGTTAACAAAACTGATGTCTATAGAAAGAAATACAAGCGATTTCAAAATCTTCATTACCATTACCATAGTTACCATAACTTTTTTTTTTAAAAGTCAGCCACATTAATCTAAGAAAATGAAAGATGATTGCAGGCAAGTTGAATAATCTGTAAAGTTTTTAAAGTGAAGGCAAAAATGTTGCATGCTTGATATCTGAAGGAAATACTGAATCGGGAAGTTGCAAAACATAATATGAGAATATGACTTGGACAGGTTGGGTGAGTGGGCAGAAGCATGGCAGATGCAGTTTAATGTGGATAAATGTGAGGTTATCCACTTTGGTGCAAAAACAGGAAGGCAAATTATTATCTGAATGGTGTCAAGTTGGAAAAAGGGGAAGTACAACGAGATCTGGGGGGTCATTGTTCATTAGTCTCTGAAAGTAAGCATGCAGAAACAGCAGGCAGTGAAGAAAGCTAATGGCATGTTGGCCTTCATAACAAAAGGCGTTGAGTATTGGAGCAAAGAGGTCCTTCTGCAATGGTACAAGGCCATAGTGAGACCACACCTGGAGTATTATGCACTGTTTTGGTCTCCAAATTTGACGAAGGACATTCATGCTATTGAGGGAGTGCAGCGGAGGATCACAAGGTTAATTCCCAGGATGGCGGGACTGTCATATGATGATAGAATGGAGCGGCTGGGCTTGTATACTCTGGATTTTAGTAGGGTGAGAGGGAATCTTATTGAAACATAAATGATTATTAAGGGATTGGACATGCTAGAGGCAGGAAACGTGTTTCTGATGTTAGGGGAATTCAGAACCAGGGGCCACAGTTTAAGAATAAGGGGTAGGCCATTTAGAACGGAGATGAGGAAAAACTTTTTCACCCGTAGAATTGTGAATCTGTGAAATTCTCTATCTCATAAGGCAGTGGAGGCCAATTCTTTGGATGCTTTCAAGAGAGAGATAGATAGAGCTCTTAAAGATAGCAGAGTCAGAGGATATGGTGAAAAAGCAGGAACAGTACGGATTGTGGAGGATCAGCCAGGATCATATTGAATTGCGGTGCTGGATCGAAGGGCTGAATGGCCTACTCCTGCACCTATTGTCTATTGGCTATAATAATGACGAACGACAGAATAAAGCTAATTAAAACATTATGGAATATCCCTAGGACACAGGGATACCTTCCCACACAAAGTAAGAGGATATTGTAGAATCTTGAACAAAATTGATGTCAATATATTAGGCCTACAATTAAGAATAATTTAGTTGATGGCGTTGATATTTTAGTTCATCATAGAGAGATGGTGTGGGCTGTCTTTCTTTTGGTTAACAGGTGTTTAATGACTTGAAGACTATCACTTGTAGTCCATAGGACTTCATATTCCATCCTTTGTTTTTAATAGTTAATCGGTTTAAATCTGGGGTATTCTGAAGGTGTTTCCTAGATGATAGAAAAATCTCCATATGAGGACATTGAGGAGAAAACCCATTTGATTGTTGGAAGATATTGATTTCTCATATGGTGGGGAAGTGGCCAGATAATTGGGAGATTATGCATTGCAGAGAAGCAACAAAATTGGTATAGAGAAAAAAGGACCTTCTAGTGTGCGACAATAATCCTGAAAAGTAGAATGACAGATCAACAGGTTGGAGAAAAAAAAATATGGCTGATAGAATATCATTCTGGATTGGTATGCAACTTGCAGTTGAGTACTGCTTATCATTCTGGTCAACACAGGCGAGGGTATGAAATTTGAAGGACCAAGATGGAGTTAGTAGGGAGCATCTGGTTTGGGGGGCAGGGGTTAGTCATGTTGTAATAAAGACCTTGTGACAATGGATTGAATAGGTTGAGTGAGTAGATGCCACATGTAGTCTAATGTGAGAAGGTGTGCACTTTCTCCAGAGGAATCATTGGCTATCTGATTTCTTACAGGAGAGATTGCAAATAAATGATGCAGAAAGAAATCTGTGTTCTTGTGCATGAATAACCAAAGATTAGCATGCAGGACTAGCAAGTAGTTACGAAGGCAAATGACATATCAATTTTCATTGTTAGGAGTAGAAGGTTGCATTTAGAAATTGGGAAGTATTGCTATAATTGTATAGGAAACTAATGAGGCCACATTTGGAGTATTGTGCACAGTTCTGATCCCTTGTCTAAGAAAGGATACAGCAGATAGACACAAAATGCTGGAGTAACTCAGCGGGTCAGGTAGCATCTCTGGAGAGAAGGAATGGGTGAGACCCCTCTTCAGATGCAGCAGCTTTGGAGGCAGTCCAAAAGTGATTTACCAGATTTATTCCTGGCATGAGAGATTGCAGTATCATGAGGTTGAAGAATGATCTGTATACTTTGTAGTTCAGAAGAATGAGTGGTGAGCCTCATGCATCAAAGGATATTAAGAGTTTTTGACACAGTGACATTACAACATCAGGGAGTAGTCATTTAAAATTGAGATGCATTTCTTGTAGACATTGATCTGGTAATTTCCATCTTGGAGAATGTTGGAGGAATGATCATTGGAGGTATTTAAGTGGAGATAATATTTTGAAATAATATGGAATTGTGTGTTTTTGGGAACTTGCTCAGATGATATGAGATTTAAGGCAAACACACCATGATCAAATTGAATGATGAGGCAGCTGAGGAGACAAGCTGTCTTTTTTTTTTTGTTCATGATTTGCATCTATGGCATTGTTTTTGTTAAACTCTGATCCTTCTATCCTTTAATAGGGGTCCCAGCTCCCAACAATAAAGTGTGGACTGACCAAGTTTAAACATACAATTTTTTTTTAACATAATTTTTCCAGTTTTTTTAAATCTTATCCTTGGGAAATAACTCCTACTGCTTGCCTTTTTTTTAAAGGGCTTATGTAACTAAGATGCAACTTTGTACTCAAAAATACTTTTTGTTTTTCTACTACATCTGGCATGATGTGTGACCTTCAACCTCTTCCTACCAAAACAAACTTCCTTACTTCTATCTGTATTCAACTTGCATTTACTGATTGAAAACAGTGCACTGTATATGCTGTAAATCAGATATAAGAAAATAAAATGATAAGGTGCTCAATAGGTCAGGCAGCACTTGTGGAAGAGAAACTAAGCATTTGGGTTAACGTTAGTTGACATTGAATATTTCTGATATCCTGATATCAAGAGTTCAAGAATTAAGATCGATTATGTCACAAAAGGGGTGGGGGGGGGGGGGGGGATAGAGCTAGGTAGAGGAGGAAGAAATGCATTAATGAACAACAAAATACATGTGGAGGAAGTATACAAAAATACTAGAAGGAAATCTGCTTAAAATATGAACTGTAAGGACTGGAAATGTTTCCCTTGAAATTAATGAACTATGAGTATGAATGGTTTTAATGTGTCTGGTTATAATGCAAGATAGTTTATTGGGCCTGCATTTGTAGCTTTGTATCTTTGTATTTATCTGAACAGATTGGGTACAGAGTGAAGGGTTGAAATGATAGGCAACTGGATGCTTTGTAGACATTGAACAAATATTCTGTGCAGTGGTCACTGTTCAGCATTTGATGCCCTAACTCTTGAAGAAAGAACACTGTGAGCCACAAATGTGTTTTGGAAGAATTGCAGGTAAATTAGCTGTTTCATCCAGGAAGCCATTTGGTGTCCAGGATGGTGGAAATTGATTATGTAAAATTACTGGGGAAAGGAGAGTATTCATTGGCTTACTATTCCCATCCTGGCCCGTGTCTTGGAAGGAGAAATCCTTTCCGAATGCTGAGAAGAGAGGGTGGGATCAGAAATGACAAAGATTGAACTGTCATATGTAAAGGCTGCTGCCGTGCAAGACATTGACAATGTTATCCTTATTCTGGGCAGAAAGGTGAGAGCAGAAATGCAGGAAATGAAACGTATATCTGAGTGTCGTATCAATTTACAGTGAAGGGAGATCTGTGTATGAGGAAGAGGAAAGCTTATCTGAAGTTATGGTTTGGAAGGTCGCATTATCAAATGAGGTGGAGAATGGAATGAGCGGATGCAATGTTGTAAGAAATGAGATCACAGGATCATGAGAAAATTTGCATATAAATTCAGGGTCTTGGGAAGAGTTGAGTAAAATGATATAGTAGCTTATAACGATGTGACCATTTTTATTCTCTCAGGCGGTACACAAACAGAAACCAGAATGAAACTGACCGTTCATCTAATGGTGACGTGTCCTCTGGATCATCATCGAACAGTATTTCTCTTTCTTTACGGCGTCAAGCCTTGGCAGTTGCAGCCGAAAGAAGACGCCTTCAGCAGCAGCAGGACTCTGGTTTTGACGATGCAAGACTGAGAACACGGAATCTTGACACATCCTGAATCGCATGTTTGGCTCTGCTTTTGCTTGCAGAGTAAGAGCAGGAGGAGCAGCATCCCAAACCACTCTGCAAAGCCATACCATTGAGCTGGGACATTACATTGTCACATATACTGTAGCTGCACTAAAGGAGCCAGAGCTAACAGTATTTGGGGTGGGAAGTGGCATGGATGATTTTTTTAAATATATATACAGCTTTTGTGGAAACAGTAAACGACTTTATACCTGCAAAAGTAAAACTTAATAGCTGCAAGTGTCTGGAAGCTACTTTTTAAAACTCGAAGGAATATATGCAGTATACGGGTTTGCTGTGTTTGGACTGTGAAAGGCTGTCTAGTTCTGTGAACTCAGTGGGCAGTGCAACATGGTTTCTTGGGGCATAATCAGCAAAGCTGATGTGCAGTGATGTTTGACAGTCATGTTAACCATCTCATTTTTTTCCATCACGTAAGAAACACAGAACAATTATACACAAGTTTTTCACCAGCCCCTCATACCACCCTTTTCTGCAAATGATATTATTACCTTTGGTACTTCAACAACTTCCTTGCCTGTAAGGAACAAGAGTTTTAATATTGTTTGGTTTTATTTGAATCCTTGGCTGTCTTGTTTCAAATTGCCCATGTAACCTGAACTGTGGTGCCATCATTTGTTGAGTTCAAACATTTCATGTTGAGGGTAATTTTGTATTATCTGGTAGTTTCAGTTTGTGCAATTGGCATTGGATTGGTTTGTTATTTGGCTGCCTAATAGGTTGTTACTTTTTTGGAAATGTAGTGTGGAGATTTAAAACGATGTGATGGAGTTACAAAGTAACATTCCATATTTTCATTAAGATTTTAATCCATATATTTAATAGGCATGGAAAAATTTCAATCCGGCTTCTCAGAATTAATACACGTGTAACACAGCTCCTCCTATAACCACATCTCTTGATATAACCTGCAATGGAAATTAAGAACTGTATCTAACGAGTATAGACTTGTGTATACGAGTAGCAGGTGGGAACATCTTTAGAGCCTGCATTCTACCTGTACAGGATACATCTGGTGCTCAGTTTGGCTGTATTTAGTCATAAAAAATTTTCACAGATCTAAAACTTTGAGGTGGTTAGACGTTTTATCCAGCTCTCGAGTGTATTTGTGCATGATCTATATTGCTGATCATGTAACAACATGAACATTGTTTTAAAGTATTGCATTTTTGCTGTTGCATTTTGCATATTTTCTGGAATTGGCCACATGTAAATTAGGTTCCTTTGATATTTTATTTCCCTTGTGTTTTGAACATGTACTGATTTTCATAATTGTATGCAATATTTCATGTAATTGGTACTGACCTAAATTTTATTGAGTATTTCCATGTAGACACTTGGGTTTCTTGGTAGGTGACTGGAAAAGCATGAAAGAATACTTGTTGGTTCCTGCTTTGACTAATGTTTGGATGTTTAGCCACAATCACGGTTACAGCTACAAATGAGTTTTGGCACAACTTTTTTTCAGAAATCGTCAGAGAAAATAAAAGAATAAATCCCAGTATTCTGTTTCGGTTCTTTGTAATTGAAATAACTTGCTAGAAAATTAGTTTAGCAACCAAAATCACAAGGAGTTTGAACCTGATTTTAAATTTTCTCCATGAATACTTAAAAGGAACAGTGTTCTGGTTTATTTTCATATTTTACACATGACAATGGTTAGGCAGGAATGCAACTGCTCACTGGTGATTAGACCTTTATATAAGCTTTGTAGATAGGTTTTGGAAGGGAATAAAATCTTCAAATGTCAGTGCAATGTGAGCATGTTGTTACTTTCTTTTCTTAACTGAACTGATGTAAATTGTGGTAGGAAAACTTTAATATGCACTTAAAAATAAAGAGTCTCTGGATCTTATTGTGTCAAACTGAGGAATGAGTGGAGGTGTACGACTGCAAAAAGCCTTGTGATGCTTTCCTTTGAGAGGACTTCAACTATAGTTTTGCATATTTTAAGCACGATTACCACATTTTCATTTTTTACAATTATTTAAATAAAATGCAATTTTTGGTTTCTCAAAATAAATATTGTGAGAATCATTTTTGCCTTTGTGGTGCTTCTTAGGCTACTGCACACAAACCTGTTGCAGAACTTTATTGATCATATACAATTTGTCATAAAACACTCGCCTGCCCTACAAATACATTAACATAAAGTCACAAATAAACAGCATTTGTGTAATGTCAATCAACGCCTACTGTGAAAAGATTAATTTGGAAAGTTCACATTTTAAAGAAGGAATCTTGTTTTAACCAATATGTTTAATTTATTGTCACGTGTACCGAGGTACAGTGAAAAGCTTTTATTGTGTGCTAACCAGTCAGCAGAAAGACAATACATGATTACAATCGATCCATTTACAGCGTATCGATACATGATAAGGGAATAACATTTGATGCAAGTTAAAACCAGCAAAGTCCATTCAAGGATAGTCCAAGCGTCATCAAAATGGTAGATAGTAGTTCAGCACTGGGGGGGGGGGGGGGGGGGGGGGGGGGGGGGGGGGGGGGGGGGGGGGGGGGGGTTCAGGGGGGGGGGGGTGGGGGGGGGGGGGGGGGGGGGGGGGGGGGGGGGGGGGAGGTGTGGGAGGAGAGTAGTGTTGAACAAGCTTTTAAATATCGCATCTGAATCAGTTTCCATCTGATTACACTCCTTGAGGGTGTTCATCTACGTGTGCAATTAATAAAACAACGAGATTGGGGACATTTCTATTCAACCTGTCAATGGAATTGGGGAGGGGGGGTGGGTTAGGAGTAGTCAGTGAGGTAAACAAACACAATAGTTGAGTGGCAAATGACAATAGTGCTACCTTCCCATTGTTTAACTGAAGGAAATAATGGGTTATCGGGGCAGTATTTTGTGACGGACAGCCCAACACCTTGCATGTTATTTTAATATTACACTTATCCCATCCCTCTGGATATTCCGGATTAATAAATTAAGGTTTTGTCAACTAATTACAAATCAGGCTAATAACAAATCAATAACATTAGCCATCTCCGAAACATGAAGCGCTGAGCATCCAGACATCACGGACAACTGGCCTCAGTTCCCCGCTCATATCTGGCTGTGTTCTCCATCTAAACCAGGGGCTGCGGAGCGTTTTTGAAAGTGGGGAGGTTGAGCGATCACTGATCACTGGCCTTTTTGGGGTACCCGGTGAGGGAGTGGAGCAGCAGAGTGGGGAAAAGGCGTGGAAGTGGGGTGTCCCCCTTCCCAGGGTAGGGACTTTTTGAAATTGGATGTATTAAAATCATGTTTTAGTGCATTGTAGAAGTATGATTTCAATGTTTTTTTTAAGTATTTTTAAAATATTTTTAAGAGGAAACTTTTTAAGGGGTAACCTTTTCCACACAAAGGGTGGTGGGTGTATGGAACCAGCTGTCAGAGGAGGTAGTTGAGGCAAGGACCATCCCAACATTTAAGAAACAGGTAGACTGATACATGGATAGGACAGATTTAGAGGTATGGACCAAAAGCAGGTAGCGTAGCTGGGACATGTTGGCGGGTGTGGGCAAGTTGCACAGAACGGCCTGTTTTCACACTGTATCACTCTATGACCACATTATACCTCCACCATGCATGAATGCTTCAAAATCAAGTGATCGAGTTTTATTGCCATATACTCAAGCATAGAAACATAGAAAATTGGTGCAGGAATAGGTCATTCGGCCCTTCGAGCCAGCACTGCCATTCAATATGATCATGGCCATTCATCTAAAATCAGTACATCTTTCCTGGTTTTTTTACCCATATCCCTTGATTTTGTTAGCCCCAAGAACTAAATGTAACTCGCTCTTGAAAACATCCAGTGAATTGGCCTGCACTGCCTTCTGTGGCAGAGGATTCCACAGATTCACAACTCTCTGTGTGAAGAAAGTTTGTCCTCATCTCAGTACTAACTGGCCTACCCTTTATTCTTAAACTATGATCCCTGGTTCAGAACTCCCCCAACATTGGGAACATTTTTCCTGCAGTTGCAGTAAGTGAAAATCTAGCAGGCAAGCAGGATGCTTTCTCCAACCACCCCCATTTGAAGGCCACTATCTTCTGCTTCTACCCAGTGCTTGGTACTTACTTCCAGCAGCCACTGGTTGCCCTCCAGGAGCCTGATTCATGCCGGTCACCTGGGCGAATTTGACACAGAGACTCTCACGGCAGCGGCACAACGCCTGCGACGGCCTGGGATTCTTTTACTGAGGCTGCAGTGAGCGACTTGCCAGCCAGGCAAACACTCGCCAGCCCACTCCCCGTCTGCATCTGTCCCTGCCGCTGCTTCCAACACCCGTGACCCATGCAGTTGATATGAGCTTTGAAATTTTTGTTGATCATAGAATTTCTCATGACAGAGCGTGAGAAATTTGTGATCAGCGTGAGAATTTGGCAAAATGCGTGATTTTCACGCCCAATGCATGAGAATTGGCAGCCCTGCCTCTCTATCCCCCTCTCTCCCCTCCCTCTTCCCCCTATATATCTCTCCCCTCTCTCTTCCCCATCCCTCCCACCTCACAACCCCCCCCCTCATCCCATCTCCTCTCTTTCTACCACTCTCCCCCTCTTTCCCCTATCTCTCCCCCTCTTTCTTCTCTCTCCCCATCTTTCCCCCCTCTCTTCCCCCTCCCTCTTACCCCTCTCTTCCTCGCTCCTCCTCTCCCACCTCACCCTCCCCCCTCTCTCTCCCCTACCTCTCTCTCCCTTCTCCTCTCTCCCCCCTCTCTCCCCACTGTCTCCTTCCCCGCTCTCCCTCCCTTTGAGTGTCTCTGTCCCTGCAGCACAGACTCTCATGGCAGCGGCGCAACGCCTCCGACGGCCCGGGACTCTTGCACTGAGGCTGCTCCATGGCCGGAGCTGCAACGAGCGACTTGCCAGCCCCAGCTCCCCACATCTTTCCCCGCCGCTGCTTCTGCTTCCATCCCATTTGAAATTTTCGTTGATCACAGAATTTCTCATGATAGAGCGTGAGAAATTTGTGTTCAGCGTGAGAATTTGGCCAAATGCGTGGTTCTCACGCTCAAAGCGTGAGAGTTAGCAGCCCTGATGGCATGAGACTCCCTTTGACCAAAAAGGTGATTGAGGAATGGATGTGGAGTTCTTTCACTGCAGCTGTATGAACTTTTCCAGTTCTTTATATTATTATGGTCTGAAGAAAATTGTCCAGGTGAAGAAATTTCTCTATGATTTCATCAAATCTGCTTTCAAAATCTGGGATTTTGCCACAAGTATTTATTTTTATTTTTTTTGCAATGTTTATTTAAGTTGTTGAAGCATTGGTCTGGTGTTAGTTGATTAGGGCATTCAACTGGTACCTGCTCAGATTTCCCCCTTATCTCACATTTACTCTGGATTCATAAGGCCAAATCTGCTGGGCATTATCCTGGGGCCAATCAGCAAGGTCCCGAATACAACTTTGTGCAATTTAATCTAACCACATGGGCAACCTAAACATGCCCTGCACACTATACAGCTAGATCCTCAGTGTTGCTGTGTGTTAAAATTTAAACCTTTGGGAATGATTAAATTAGTTAATGAAATATTGAAACTTGGTGAAGTAGTTTAACTCTATTTTGAATTTAAATTAATCCCTTGTTACAATGAGATATCTAATGACATGAATGGGATTCCGTGTTGAACCTTCTCTTTAATTGTAGTAAGATTTAAACTGTAATGTTGGTGAGACTATATCTGGACTACTCAACTAAACTGGTCTCTGTATTTGAAAGGGGAGGTGGAGCAGTTCAGAAAAGATTTACTTGGTTAAATTCTGACAATGAAGAAATTGTATAGAGGGACAAACTGGACACATTGGAGTTTAGAATGAGAAATGACCTTGTGAAACTGTATGAATCTAGCTCATAGGCAAACACCTTCTCGGCAGCTATTTTGTCAATCATGTTTCAAACAAGGAAGCAGAAAAGAGAGCTATCACATAGAAAACCAAGCCATGATTCCACTTCAGTATTGCCTTTTGTAATTTTCCTGCCCAATCACCATGCAAAACTGAGAGAATACGTACATTTTATTGTACTATAGGTGAAATTGTGGTATGAAGAACAGATGAAATGGGAGCTTGAGTCAAGATTTAATTAACCATGATCTTTTTGAAGCAGGTTTGAGGTTCAGTGTGGTTTAAGGTTAGTTTTATTTACAACCAAATCCCAAAAATGTAAAATCCAGACACTCCGATAACATTTACTGGCATTGGCTGGCAGATTAGGCCTCAGAAAAAACAGTAACAGTGAGGGCAAAGGTTAGAGAATGACTAGGAATTAAAATTGCTGCTTAAAGCTACCTAGCACAAATATTTGGCTTTATTTTAAAAACTGTAGTCAAACAATATTATACTTATTCAACATTCTTGAACTTTTGTTCTATAAATTTACTATCCATATTTTTATGGGTTAGGGTTACAGTTTTATATTGTTGACAAAGATCTTCCCTGAGTGCTCTAAACTTGTCAGGTGGCCAGTCTGAATAGGCCGGGTTTGTAATACCTCTCAATCAAAGATACTGCTCTCAATAACTCAAACCACTCACTGCCCTCCTTAATGGACAGCTAGTCTGTGAGAGCATTTGGAGTGGGAAGAGAGGGAGAAACGTCCGTTCACAACGAGTTTGGGTGACACGAAGCAGTGTCACTACAGTGGACTCTTACAGCATCCTTGAGACCGCCTCTCCTCACTCGACCAGCCAGCAACGGAATGAAGTCCCGCCCTCAAGCAGCATGCGTGCTGCCTGGTTGATGTCATCGGATAGCAACGGCGAGACGCTGCAACAGGAGGAACGCGGCGGGGGCGGCTCGACGGACGACCCGAGAACGCAAGGCCAGGCCACGAACGGATGCCGAGGTGAGGAAAGGGGCGGGGAACAAAGCTTTGGCGGAATGAAAGGTCAGGCGGAATGAAAGGCTGAACCTGTGATGGGGCGAGGGCAGCCGGGCCTGTGCATTACCGACCAAAGATCTCTGTTACCGACCGGGCTGTTGCACTGGTTGGCTCGTCCAAGAGACTCGAGTCGGTACAGGGAATGTCTGACTAGACGTCGTGTCTTAAGCGGAACGCTACCGACCCTAATCATTGTGGGAGATTTGCCTTTGATGGCCAATAATCTAAGTTCAAGATTCAGTTTCATATTTTGAAACTGCTGGGTGGACACCAATTTACTTGATACCCAATGATCCCCGTGTTTACAATATCACCACAGTACCCGTTTTACTTTATTCAAAAGTGCCTCTATTGTGACAGGAACTGCGAAAAAAGTGTAGATGTTTGGAGAGAGTAAACATTTCGGTTCGATAACATTTCATCGGCATGTAACCTAAACCTGGCAATGTTACATATTCATAGCAGGCAACGTTTCGTTCAATTAGTGTAACATCCCCCCGGGGCTTTGGTGAGTGTATTTTTTCATTATCAATTGCTGGTCAGATTCCTAACTACCCCAGATAATCTGCACATCATACTCACGGCCATAAATATCCTGGGCCTAATCAGTAAGGAGCTGTGCAGTTTCAGGTTGATGTAAACAAATCGGATTACGTGGGCAAAATGAAACAAATGCCGCATGAATAGTCCTGTAAATCCACATCTATACCATTGTGGTAGTCTGAGATCTCACGCTTTTGGAATATGTAATATGCTTGAGATGCAATGATTCTGATGGAATGTTATCGATTAGAAATGTTAACTTTTTCTCTCTGAAGACGCTGCCTGACCAGCTGTTTCCTGTATTTTCTGTTTGTGTTTTGTTTTTGTTATATATCAACGTCACCATAATATTCTCTAACTTCATTACTAGTTCCTGATGTATACATTAAACCGAGACGCTTATTATTTTGCTGTTTGTGCAACTGGTGGCAATATATATAATTATCTGTTGATCATTATACTTCTGCAATGAATGCATTCAGAGAATAAATTCCATTATGTTGTCAATGTGACACCCTCTTCCCTGTGTCCCACCTAGACCCATGCTTATTTCATCCATTCCCTCCCCATCCACCTTTCATCCATTCCTCTGGCATCACAAGTCGCACCTCTTCTATCCTTATCGCAAACCTTTTGTCTTCTCATCTTTGTCCAACGATCTGCCAATCAAAACAAAAGCCCACACCTGTATCTGCTTATCACTTAGCAGGCTTTGTTTGCCCTGCCACTCTTCTCTTTCAGTTTTCTTCTACCCCACCACAATCTGACTGAAGAAGCATCCCACCCCAAAACGTCACCAACTGTTATCCATGTTTTCTAGAGATGTTGTCTGACCTGCTGAATTACTCCACCAATTTGTCTTTTTTTGTGTAAACCAGCATTTGCAGTTCCTTATTACTCTATGGTATTTAGGTCATAAGTGATAGGAGTAGAATTAGGCCATTTGGTCTACTCCACCATTCCATCATGGCTGATCTATCTCTCCTTTCCTAATGGGCCTGCCCCACCTAAAAGATTTTTTGGGCGACCACAGGCGACTGCCACAAAACTTTCAACATGTTGAAAATTTTTGGTGACAGTGGTGACGCTTTTTGCTGTCGTAGGTTGTCGCCAGGTGTTGTAAGTGAATTCTATTAAAATTAGAGAATCACCTAAGTGGGACAGGCCCATAACCCCATTCTCCTGTTTTCACCCCATAACCTCTGACACTTGTACGAATCACAAATCTATCCATCTATCTATCTATCCCCGCCTTAAAAATATCTACTGACTTGGCCGCCACAGCCTTGTGTGGCAAATAATTCCACAGATAGACTCCCTCTGACTAAAGAAATTTCTCCTCATCTCCTTCCGAAAAGACCATCCTGTAATTCTGAGGCTATGACCTCTAGTCCTAGACTGTCTCACTAGTGGAAACATTGTCTCCACACCCACATTATCCAAGCCTTTCACTATACTGAATGTTTCAATGAGTTTGCCCCTCATTCTTCTAAACTCCTGCATGTACAGGCCCAGTGCCGACAAACGCTCATCATAGGTTAACCTTTTGGCGGTTGCAAGAACGACAACTAAATTTTTCAACGTATTTTATTCACAAAATAGCTTCTTAGCGCACAGGTTCTCACAACACGTCTGGCCACAACGGTGGTCAGCACTGAACTGCTGCGCGAAAGCAAAACCGCGCGAAAACAAGCAGCCCCTCCCATGTCACGTGACCGCGGCTTCCGAACGCCGGGTTCAATACCTGCGTGCGCCCCCCCCCGCTGCTACATGCCCCCCCCCCCCCACCAGAATCTGCGGATTAGAAACGCATGGGTACTCAGACAGTTCGACCGGAACGCGTCGTCCGAGGTCGCGGGGCGAGCGTAACAGTAGGGGCCGGCAAAACAAAACCGGAGGGACGCGACGAACGCGAATGAGGGACGGGCGTAACAGAGGGGACCGATGCAACATAACCGGGGGTAACAGGTGCAGAGGGCGGTAAAATGGTCGGTGGACGTCCTCTATGCCGCGGAGTGGCCACCGCTATCCTTGTCGACGTGTGCTGGCTTAAGGCAGCTCACGGAGACAAACTCCTCCTTGCCACCCATGTCCAACGTAAACGTCGAGGTACCAGTCCTCAGCACCCTGTACGGACCCTCGTACACCCGCTGTAACGGCGAGCGGTGAGCATCCCTAGGAAGCAAAACATAAGCACAATCCCGTAACATAGTAGGCACATGCACCGCGGACGACCCGTGCCGGGAAGTGGGAACCGGGACCAAAGCGCGCGCCTGCTCGCGAAGATCAGCTAACACTGCCGAAGCTGGGACATCCTGATCCCGGGGAACGGGCAGAAAATCCCCAGGTACTCGCAAAACCGAGCCGTAAACCAGCTCGGCTGAGGAGGCGTTGAGGTCCTCGTTAGGAGTGGTTCTGATGCCTAGGAGGACCCAAGCAACTGGTCGACCCAATCGGGGCTGGTGAGCCGAGCTTTCAACGCCGACTTGAGGTGCCTGTGGAAACGTTCAACCAAACCGTTGGACTCTGGATGATACGCGGTGGCCTGATGCAGCTTCGCACCATACAGCTGCGCCATATCACTCCACAGGGGGGACATAAACTGCGTCCCTCGATCAGTAGTGATATCGGAAGGAACCCCTAAACGAGTAATCCAATGTGAGACGATGGCCCGCACGCAAGCCTCAGCGGAGGTATCAGTTAACGGTATCGCCTCCGCCCACCTAGTAAACCTGTCCACGATAGTCAGTAGGTGAGTGGCCCTGCGCAAACACGGCAACGGACCTACCAGGTCGACATGGATGTGCAGGACAGCAAAATCCTGCAAGGGCGGGCGGACATGCCTCTGTACCTTAGTCTGGCAGGGGATGCAAGAGCGGGCCCATGCTGCAACCTGCTTCCGTAACCCAATGCCAGACGAACTTGGCCGCAACAAAGGCAGAGGTGACGCGAATGGACAGGTGGGCTAGGCTGTGGATGGTGTCGAAAATCCGATGCCTCCAAGCTACCGGGACGATTGGGCGGGCTTTGCCCCTGGAGACATCGCAAAGGACCCGCACGCCGGCAGCGCCGCAGGGCACCTAGCCAGTTTAAGGCCTGATTCAGCATTGGGTAAACCTCCATACCGGTATCTGCCTGTTGGGCAGCGGCCAGCTCCTCATAATCCACGCCTAAGCGGAAAACTCGGGGGCTGCCGGAGGGGACAGCGCGTCAGCCACAACGTTCAGCTTCCCCGCCACATGCCGAATATCAGATGTGAATTCGGATATGTAGGTGAGGTGCCTCTGCTGCCTTGCAGACCAGGGATCGGGCACCTTGGTCAAAGCGAACGTGAGTGGCTTATGGTCCGTGAATGCAGTGAACGCCGCGCCCCTCTAGGAAATAACGGAAATGGCGGATCGCTAGGTTGAGAGCGAGGAGTTCCCGATCGAAAGCGCTGTACCTAACTTTGGGGGCTCGCAGCTACCTGCTGAAAAATGCCAGCGGCTACCTACTCGTTGTTCGAGGACAGCACCCACCGCGACATCGGATGCGTCCATAGCTCCAGCATGGATGCCGCTGGCATTTGTTCCAGCATAGTGGCGTTGGCCAATGCTGTCATAGCCCCCTCGAACGTCGTCTCTGCCTCCTTGGACCAGACCAGGTCCTTAGACTTACCGGCCAGACATTGGAACAACGGCCGCATGATGGCGGCTGCTGACGTGACGAATCGGTGGTAGAAATTAACCATTCTGATAAACTCTTGTAGGCCCTTGACTGATAGAGGCCTCGGGAAGCGACAGATAGCGTTGACCTTCTCTGGCAGTGGCTGTGCGCCGTGGCAGGTGATGCTGTGACCCAAAAAGGAAATGGAACGCAATCCGAACTGGCACTTCGCGGGTTTGATCACCAGCCCGTGTTCGCGCAGCTGTTCAAAGAGCAGGCGGAGGTGCCTGATGTGCTCTGCCTGCGAGCTGCTGGCCACCAGAATATTAGAAGATCTAGAATTTAGGAGATTGAGAGGGGATCTGAAACTTACAAAATTCTTAAGGGGTTGGACAGGCTAGATGCAGGAAGATTGTTCCCGATGTTAGGGAAGTCCAGGACAAGGTGTCACAGCTTAAGGATAAAGGGGAAATCCTTTAAAACCGAGATGAGAAGAACTTTTTTCACGCAGAGAGTGGTGAATCTCTGGAACTCTCTGCCACAGAGGGTAGGAGAGGCCAGTTCATTGGCTATATTTAAGAGGGAGTTAGATGTGGCCCTTGTGGCTAAGGGATCAGGGGGTATGGAGAGAAGGCAGGTACGGGATACTGAGTTGGATGATCAGCCATGATCATATTGAATGGTGGTGCGGGCTTGAAGGGCCGAATGGCCTCTACTCCTGCACCTAATTTCTATGTTTCTATGTCTATCATCGAGGTAGATGAATATGAACGACAAAGCCCAACCGACCTGATCCATTAGCCTTTGGAACGCCTGAGCAGTGTTCTTCAGGCCATTCTTAGCCATTCAAAAAGGCCGAAAGGGGTGATGGCCGTCTTAGGGACGTCGTCGGGATGGACCGGAATTTGATTATATCCATGAATGAGGTCGACCTTCGAGAAAAAGGCTGCGCCCTCCAGATAAGCCGAGAAATCCTGGATGTTTGGGACTGGGTACGTGCCGTGGTTATAGCGTTAAGACGTCTGTAATCACCGCACGGTCTCCAACCCCCGGACGCTTTGGGTACCATGTGCAGCGGGAATGCCCAAGGGCTATCCGACCACCGGACAATCCCCATGTCCTCCATAAGCTGGAACTCGTCTCCTACAATTTGTATAAACTGATTTGCATGTTTTGATGCCTACCCATCCCTCCCATTCCCATATAGTCCTGTTTCTGAATGGTTTTAGAACATGTTCATAGTGATTATCTTTTTTTTCCCTTTGGCACCTCCAGCTGAGAACCATGCTTGTTCCAGTGTTCAGCCTCAAGTTAAACCACAGAATCAATCCTCGAATGGTGACTGTGGGAAAATATGATGGCATACATCCCTGCTTGACCGCTGCAACACAGGCTGGAAAGGTACTGCTTCTTGAACTATTGTTACTAAGTGAAGGAGTATAATAATCAGTGGGGGCACTGAGTGAGGGTTTATAACCATCAACAAACTGAACTAGGGGCAGTGGCTTTTTTTTTAGTACATTGTGCAGCCAAACGGAGAGCCGATAGTACAGTGGTATTAACATTAGATTAGTAATCGATGACACCCAGGGCAAAATACTGAGGACATGGGTGCTAATCCCACCACAGCAGAGGTGATAAATTCAAATTCAAATTCTGGAATTAATACATTTATTTTTGTAAAGAACCATCTGATTCACTAATGTTCGATAGGGGAGGAAATATATCAGATTTACCTGGTATCCAGAGCCACAGTAATGTGGTTGATGATTAACTGTCCTCTACAATGGCATAGCAAGCCATTCAATTATAATAAACTAGAGAGGCATAAAGAAGCCAAAGCGGGCGGTTCACCCAGAATTATCCTGGGCACTGGAAATGCCAATTGAAAATACAGCCCTGTTGATAGTTTCTATGGCATCCTGACTTGGAAATATATCACCATCACTGGGTCAAAATCCTAGACCTCCCACTCTATTGTGGAGACTCAACAAGGCACCATCTCAAGGGAACATTTGGAATAGGCTATAAATGCTGGGTCATTCCGCAAAGCCCACTATGCTTGCGGGGGGGAAATCATTAAAATAATGATGACACAAACGTTATTTACCACTTTAAATGACCAGTACTGGGTGAGGGACAAGGGCTATTAGTAGAAATTGTAGCTATGAGCATGAACACTGAATAAAGTTCTGAATCTCTCAACAGAAAATCAAAACAACCGTCTACAATTATCAGGAATGGCATCATGAAGATCTTTAACCAGTAACCTTAACATGTAATAATATAGTATCTTTAACATATTAACAATGATCCAGGCTCCCATAAATCTAGCTAAAAAATAACAATACTTTGGGAGCAGGCAGCGTCAGAAACGTTAGTGGTGAAGAATATCAGTCACAAATGCACAAACTCAATCTCCATCTCTGGGAAAAGGAGTATTTATTTATTTGCCTCTGTACTTCACATTTTGAGATTTGTAATAGAAAAAAATTACGTGTAGTTAAAGTGCACATTGTCATATTTTAATAAAGGCCATTTTTATGCATTTTGGTTGGACATTCAGTGAATGTTAGGTCACTGGGCAGTACATAGTTCCCTGAAAGTGGTTTTGCAGGTAGACAGAGTGGTGGTGAAGACATGCTGATCTTCATCAGTCAGAACATTGAGCACAGGAGATGGGACCTTATATTGCAGTTGCTCAAGGCATTTGTGAGATTCACACTGGAGTATTGTTCATCATTTTTATTACTCTAGCAGAGGAAATATGTCATTAATTTGGAAAGAGAACACTGTATTAGAATGTCGCCAGGACTCAAAGGCCTGAGTTGTAGGAGGAGGTTGGGTAGGCTAGGACTTTATTCCCTGCAGTGTAGAAGATTGAATGAGTATCGTATGGAGGTTTATAAAATATGATGTGACTTCGGACAGTGCATGTTAGGTCATTGGGAGTGTTGTAGAACAGGAGGACTTAGGTATACAAGTAGTACATAGTTTCCTATGACTCTTGCAGTCAAATATATTGAGTTCTATATCCCTTGTCATGCTTGCATCTCGAACAAAGAGGCAGGCGTAGCTGGGGCCTTTGTGTGTGCCCATAGCTACGCCTTGAATTTGGAGGAAATGGTAGGAGTCAAAGGAAAAGTTGTTGAGGGTAAGGACCAGCTCCGCTAGGCGGAGGAGAGTATTAGTAGACGGGGATTGGTTGGTTCTGCGGTCGGGCGGAGATTGGTTGAATAAATATTCAATAAATAAACTATATTTATTGAAAGCTTTCATCCTCTAGAGAAAGATAGGGAGAGTTAACACATCGCTTAAATTGTTTTTCCAATATAATTTATTGCTTTGGCTTTTTTGTGGTTCTTGATGCATTTTCTATCACGTTGCCAATCACAATATCATTGTGAAATTTAGCAACATTTCTTATTTGAACATTTAACATTAATATTATTATTTTAGTTCCATTGCTAATTGCAGTTGTATGAGATATTATTGATGCAGTTCACGTGCGGTAATGCAGTAGTCTTCAGGAGTATATATGACAAATATTTCAGAGCTATATGTACAGTTTCATTTGAACTATAAAAATAAATCATAATATTCAATGGCATACCAAAGGGTAACAGATTTTCACTACTTTCAAATATTTTGAACTGTTGAGCCAACACATCTAATTTTGAATGTGACAGGGATATCTTTTGTTTTAAGCATTTGATTTGTTGTAGTTGGTAATAATTTGCTGTTTATTTTAGGTTTTTATCCACAACCCCCATATCCGTAGCCAGCGAGTTGTTGCCAATCATTTATTGCAAGGTGGCCTGGATTCCGACACCTACCTCCTGAATATAAACCAGAATGTCAGCTGTCTAACTGCAGGAATACTTAATCCCACACTCGGCCATGACACGTTGCTTGTAGGCACACAGACTAACCTACTGGCATATGATGTACATAACAACTCAGATGTTTTCTATAAGGAGGTAAGATTTTAATCCATCACTTGAATGCAGAGCAACCATATGCTAAAGGCTTTGGAACATCCCAAGATGTTTTACTCCCAATATTTTATAAATGCCTTTAAAGTGTAATGTTGGAGATCTGCCGTTTTTTTTTGTTTTTTTTTTTGCTCGGTCCCAATCTGATAATGACGAGATAATTTCTTTTTAATAAAGATTTTGCTTGACAGTGAAATATTATGTTTTCAAAAGAAAATCTTTGCATTAAAGTGTTGTCTGATTCCAAGTAGCGTTCCGAATATGTGCTCATTGAAAATCCTGCCAACTTTGCCAAAAATATATTTTTTACTTGATAAATGTTGTGCTTCTTGTTATCAATGTCAAGTGCTTGTTATCTAATTAGATTTCAAAATGGTTTTTGGAGCTAATGGCGCATTTTATCCAGATTTTTATTAGATTCTGACTATGAGTGCTGCCTGTACAGAGTTTGCCCGTTCGCCCTGTGCCTACATGGGTTTCCTGTTTCCTCCCACACTCCCAAAGACTTGCATAGTTGTAGTCTAATTGGCTTCTGTAAAATAATAAATTGTCACTAGTGTATAGGATAGTGCTAGTGTATGGAGTGATTGCTGATCAGCGTGAACTCGGTGGGCTGAATGCTTTGTTTCCACACTGTATCTCTAAAGTCTAAACATCAAGTCTTCCACAAGCAACATCCTCGGAAGTCATTGTTAAACGATCATACAAATATTGTGCCCGCAAGAGGAAGTTACAGATGGATTACTTACGTCGTTTCTACCCCAAATCATTCCCTCCATCTGCAGGGTTCTGTGTCTAGAATGTGTTGAAAACTCTCCAATTGATGAATACAGCTCCAATAGCATTCAAGGAGTTCAACACCAGGCAGAGCAACCTGTGTGATTTACACCCACTCATCACCATAAATATTCACTCCCTCCATCACGAGTGCAAGCTCAGTATGTACCATCAGCCGCAAGCTATGAAGACTGCTGCAACAGCATCTCCATAACCTCTGCGTCAAAATGCAGGGGCACAGTACAATGATCACCACAGAATGATGTGACTTGGAAATATATTACCTTTCCTTTATCAATGCAATGGGTCCAAATATTGGAATGCTACAGCCAACATCTCTTTTGGAGAAGGTACAAGGTGTACCTTCTCCAAAAGAACTGCAGAATTTCAAGAAGGTTAGCACACCACATCTTCCCAAGGATAGTGAGGAATGAACAATAAATGGAGCCTTTGTCAGTGAAAGACACATCCTCTGAATAGGTAAAAAGAGAGGTTTACATTTTCTATTTAATTTTTTCCAAAACTCAAATGGAATTATGGTAGCTTTGTATCCCAATATATGGCAATGGTATCTTTGTGCATCTTGCGTATCTAAATGCAAGTCCCTCAAAGACAAAAATATTAATTTTCTGTAAAGGTTGTTTCAAGACACTCCGACACTGTGAATGGACAGCAAAACATTGTTATTTGGCTGCTGTTGCTCCAAGCTTCTCATTTTTTACCTTTTGTGGGACGTATTCATTCTTTTCATATTAATATGGCTACCTGCCTTCTGTTTTATTTTCCTCCTTTAAAGTTCCATGCACACTCTGCTTTTTCAAAGCTGAGGTCAGGATTCCCATCTTATTTTGGAATTAAGTCCTGTCCTTTAATTATTCATTTCTCCTACAATCTGACTATTTTCAAAACTCAATCTTACTATCATGCTCATTTACCTTTTTTCAAATTGAACAAACCTACCATTTAGGGCTTAAGCATATTGGATTGTGGCTGTTTGTAGCCCTTTTAGAGATAACCTGCTGCAACTAAAGAAAAAAAGATTTCATACCCTGTCCATTAGACTGAAGTTCATTGCATATCAATGAACCAAGTGTGATAATCCAACAAACCACCTAAACTTCCTACAGTTGGAGTCTGAGGCTATTGTTATTTAATACCCGATTCATACAAAATGACCTACCAGTTTTTATGCGTGATGTTCCCAAAGCCGAAGATTCTGTTGCGGCAAATTTTAAAGTTCAAGTGTTAGGTTGAATAACAATGAAATAAGTTGATTTTACTGACTAGTCCTATACTTTCTCAGTGCTTGGGAAGAGATTGCATCAATATGTTGGTACCTACAAGTTGCTTATTATTTTGCTTAATTGAGAAACTGCTGGTATGTGGAGAAATGTTTTTTAAAAGGAGATTTTTTCAACTGCTGTGAAAGTTGCTGTGGGTTTGTGAAGCCAGATCTGGCAAAAATAAGTGTTGGGAATTGATGTTTTTGTAAATTAACCTTTATTAATCCATGCAAATGCTGGGGTCATGGTACACCAGTCAGATTGGCAGTAAAGAAAGCAATGGTATGTTAGCTTTCATTGCATAGTACAGGGAGGTTCTACAGTTGTACAGGGTCTTGGTGATTTTGGTCTCCAATCTGAGGAAGGACATTATTGCCATAGAGGGAGTGCAGAGACGGTTCACCAGGATTCCTGGGATGTCAGGACTGTCTTATGAAGAAAGACTGGATAGACTTGGTTTATACTCTCTAGAATTTAGAAGATTGAGAGGGGATCTTATAGAAACTTACAAAAATTCTTAAGGGGTTGGAAAGGCTAGATGCAGGAAGATTGTTCCCGATGTTGGGGAAGTCCAGGACAAGGGGTCACAGCTTAAGGATAAAGGGGGAAATCCTTTAAAACCGAGAGGAGAAGAACTTTTTTCACACAGAGAGTGGTGAATCTCTGGAACTCTCTGCCACAGAGGGTAGTTGAGGCCAGTTCATTGGCTATATTTAAGAGGGAGTTTGATGTGGCCCTTGTGGCTAAGCCAGATCTGGCAAAAATAATACTGAGTTGGATGATGGGATCATATTGATGTTTTGCAGGCTCGAAATGGACCTAACCTTTATTCTATCCATGCCATTTATAATGTCCACTACACCGATGTGCATGCCTCCCTTTACATGGTATCACGGTACTACACAACTTTACACTAGCAAGGTCAGCCCACTCTATCTTACAAGCCACGCCGAGTTGGATGAGAATGGCTGGCAGTTTAAATGTTCCTGTTTGCTTATGGAATAAAGACTGATCTTTCACTATGTGTGTGGATCAATCATAAACATGGTGTCAGAAGTGGGATATGAACCCACACCTCCACAGGAGACTGCGAAAAGCCCTGGGACCACACTCTGCCTACGATGTCAATGCCTTCTATAGGTCCCCGCGACAAACATTAACAACCCCTCGACAACCGCCTACAGCCCCAGGGAGGGTAACCGACCCTCTGGTCCATAACTGGTAATTGCGGTAGCTCACACCTGAAATTCCGTGAGCAATGCCTCGCTTATGGCAAAACGTGCCACTACTGTAAAAAGAAAGGCCACTTTATCCGGTGCTGCTGCCCTCGTGGCAACAGGGCTCAGCCACAACAATCTCTCTAAGCGTTCAAGCCCACACTTTCCCACAAGGCACTGACTGTGCACCAGCTGTCTACCTCTCAAAGTCCCACCCAACAACTACTCGAACAATAAAAAGATCTTTTTGATAACCCGCTGATTGGAAAATTCACCGGTAATACTTGAACTGTGCATGACCCATCTCGTTTTATGTGCTCACATATGCACAAGCATGTACACGTAAAATAATAAATGCTCACATCTTATACTGGTGTTTTACAATATGGTCCATGAACCACTCCACTAACCATATATGCTTTGCTTCTTTAAGAGGAAGGATGTAGATTAATCTTTATTAATCCATGCCATTTATAATCTCCGCTACACATATGTGCATGCCACCCTTGACATGGTATTATGGTACTACACATCTTTACACTAGCAAGGTCAGCCCGCTCTCTCTCAGAAGCAAAGCCGAGCTGGATGGGAATGGCTGGCAGTTTAAATGTTCCTGTCTGCTAATGGAATAAAGACTGATCTGCACTATGTGTGTTGTTGTGGATCAATCATAAACAGTTTTTGAAAGTCTTGTGGAGGAATTCTGATTTGCTGTTTATCTTCTTGTAGGTTGCAGATGGTGCCAATGCAGTGGTACTTGGGCAGCTGGGGGACATATCCTGCCCATTGGCAATAATTGGAGGGAACTGCACACTCCAAGGTTTCGATAAAGAAGGAAATGATCTTTTCTGGACGGTATGGAAATGCAGAATTGTGCCAGGTCTGAGTCTCAGGCTTTGGTAGGGGAGGCAGGTAGGGTGGCACTACATGGTGCAACGTGTGGAAGTGATACTAAATAGAACAAAGAATCAATATTGTTTTTCCAGATTTGCCGCCACAGTCATAGGACACATCCGCAAAGAGAGCTTCTTCTTAAGTCATCTGTAGATAGACTGGATAATTAGGCGTTTTGGATATTTTGGTTAGTATTTCGCCATGTCAGGCATATTACTCTGTGACGCAGGCATGTAGTGGAAAAGGAAAAATGAAATGGCAAATTACCTTAGTTATGGAACAACCTCAGTAGATGTCTGACAGCCTATATGGCTCCTCCACAAAGAAAGAAAAGTATCAATGTCTGAGGGTAACTGAGTAGATTAGTCCATAGAATATAACTTCAATTAACTAATTGAGGTTAAGACTGTTGACGCAGTTGATTTAGTTGCATTGTCAGGGTGGCAACCTAAATTGGAGAGATTAAAATGGGAAATTATAGGAAAGAGTGGTACAGATTTTTTGAGATTTTCTGAAGCTATATGAAATTAAATTGGGAAATTAGCACAGAAACACAGACCATTTAGACTTAATGGTCTCTGGTAAATATTAGAAGGGCAGACCAGGAACATAAGAATGTTTGAAAATGTCAGTCCTTGTAAATAAATTGATCATCCTCCAAACAATTGATATTTCTTTATTAGATTTAAGATTTACACATTTTTCAATATCCTTTGTGAAACATGCATATTCCTTGCACTTAAGTTGGAATGGTTAAAAACAGTATAAAAGGCAAATGGATTGACATGCAAAAAACGTTGTTTTGTGTTCCACTTCAGGAAAAATTTAGCCCCTCATCGGGAATCCTGGTTGGTTACTTAAAAGAACGTATAAATTAACTGATAGTGAAATGGGTGCACATTTTCAGAAAAAAACATTGATGTTTTGAAGCTTGATAGCAAAATGAAATATTAGCAATTATTTTAAGTAGATTTTTTTTCTTTCGGCTGCCAAAGTGTATCACTGTGATCTCATAATCACTATCAACTGAGTTTTTAGTGTTGAAGGTCAAGCAAGTGTTTTGCATTACTGCAGTATAATGATTAACTTTGCGTATTTCTGTACAGGTAGTTCTGCTGTAACACAACTGTTGCATTCCTAAGAAACTTTGAGTGACAGAAAATCATGCCGAAAGAAGTGATTGTTTAATCATTTCAATGGCCGCTCTCAGTGAAACTAGCAGCTTGTGGTCTTGAGAGACAATGGTGTCTGATTATTGCAGGGAGGTTATATGGAAACAGTTTATTGTCCCTAAACATTTTTCTACTTGCCAATTTCCAAATTGCTTTCCTTCGTTTCCGATCAAAATCGTGTTTCACCAATTTGGCTTGTGTAATACACATACTGGTCCCTAATTAGGTGGGGGGAAACAATTGAGATTTAATTGGGAGGTTTAATTGGCAGATGGGTGGCATAAGTGACGAAGGCCAGAGGTGACAAGACAATTGGCAGGGGGAGAGGAAAGAGGGAGAATAAAAGAGAAATGTGGGACTCAGGGATGAGAGGCGAATGCATAGAAGGAGAAAGGAGCAGGGTGACTAGAATGGTGGAGAAGTAAGAATTTCATTGTTCCGTTGACAGTACACATGACAATTCTCTCTTGACTCTTGAATTGTGTGCGGAGTGGGGTGGAGGTGGGAGCAGGGAAAGAGACGAGGGTGGCCACTGTATCACTTGAAATTGGAGAATTTGGTGTTCATGCCATTTGGTTATAAGCTACCAAGCAGAATCTGGCAGCGAAGGAGGCCAAGGACAGAAAAGTCAGTATGGAAAAGGGAAGGGGAGTTAAAATGGTTTGCAATGGTCTTTCTACCCTTTGCTTTCCCTAAGGCCTATTGTTTTGTCTTGTCAAACTTGCGGAAACTTTTAAAACTCTTCCTACTGAGTAAACACATAAGTGATCTGTTGTAAACCCACTGATGTGCCAAATGGTTGGAGGATTGAATAAACCGTTTAATACTCTCAACAAGGTTATGACCTCCCCGAGTATGAACTCAGTATTCCAACAGGAGATTGACTGTGTGGACATTACATCACACATTGATTGTAGATGTGTCCACCCATAAAGCACAAGCAATTTGTCTGAGATGGGGTTTTTTTTTAACCATTGAAGCACTTCTAAGTCTCCACTGTGCCCCTCCTAAAATTGGACGTACTGGTCCCTACAGTTATCAATATCGTGTACCATTGAGCATCTTATGCTTGTAAACTTATGTCCATGCACCTCTTGATAAAATTGCTAAAGGTGTCCTTCAAAGAGCGGGCAATAACTTGAGGAATGGCTGGTTGTCTTAAGTATTGGTTACATTGGAAATTAACATAAATTGTTGAAATAGCACAAGCTAAAATGCTTGTATTTTATACAGGTCACGGGGGATAATGTTCGGTCACTGGCTCTCTGTGATTTTGATGGTGATGGGAAGAAGGAGGTGAGTTCACATCATTGATCAAAAATAAAATTCACGTGACAAAAAAGTATTTTTTTTAATTTTCCACATCTTAATAATTGTTTACCAGTTAAAGAATGAAGACATGTGGATATTATTCACTTTGTATGTGTATATACTTTTATACTCCTCAATTATTCCGAACGCTCATGAATATCCCAACTTTAAACAATGTCTTAGATAAAGAACAGTTAAGCCACAAAAGCTCAAGTAAGAACAACTGGTCATTTTCCAGCTCAATGAACACTGGTTTGAGAAATATAATGCATTTCTAACGGTGTGTTGAACGATTTTCTTTACAGCTTCTGGCTGGCTCGGAGGACTTTGACATCAGGGTCTTCAAAAATGCTGAAATTGTGGCAGAAATGTCAGAAACAGAAGTAAGAAGCAATATTTCAGTGCTTTTTAGAAAAAGTCCTAAATCAATAATTAGTAATGAAAACTTAATGAATTCTGTGGAATGTTGAGCTTTCAATTGATTTGTTGTGGTGTTGAAGCTTATGGGCTGAATGCTAGAAAATATGATTAGTTTAGGTGCATGCTCTATTGTTGACATGTACATGGTGGGCCAAAGACTGATGCCATAGACTGTTTAAGATGACATCTAACATACATTGCAAAAGAAAGGCAAGTGAACTGGTGCTTTTCCTTTGGCTTTGTTGTTTTCTAACAGCCAAGACCAATGCTCGGATCAACCTAGAGCTCACCACAAAGGTTACCACATAATGTGAAAGTGGGCATTTGCTGCTTCATGCGACCAAACTAAGCTGAGTTCAAAAACTCTTTAGTGTTGTGCCTTGAATACAAACTTTCTAAGATGCATTTGATACGCAAAATAAATAGATACTGTTGTACAAGGTCCGTAAGGTCATCAGCATTGCACTGAAATTTACTGCTGCGCGCTATTTGTGCAGTGCAGGTGTTGATAGTTTGACAATCACTAACAGTCGCGATGCATCCAAGATATCACTGCCAGATAACATTTGGTGCTAATACATGACCAACGTTAACGGTTTAGTTATTGTTATATACAAAAAATAATTTGCACCAATA
Organism: Leucoraja erinaceus; assembly: GCF_028641065.1. Classification (NCBI taxonomy): domain Eukaryota; kingdom Metazoa; phylum Chordata; class Chondrichthyes; order Rajiformes; family Rajidae; genus Leucoraja; species Leucoraja erinaceus. The sequence goes on along the minus strand of NC_073393.1, from coordinate 15,823,158 downwards.
TGTTTCTGCTTTACAAAAGGGCAGTGCAGTAATGGGTCCCACTGTCTGAAAGTAACCAGTGTTAACAGATAATTTTCATATTTTGGGGATTTTATGTACAAAGAAATCCTTACAATAATTAATAAAACTGATTGTACTTTTACTCTTCCCCCGGGATATTGAGGTATTTCTATGTGCAAATATTCACATGCAGGCTTTATTTTCAGCAAGATTTTGGCATGTCGGTATTTTGCCTTTACAGATAATCACAGCCCTGTGCCACATGCATGGAAGCCGATTTGGATATGCCCTGGCAAATGGCACTGTCGGAGTGTACGACCGGGCTACTCGCTACTGGAGAATTAAGGTGCATAATATAATGTTGCTCCAACTGGCCTGGTTTTCACTCTTACTGTAAAAAGTGAACAAATGTACTGGGGTATCAAAGAAACAGATCAGCAAAATTATTGGTTTGTAAATTGCTCGTTTCTAAGCTTACCCCCCAGTCTAGTTTCAGGAAAAACACTGAATCAAGCACTTGAACCAACTACATTTTATTTTAATAAAAGCGCATTACAGTTCAACTACTGTACCTATCCCACCGCGGGTTTGAATCTCATATCTGCCTGTTCAAGCCCTCTAGGCCTCGCTCAGACAGAGACACTCCAGAAGTTCACGCAGTCCCAAGCGCTCTCCCAGAAAACGACGCTGGACCTCGTGGAAGCGGACTTTTATATATCCCGGGACCTCGAGGGGTTGAACCGCATGGGGGGCTGTCTCTTAATAACCCAATTACAGATATCGATTAATCCCATACATGACAGACATTTCCCTAACCCAATAATACAGCAGCTCAATACATTGTATTCAAACTGGACTTCACAAGGAAGCCAACTTAGAAACATTTACCCTGATCTGCCAGAAACCCAGACAAGGCTCAATAGCTCATCCAATCCACACTCAGCAAAGTAGAACTCTGCAACATTATTTACAATCATTTACAAGGTGTATGTCTGGTTTGCTGCCATCCAATCCATTATATGCATTTTGCACCTAATTGACAAGGTCTGCAGATATTCTTATTCTTAGCTTGCAAATTGTATCTAGGCTCTACACACACTGGTACCATGTTCCCGATGTTGGGGGAGTACAGAACCAGAGGCCACAGTTTAAGAATAAGGAGTATGCCATTTAGAACGGAGACGAGGAAACACTTTTTCTCACAGAGAGTTGTGTCTGTGGAATTCTCTGCCTCAGAGGGCGGTGGAGGCAGATTCTCTGGATGCTTTCAAGAGAGAGCTGGATAGGGCTCTTAAAAATAGCAGAGTCAGGGGATATGGGGAGAAGGCAGAAACGGGGTATTGATTGGGGATGATCAGCCATGATCACATTAAATGTCGGTGCTGGCTCGAAGGGCCGAATGGCCTACTCCTGCACCTGTTGTCTATTGTCTATCACATTGATGCAATACAGGTTGACATTCTCTAGTCTGGCAATCTTGGGGCCTGTAGAAAATGCCCAACAGCAGAAATTGACCCTGATCACTTTCCTCTGAGTAGGGGAACTGTTCCTTTTAAGTCTTGGCACTCCAGGTTATGCAAGGGTTCTGAGAACTATTTGTAATGCAACGTATTCTAAATTGGAAAAACTCTCAACTGAGATTGTAAAACTTGTACTGGTAGGTTAATTAGTTACAGATTAGTACAGATCTCAGTTAATTTTAGATCTTAGTTATATCCTGGTCAAATATTGGTTATAACTTGTTAATTAGTACAGCTTTATACTGTAGATTTAAAACATACAAGACCATGAGAGTTGTTGCACCACAGCATGCCGGACATGGAAAGTTTCAACCTGTAGTTGAACCTGTCGGGTAAATATGTGGGGGCAATTTTATTTTGCATCTACTGATCTTAGAATGCTGAACTATAAACACTTATGAGCACAAAATGGCCAATAGTACTTTCATTTTAAATGTTTCTCTGTGTTTGACCTGTTTCTTTTCATGCACAGCAGTATTTTTCAAGTGCAATTCTTCCCTCATGGGGAACTTGAACCTTCCAACACAATGATTTATGTCCTCCAATTACCACATGAGTATTTATTTGCACCAGGCTGGGAGGGACTTGAATGTACTGCTGAACCTTTCATTCCAGTACTGCATAATAACTTAAACAGCTGAGGATCAGTCCTCCTCGGGATCCATTTTCATTAGTGTGCATTCTCAGTAGAATTTGGTCATGAAAGATTAAAAGGGACTACAATCAAGAAAAGCCATGCTGGCCTATGTTAGGTGTCACCAATAGCAATTGTTATGCAAGGCAGAAATATGATTGTACACCAGGCTATCTAACCTTATCGGAATATCCTGCTTTCCCTTTATGTATCTTACCTTCTTTAATTAATAGACAGAAACAAGAAACTGCAGATGTTCCTTTACAAAAAAGGAACACAAAGTGCTGGAGTAATTCAGTAGTTGATAGCACCTCCGGTGAATATAGATAGGTAATATTTTGGATCATGGCCCTTCTTCAGACTCCACCTAACACGAAACATCATCTATCCATGTTCTCCCGATATGCTGCCTGACCCACCATGTTACTCCTGCACTTTGTGTCTTTTTTTCCTTAATAGGCATCTGTGCTAGTTATCTAAATTACTGCATGTGATAACAAGTTCCACATACGGTGGTAACATTGAGTAGGTGAAATGGTAGGAGTAGTAGGAGCATCCAAATCAGGACTGATGCAGGTGAGAGGCTGGAAGTTGGTCTGGAAGGTAATGTAAGAAAGTTCAGTGCACAGGATAGGCAGAACCACGGCAATGACCACACCCATGCAGAACTCATGGACACTCAACTTCACCACCAATTTTCATCCTACACACAAATTTACATGGACCATCTCTGACACCTCCCTCCCCGTTCTTGATCTCACAGTCTCCATCACAGGAAATAGACTATTGACTGACGTCTATTACAAACCCACTGACTCCCGCAACTATCTTGACTACACTTCTTCCCACCCTGCTTCCTGCAAAGACTCTATCCCCTACTTCAAATTCCTCTGTCTACGCCGCATCTGCATCCAAGATGAAGTGGTACATACCAGGACATCTGAGGTCCCCTCATTCCTTAGGGAAAGGGGGGGCTCTGCCCTTGCTCCCCCTCCCTCAAGTCACAAGAGAGACAGAGTCCCCTTAGTCCTTACCTTCCACCCCATCAGTTGTCGCATACATCACATAATCCTCCAAAATGTCCGCCATCTCCAATGGGATCCCACCACTAGCCATATTTTCCCATCTCCACCACTTTCCGTATACCGCAGAGATCGTTCCCTCCGCAACTCCCTGGTTAACTCATCCCTTCCCACCGAAACCACCCCCTCCCAAGGTACCTTCTCCTGCAACCGCAGAAGATGCAACACCTATCCCAATACCTCCTCCCTCGACTCTATCCAGGGACCCGACAGTCGTTTCACGTTAGGCAGAGGTTCACTTGCACCTCCTCCAACCTCATCTACAGTATCCGTTGTTCAAGATGTGGACTCTTACACAAGACCAAACATAGACTGGGCGATCATTTCGCGGAACACCTTCGATCAGCCTGCCTGAACCTACCTGATCTCCCAGTTGCCATACACATTAATTCTCCTTCCCATTCCTGCACAGACCTTTCTGTCCTAGCATTGTCAGAGTGAGGCTAAATGCAAATTGGAGTAACAGCATCTCGTATTTCGCTTGGGCAGCTTACATCCCAGTGGGATGAATATTTATTTCTCTCACTTCAGGTAGTCCTGGCATTTCCTCTCTCTCTATCCCTCCCCCACCCAAGTTGCACTAACTTCTCATTTTCACCCTACAAACAACAGACATGCCTGATTCCTTTATCAAAGTTACTTTTTTGCACATCTTTCATTCATTGTTCTTTATCTCTCCACATTACCATCTCTTGTTTCCCTTATCCCTAACCCGTCTGAAGAAGGGTCTTGACCCGAAACGTCACCCATTCCTTCTCTCCAAAGATGCTGCCTGTCCTGCAGAGTTACTCCAGCTTTTTGTGTCTATCCACGGCAATCCAATCTAATCCCAATTGTCTATGCACAACTGTTGGATTGAATTTAATTTATTTTAATGCAATGGGTAATACAAACACCTGGCTGAGAGGGACAGGACTGGTACCCTAAATGTACAAGGGACCAGGTGCTACAGAAGAGAAAGAGGAGGGGGGGTGTTGTCTTATTGATTAAGGAGAATGTGACAGCAGTAGTCTGAGATGGCATTACTGATGGTTCATACAGTGAGGGTATATGGGTAGATCTGTGAAATACAAATGGGATGATCACTTTGTTGGGAATGTACTATAGGCCCCCAAATAGTCAACAAAATGCCAGGTAGATGTAGAGGATTTTAACTTCCCCAATATAGGTTGGGGCTATTATAGTATCAAGGGCTTAGATGGGGTGAAATTTATCAATTGTGTTAAGGAAGGACAAAGATCGGTTCGCAGATCTGCCTGAGGGAGCGGGGAAAGCCTGATCTACTCCTAGGAAATTGGGAAGGACAAGTGACTGCAGTGGACAAATCTTTTGGGACCAGCGACCAGTGCTCTATTAGCTTTAAAATAGTTATTGACAAAGACGGGGCGGATCAACAAGTTAAAATTCTGAATTAAGGCAAGCCCAACAATGATGGCTTCCAAATAAGCCTGCAGTTCATTGTTTCTACAAGAAGACTGCTTGTTGACCTAGCACAAGAGTAGAGTTCCAGTTCAATGTTTTCAATCAATTATTTTTTTCTGTATTTTAACTTGACTTTTATATGTTTTCCACTTTTTTTTACAGTCTAAAAATCATGCCATGAGTATTCATGCTTTTGACTTGAACTCAGATGGTGTTTGTGAATTGATCACAGGCTGGTCAAATGGGAAGGTGAGTCAGACATGTACTGTCGGAGTTAATAGGAGGAATGTAAAAGGTGAGGATGATTGTCGGGCGGCTATTTTCAGATGGGAAATTAATTTTAGGGTTGGCTTTGTTTTGCATTAGTATCACAAGGGAAAATTTTGAGCAAAAACTTCTGTTTAGTCCATGGTTGGATTCTGTTGATATCTGTGTAATGTTTATTATAAAATAATTTTAGTCTGGTTCTACTCTGGCACACGATGACTACTTTGCACAGAGCAGCGATCCAAGAGTTTTTTGAAATTAAAACACAATGATTTTGATATTAGTGATATAACTGAGGAGCAGCTGTGAACCTTTTAGTAAATCACTGCTGTAATTCAAGGCCGTGTAATAAACTATCGCTGTGAATTGACCAGAAAATCGTGAGCAGATTTAATTTGAATTTGATTCAGGACTTGTTACAACATTGAATTGACATCTAAACTGTATTACAGAACCTCTCACACTCATTGTTGTCATAAGTACAGAAAAGTATCAACATTATCATCAAATGTTAAAAGCCTATTTGGATTTTTTCTAGGTTTCTCAGACAAGCCTATTCCAATATGTCTCCAGCATGGCCATTGGATAAGGATCAGTGGTTGATGTTGCAATCTCAAATTGTTTATTATGAACATTCATGAACATTTAGGGGAACTACATGGATAGACAGCATCAATACAATGTTAGACACAAAATGTTGGAGTAAGTCTGGATGTTGGATATCTGGATAGAATGTTGTTTGGCGATGATATTTGGAAACAAAATACTAGGAAGGTCTGAAGAAGGATCTTTACCTGAAACATCACCCATTCCTTCTCTCCAGAGATGCTGCCTGTCCCGCTAAGGTACTCCAGCATTTTGTGTCTATACGAGGAAGGTATTTGTTGCTTAGATTGTAATTAATGTAGCCCAGGGGTCCGCTCATCTATTCTCCAGTTCCACAATATATTTCTTTCTTTGTTGCCCCTAAAATGTAATATTGAGATGACTGACCAAGCAGTATTATTCCCTCTGTTGCTTGGACAACTGTTTAATCGCTGCTCTTACTTCATATTAAATCATTGACTCGGTGTCATGTTCTTCTGTGGAGCAGTGCTTCACATTGCTCTGTATGGTATATGTATTGATGGTGATAATTAGAGCCAGGATTTTGCCATAAATGCCATGTGCCTTTTCATGCCTTTTTTGATGATTTCCCCAAGATAATGCCTTTTTCACGATCGAGTGCCTAAATCGGACTTTTTTTGCCATTTTGCTGAAAGGTCGTGCTATTTTCTCCAGTTGTACCGTGATTATAATAACGTTTTCTATGATAATGTTATTATTAACGTGTTAACATAGTATAAATTACAAGAAAATCTCCACCACCGGGGAGAAACCGAGGGCGCCACCGATCGGTCATTCATTCGTTCGTGCCGCTGCCCTGCTGGTTCAGTCTTCTCCAAGATCTATTTAAGAATGAACTGCAGATGCTGGAAAAATCGAAGGTAGACAAAACATGCGGGTGAGGCAGCATCTATGAATAGAAGGAATAGGCGACGTTTCAGGTTGAGACCCTTCTTCAGACTGATTGGGGGGGGGGGGGGGGGGGGGGGAATGAAAGGAAGAGCCCGAGAAAGTAGGACTAGAAGGAGAGCTGGAAAGGGAAGGGGGAGGAGGGAGAAGACAAGGGCTATCTAAAATTAGAGAATTAAATGTTGATACCGCTGGGGTGTAGACTACCCAAGCGAAATACCCAAGCTTGTCTCCTCGCTACATTTACTGCTGGCAAGGCATTCACAGATCACTTGAAAATCACAGATCAAGGCTGGAATTCCACTGTGGAAATTGGAAAACAAATCTCTCAGAGGGTTTTTTAGAGAAATACACAGAAGAACATATACCAAGTGAGTCATCATTACGGAAAAATTAACATTGTTGTGCAGAAAATATGAGATGAAGTTGTATGCAACAAAATATGGATCTCAATAAACGAGACAACCGATGCTGTGGGGAGATATGTTGCCAATGTGGTCATCGGTACACTGGAGGCAGGTCAACCATCAAAGGAGTATTTGTTGACATTGGAAGTATTGGAGAAGACAAACTGCTCAACTATTGCTCAGTTGGTTACATCTTCACTTGCTGTACTTTGGCCAGAAGGTATAAAACGCAAGAATGTTCTTCAGTTTGTGACTGATGCAGCTCCTTACATGAAAAAAGCTGCTCGTGCTCTTAAAGTTTTTTCCCCAAAATGTTGCATTTGACATGCTTAGCTCAAGGATATCATAGAATTGCCAAGCACATACGTAGCTTATTTCTAAATGTCGATCGCCTAGTTTCCAATGTCAAGAAAATCTTCCTCAAAGCACCATCACGTGTGTAGTTGTTCAAGGAAATGGCATCCAAGATTCCGCTACCTCCTCAGCCCATTTTGACTAGGTGGGGTACATGGCTCTGCCGTACTCTACTATGCTGCAAACTGTTTTGAAGAAGAAGAATCTGCTGTAGTCAGCATCATCAGTGAAATCATGCAGAAAAGGTCCCTCCACCACGATCTTGTGTTTATTGCTTCTAAATTTGCAAACTTCCCAAAAGCTATCACTTCCCTTGAGAAACGTGGCGAAACATTAGTGAATAACTTGCAGGTTTTCAACAAAGTAACTGACGATATTCGTAAAGTTCCTGGCGATGTAGGTAAAGACATACAAGGAAAATGTGAGAGAACGATTTTAGCCAACAAAGATCTTGAAGAAATGCTAAACATAGCTAAAGTTCTCAAAGGTAGTTGTAATGCACAAGATATCGAAATGAATATAGAGTCTGTAGCTTGTTTCGGGTATGCACCAGTGAATTCAGCTGAGGTAGAAATAAGTTTTTCACATCTGAAGCATATTCTGTCTGACAGATCGCATAGTTTAACACCAGATAATTTGAAAAAAATGCTGCTAGTTATGTGCAACCAGGCAACTTTGGTCATTTAATGTAGAATACCTTTTTATTATCAATTTAACCATATTTTGGTGGAAATACATGCCATGTTATGCCTTTTTTGAGCAATAAATGCCTTTTCGTGCCTTTTTTGAAATTTTATTATGCTTTGCCTGCCTATTTCGGAGTTTTTTAGTGCCTAAATATCCTGGCTCTAATGATAATTTTGGTTGAGTTTAGAGATTCAGCATGGAAAAGGCCCTTCGGTCCACCGAGTCCTCACCGACCATCGGTCACTGATTCACACATTAGTTCTACATACTCACTGGGGAGGATTTACAGAGGCCAATTAACCTACAAACCCGCACGTCTTTGGGATTTGGGAGGAAACCGGGATCACCAGGAGAAACTCATGCGGTCACGGGGAGAATGTGCAAACCCCACACAGTCTGCATCTGTGTTCAGGATTGAACCCGGGGTTCTGGCACTGAGGCAGCGGCTCTACCAGCTGCACTAAATGTTTTTTGATAACTACTTGGTCTTTTTGATAACTACTTATTGCAGTCCTTTACTGTACATTGTTAGTGCTTATTTCAGGGAGGTAGAATTGGAGAAAATACCCTATTGCGCAACTGCAAGAGTAAATGAGTTAAAGAGTTGCCAATTAGTTATTACCATTCAGTGATGTGATAACCATTGACAGAGTGTGTACTTGCTAGATTGACGCACGTAGTGACCGCACTGGTGAGGTCATCTTCAAGGATAACTTCACTTCCTCTGTTGCCGGAATAGTGGAGGAGGATTACAGGATGGATGGACAGACGCAGCTCATTTGCTGTTCAACAGAAGGAGAAGGTAAATATAGCTTTCTTGTTATTCTCTGCTGTGAATTTGGAGCAGCGATTTGCCATTTATCCCCAAAATATGGGGATGTTTTGTATTGGTGGAACAGATTTTTCACCATATTATGGCAATTTGAAAGGTCAAAGTAATTGTATAAACGATTGGATCTCCCTAAAATCACATTAAGATCTACAAATCAGAAGGAATGCGTTTGAATTCTTATCTGTCCTTATTTTCTTCTTCCTAAAGGCCTACTGGGTCTCGGGCATCTGTGAATCAGACAATCTCGAAATGGTACAATACAGAAATGGTTTCTCTTGTTGGTCATGTCGGCCCAAAGAGCTGTTTGGAATAAACCCATATTACAGCTCTCGGTGCAAAGCTTTTAATTTTAAAACAAACCAATTAGTTAATTCGAAAGTCTGCCATCCTTTCATACAGTGACTTTTAGATTTTTGCCGTTACTTGGGTGAATTAGATTACATTTGCTTCAATTTCTGTCTAGTCATTCTGTCAATCCTTCTGCTTCAAACTGATTATCTTTAGTTTTTTACCTCTTCTGAGGGGAAGGAGCCTTGCCATATTGCACAAATCTAGTTTGTCATGTGGTGACCAAATCTGTATGCATTATACTAACTGTTGTTTCACTTATGTATATACAGTTCAAATAGGAAGCCTTGCTCTAAGGTAATGGAATATACAGTACCCTCCATAATGTTTGGGACAAAGACCCATCATTTATTTATTTGCCTCTGTACTTCACAATTTGAGATTTGTAATAGAAAATCTCACATGTGGTTAAAGGCACATTGTCAGATTTTATTAAAGGCCATTTTTGTACATTTTGGTTTCATCATGTAGAAATTACAACTGTGTTTATAGATAGTCCCCCCATTTCAGGACACCATAATGTTTGGCACACATGGCTTTACAGGCATTTGTAATTGCTCAGGTGTGTTTAAATGCCTCCTTAATGTAGGTATAAGAGAGCTCTCAGCACCTACTCTTTCCTCCAGTCTTTCCATCACCCGTGGAAACTTTTATGGCTGTTTAACAACGAGCATTAAAGTTGTGCCAATGAAAGTCATATAAGCCATTATGAGACTGAGAAACAATAATAAAACTGTTAGAGACATAAACCAAACCTTAGGCTTACCAAAATCAACTGTTTGGAACATCATTAAGAAGAAAGAGATCACTGGTGAGCTTACTAATCGCAAAGGAACTGGCAGGCCAAGGAAGACCTCCACAGCTGATGACAGAAGAATTCTCGCTATATTAAAGAAAAATCCCCAAACACCTGTCCGACAGATCAGAAACATTGTTCAGGAGACAGGTGTGGATTTGTCAATGACTACTGGCTGCAGAAGACTTCATGAACGGAAATATAGAGGCTACACTGCAAGATGCAAACCACTGGTTAGCTGCAAAAATAGGATGGCCAGGTTACAATTTGCCAAGAAGTACTTAAAAGAGCAACCACAGTTCTGGAAAAAGGTCTTGTGGACAGATGAGACGAAGATTAACTTATATCAGAGTGTTGGCAAGAGCAAAGTATGGAGAAGAGACATAACTGTCTCATCTGTGAAACACGGTGGTTGGAATGTTATGGCCTGGGCATGTATGGCTGTTGAAGATACTGGCTCACTTATCTTCATTGATGATACAACTGCTGATGATAGTAGCATAATGAATTCTGAAGTGATTAGATCCTATCTGCTCAGGTTCAAACAAATACCTCTATACTCATTGGCTGGCGGTTCATTCTACAGCAAGACAATGATCCCAAACATACTGCTAAAGTAACAAAGGAGTTTTTCAAAATTAAAAAATTGTCAATTCTTGAGTGGCCAAGTCAATCACCCGATCTGAAACCAGTTGAACATGCCTTTTATATGCTGAAGAGAAAACTGAAGGGGACTAGCCCCCAAAACAAACATAAGCTAAAGATGATTATAATACAGGCCTGGCAGAGCATCCTCCGAGAATACACCCAGCAACTGGTGATGCCCATGAATCGCAGACTTCAAGAAGTCATTGCATGCAAAGGATATGCAACAAAATACTAAACATGATTACTTTCATTTACATGACATTGCTGCGTCACAAACATTATGGTGCCCTGAAATGCAGGGACTACGTATAAACACTGCTGTAATTTCTATATTGTGAAACCAAATTGTATAAAAATGGCCTTTATTAAAATCTGACAATGTGCACTTTAACCACATGAGATTTTTTTTCTATTACAAATCTCAAATTGTGGAGTACAGAGGCAAATAAATAAATGTTGGTCTTTGTCCCAAACATTATGGAGGGCACTGTATCGTGTGTATCTTCTTACTTATTTCCACAAATAAGTGGCCATGCATTCCAAACATTGGATCTATCTTCTACAGTTTACATTTCAGTGTACCATTTATATGTATATTTTCGAGGTGCCTTCCTGTTATGCATTACCTTGCACCGCTTCCGAATGAATTTTGTTTGCCACATTTATGCTTACAATATAAAATCGTAAAAAAAAAGAAATTTGTCTGACTTGATGTTCCCTTAAATCTATACTTTTGATTAATCTGTACTTATTTATTATGTTATTACATCCTCGGATTTTTTCTACTAAATTTCCCAATTCCAATGTTCGACACGTAAGGCTGGGATTATCCATTTTTTCTCGTTCACACCTCTAATCATCATAATCACGTTTGTAGCCTTTTTGTCCACTGGCATGATTGGATTGAACATGTTGGTCTGAGCCTCTGTTGTGCCTCCTTTGCTTCTCCTAAGCACATTTTAACCAGGTCTGCTGATTTATATACTTTTAAAGATGAGCTCTCTATAATCCAGTGGCAATCAATGCTAAGGGAAGATAGACTGCTCCCAGGCAACTGTACAGAGGAATCAACCAATGACCTAAAGGTTGTTGCAACCTTAATGGTTACGGATGCTCTCGACTAACTTGATTTGAAAGATCCCTTAACATTTCCTCCCACTGTGTTTATCAAATCCAATGGTTCACTCTCGTCCTCTGTAGCTGCATTGTCACTGCTTTATGAAATGCTAAATGCATTTTGTTGTCTCTGTACTGTACACTGACAATTTAAAATTGAATCTGAATCTTGAATCTGAATCTGAATCTGAAAGTAGTCATTTAAAACCACGTTCGTGCTTTCCAGTTCCATCACAAGGTTATGTTATTGGGATCTAATAAATCTTTTAACATCCTTTTGTTATCCTCTTGCTTATTTTGCATGTCTAATGTCATTTTGGATTTTCCTTGAATTTACCTCCAGTGGTGTTCTCACCCATGCTCTTTACCTTTTTCACATTCAATTAATTCCTGCACTTTCTATAGCAGTTATGAATACTTTTTTGGGTGTAAGTTTTCTTGTATTATCTTCTGTGAATCTCCCTGTAACTGTCCACCGGTCATTGATGCTTATGGTATGTATATTAGGTGATATTGAAAAAAAATCCATCTCCAAGTCCAAAATCAATTATCTGTTGGCAAACGTTGCCCACAGTTGCACGTGGAGAATATCCATGGGGGAGATTTGTATTTCTTTCTTCGGTGTCTTCAGCAGAAATAGAATACCCTGGGATCACTGGTGTAAATTAGTTGTCTCATGTTCTATAGTTCGAGGCTATCTGCCTGCCAGTTGGGAGATGAAAGGAAACTTGATGGACACTAATGCTGAACAAGACTTAATCCGTGAACTGAGTCAACGGAAACAGAACCTATTGCTTGAACTGCGTAACTATGAGGAAAATTCAAAGGTTGGTTCTTCTGAGAATGTGGTTCTGTCTAGATACATTAATTGTAAATTTCTTTGAACTCTATTAACTGTGATACGTTGCGAGAATGAGTGGACTAATTATATTTCAGATTTTCTCACAGCATAGATGAAGGGCAGTCAGCTTATTGATGCAAGGTTGGCTGTTATTGCATTCTCATCAGTCCCACGTAATTCCCTGTAACTTGCTCTTTCTCACATGCCCATGAACTCTTTCCACCCTCCTACCCTCCTCACTCTCCCCCCACCATTCCTAGATTTACTTGCCATCCTGTACACCAGGGATGATGTGCAGGAACAAATTAACTCATCAACCTACATGTATTTGGATGTGGGAGAAAATGGCACCCAGGGCAAATCTATATGGTCACAGGAAGAGCATACAAAGCTTGTGAGGTCAGGATTGAGCCAGGGTCACTCGAAGTAGAAAGACAGCAGATATAACTACTACATCACCGTGCTGCCAACTTCAGTGCTACCTTTTCTACTATTTTCACTCAAGTTAGAATAATAGTCTTACCACACAGAAACAAATCCTTCAGCCCAACACATCCATGCCATTCAATTTGTTCCCTCTAAACCTTTCCTATCTGTGTACCTATTCAAATGTAATTTAAATGTTGTTTTGTTCCATATACATATACCCTTTGTGAAAAAGTTTCAACTCGGGTTCCGATTAAATCTTTTCCCTCTCCTAAAATTCCCTACTGTTTCAATCCTAATAGTTTTGGAGCTGTCTGCAATCTCCTGGCATATTTGTTCATCTAATGTTTTGGGGGCCTATAGCCAATTCCGACAAGGTGATCATCCCTTGTTTATTTGGACTCCTGCTGCAACGTTATCCTTAATTAATAAAGTCATTTCCCCAATTATTTTACCCCCAACTCTGTCTCGCTTGTAGAATGTGTACCTCGGAACAAGAGGCTGCCAGTGCTGTCCATTGCTTAGCCAGGTTTCTGTATTGGATATAACATCCCAGTCGCAAGAACCTATCCACGCCCTGAGTGCATCTACCTTACCTTGCATGTTACGTATTGAATTAACTGCAATTTAATCCAACTGTTTTTCCTCACTCCCTGCCAGTTCTGTCCTCTAAACTTGCTGTCATTGACTTCTACAGTGACCTCCAACCTCTCACCTGCCTCAGTACCGCATGAAATCCCATTTCTCAGCCGGTCTAGTTTAACCTCTTACGAGTAGCACTTGTAAGACTGCCCGCCAGTATATTGGACCTTTCCAATTCAGGTGCAACCAGTCCCACTTGTACAGGTTACTTCACTGAATAGCCAAAATCTGAATCCCTGCCCCTACACCAACTCCTCAATCATACATGCACCTGTCCTACCTTCTTAATCGTATCCTTACTAGTATGTAGCACTGGGAATAACCCGGTAAATTGAAAGGCACTGGGAATAACTCCTCGCTGTTGGTCACTTGCTGCCGAAACAAACTTTAGTTGTGAACATGGTAGTTGAATAAGTTTATCTCTAATTTTCAATCTGCCTTTTTCTGAATTGCAATATATAAAGCAAATATCCCATATTGCTGGTGCAGTGTAAAATAATATTGAAGTCCTGTTGTAGCTGGTGTAGGCATGCTCAATACAGATTCAGTATTCAATACAGAGCTTTCCTGTATGAAATCAGTGTTTTTGCTTGACCGGGGTTTTCAAAATACAATACTGTAAACCCTCTTTACAACAGACCATTGGTGGGATGGGGGGGGGATGGTGTCCGTTATTACTGATTATCAGCTACAACCGAGTAAGGTGTTATCATTGTATGTGGTTGAAACAAACAATTGCAGATGATGGTTAATACACAAAAGGGCACAAAGTTCTGGAGTAACTCAGCGGGTCAGGTAGTATCTCTGGAGAACATGGATAAATGACGTTGGGACCATTCTTCAGACTAATTAAATCTGCTGAGTTACTCCAGCACTATGTGTCATTTCAATTTAAAACTAGACACTGATGCCGCTGGTCTGCACCAACGAGCCCTTCTTCACAAGCTACTGCATGGTCCGGTTGCTGTTGCGGCCGACGTTGTAGCCTCTAGCTGTCAGCCCTTTCTTCAGGCCACTGCCAATGACAAGACACACTGTGGGGCTCCCTCCCCTCTCACCTGCTGCTGGTTCTTCCTGCTGGCTGTCGCTTTGTCCACTCCCCACTCCACAGGCACCACCTCCTCCTCCTTCCCTGCGACTGCCAAAATCTTCCAAGGTGGAGTATGTCAGCAACTCCGGGGAGAAGGAGGAGGCAGTGGTGGATGTGGGGGGTGGAGAAGCTGCCGAGTGGACAGCGACAGGGGGAGGAGGCGGTGGTGAAGCAAGGTGCGGACAAAACGACGGCCAGCAGGAAGAAACGGCAAATGGTGAGAGGGGAGGGAGCCCCACTGTGATCAAGTATGTCCTGTCTATGGTGGCGTCCTGAGGAAAGCGTTATTCCCACGGGCTACAACGTGAGCTGCAAACAACAGCTGCGTCACCCGGACTGTGCAGTGGGTGAGGAAGGGCTAGCAGGTGCAACTTGCGAGCCGAGGGTGGCGTTGGAAGCCAGGGTTGTAAGCGGCTGGAGAGGCGGTGCAAGCCAGAGGCTTCAGCAGGTCTATCGACTATAACCAAAATCCGTTATAATGGGGTCTGTTAAAATAACTGTTTACTGTATACATCAAAAATGCACGTTGCTGCCAGGAAGAGAGAATTACATATGGATGACTGATGATCAAGAAATGTGGCTGCACTACTAATTCTGGATATGCTGCATTTTGTTAGGTTGCATTAAATGCCCTTGGAGGAGACGGGGATGGGCAAATGGGCATTATTCCAGCTAACACACAACTGCAGACAGGCTTGTCTGTTAACATGGGCACTGCTAACCAAAGCCCTCATGTGGAGTTGAACATTTCTACATTCAATGGTAAGTTTACCTTGAGATATGTCGTTAACAATAAAAATATCAAGTAATTTATTGCTTTTTAGTCAGAGCTGCAATTGTCATTATTAATACTGAAAATAATTCTAGACTTTTCAAAAAATATTTCTACAGATTATTATTACATTTATGCTTTTAATGTATTTGTGGTTTAGTTTAGTTTAGAGATACAGCTCAGAAACAGGCCCTTCGGCCCACCGCATCCATGCCGACCAGAGACCCCAGCATATTAACACTATCGTACGCCCACAAGGGACAATTTTTACATTTACCAACCCAATTAACCTACAAACCTGTACGTCTTTGGAGTGCGGGAGGAAACTAAAGATCTCTGAGAAAACCCACGCAGGTCACGGGGAGAACGTACAAACTCCGTACAGACAGCAACCGCAGTCGGGATCGAACCAGGATCTCCGGCGCTGCATTCGCTGTAAGGCAGCAACACTAACCCTGTGCCACTGTGACCACCCTTTTTCTTCGCTGTTTAGTTATTTTTGAATATTTCATTCGTTCCGATTTTTTATCAATGCCCTAATGTTGGGAACAAAAGCTATATTATGAATGGGACAATTTACTGCAGGACCATTTTGGACAAAGAGCATGAGAGCTCTTTCTGGCCAATATGCACCCTAGAACAAACTCTGCTAAAATCAGAATATTTGGTTATTATCGCATCACTTTCATGATTGAAAGACTTTGTTGTGTGCAATTTGGCTGCCAGTTTCCTTGCATTTCATGAGTACTACTTTCCCTGTGCAGCACAATGGGACATGCTGAGAAAATGTATCAAATAGCACTATTTTTCCCTTTGTCCATGAACTCCTTGTGATTGCCACAAACTCACAAATATGTTTTTGGTAACATATTTACCTGGATACTTACCAACCATTTTTTATACTTAATTGGAAGTCATCACTGATCTTTAATATTTTCTCAATGGACAATTTGTATGCTGCAAAGAGCTTTTTTGAGATAAGCTGACAACTTTTACAGTTATTGAGCCTAACAATCTCAACAGCATTTGTTAAGTAGTACATCAATCTTACCTGAGGTTGACACATCCGCAAGCTCAATGTACAACTGGTGGACTGATCAATACAAATGGTTTCCAGATCCACTTTTTTGGGGAGGACAGAAATTGAAGAATATAGAAATAGAATTGGTTGTAGTTTTATCTGCTGTGTCTATGTGCTATTGAGAATTGGGGTTTTTGCTATGTTTTAGTGTTACAACTGCAATATTCATTGACCAGATTTATTGAATGAGACAAACAGAGGTCTTTAGCCGAGCGAGTTTCGATCAGTAATAAATCAGCTGACCATATATTAGAGTATTGCACCCCTCTGCCATTTTTTAACCAAACATTGTTTAATATTGAGAATATAAATAAAAGTAGGATTTTTAAAATATGTATTTGCCAGGGTCTTTTGAAAGATTATAACGCATTTTAAAAAAAAATACTAGATTTGAGCACAATATTTTACACATTTATTGACATTTATGTTTTTACCAATCCCTATGTTAAAGGAATAATTTTATTAGATAACCATATTTTAATGCTTTAAAGATGTTTTACATTATTGCTAACTGTAGTTAACACGAATGCTTAAAGGAAGGAACCTTTTGTACCTCCTGAAGAAAGGTTGCAATCCGAAACACCACCTATCCAGGGATGACATCTGACCCGCTGGGTCACCCCAGCATATTGTGCTTTTCCTTAGTAAAACAGCATCTGCAGTTCCTTATTTCTTCAACCTTATGTATCTTTGGATGAGCTGGTTATGGAAAAAGTAATTGAAGCACTGTGGCTCAAAGGATGAACGTGAACACAGTGTTCTGAAAACAGTTAATGAAGATTTAAAAGGATTTCAAATGTACCCATTGAGACTCCAGTTTGCCATTGATTGGGGGAGATTGAACATCATGAATATAAACGCATCTTAATGGAATTCTAGGTTATTATTCCATGATTGTATAATTAGGATTAGTTCCCTCACTTGAAGCTCTACAATTGATGCTTTTAAATTAGATCGGTTGAGTTGTATTTCAGTATCTATGTACCAAAAGGATGCACCTATAAAGCTGTGCCTCGTGCCCATGTTCACCAAGGCATTGGGTTGTAATTGGACCTTCATCCCATCATAATAGGGCAGGGCAAAGAAACTTGGCACATTTTGATGGAGGTAACCAATCATTAATGTGAGCAGCAGACACAAGGAACTGCAGATGCTAGATTACAAAATAAGCACAAAGTGCTGAAGTAAATCAGCAAGTCAGGCAGCATCCTTGGAGGACATGGATAGGTGGCATTTCGGGTCGAAGTGTCACCTATCCATATCCTCCAGAGATGCTGCCTGATCTGCTGAGTTATTCCAGCACATTGTGTTTATTAATGTGAACTATCTTGTATACTTAGTAAACTTTGTCTGGTTAAGTATAGGTCATTTGTTTAAATTTATTTGCAATTCCCTTATATTACAGTAACTCTGTATTTTTATATAGACACCATCATTCGGGCTGTACTTATCTTCGCTGAGGGTATATTTAATGGAGAGTCTCATGTGGTTCATCCCAGTGCACACAATCTCTCTGGACAAATCCAAGTTCCCATCATTCCACCCAAAGATGTACCAGTGGACCTGCACATTAAGGCTTTTGTTGGCTATAGAAACAGGTAAGCTATGAGAAAAAACTGGATGAGTACTGTGTAGATTGAATGAGATATAACTTGCAGATATCCTCTTTTTATGACTACTGACAAATGTACCATATTTCAGTCACATCATGATGTAATACATCAACTTGAAATGTAAACTGTTAATTTCTCCACAGGTGCTGCCTAGCACACAAACACAGCTTTAATTCTAGAGTGGTCTAAGCATTTGTCTTTGTACAACATCTCTGTATTTTACAGTTATGCGCCAGATGTGAAATACATCCTTTCGCAGGGTGGTACAGCAAGTCAACGCTGTGCATTGAGCATATAGCCTTGTACTTGTGTACTCAGTTTTTGGTAAAAAAAAGTTTTGTATTTAGTCTGTACGGTCACAATTTGGTGGTCTCCAGTCAACTAACAAGCATGAAGCATGACCAGCCATGTTTGAGCGCTCCAGTACTTGGTCCATATTCAATTGAGGCTGGCCTTCACCTTGATGTCATAAATAACTTTCTTGTAAATTAAGAGCAAAAGTAAGCAGATGCTCACTGAGGATGGTTGGATGCCTCTCTTGCTCCGAGCTAGACGTTTGAAGCTCTGCTTGAGGATTTGAGCATATATTTCACAATTATGTTGTAGTGCGCAATCAGAAATTTCTGCTTTGAAGAAGGTTCCACCTGTTCAATAAAACATTAAACTGCCCTTATGTGCTGATGCATGTTCAGGAATGCATGGTGTGTTTGAAGATGAGACTGGAGATGTCCTTATCAACATTTCTTAATTTACTAACTATATCTGAAATAATTTCCCATTAAAAGAAGATTGACATTTGACTGTTAATTTATTAGATAACACATAGGGTAATGATTTGTGATTAAAAAATGGCAATGCTGTAATTAACAAAATGGTAAGCTTAAGAGGTTGAATAGCATTTTGAGTTCCTATATTCATATTAACCTTGTGTCTTTTATACAATCGAGTGTGCAATATTGGCTGCAGTGCTTGTTTATATAATGATCAGGGTCTTTCACTGTGTCTTTGCACATAAACAGTGTAGGTTACAGATAAATGTTTGCATTTTCTGATTAAAACTGACATGTATCTAATGCCGCTGCTTGTTATTAAGCGAGTCATTATCAGATCTAATATGTGACAATGTTCAAATGGCAAACTGCCAAATTGTTCCATCCCTGTGCAAACGTACATAAGACACATAATGTGCTGAAAAAGCCCTACCAGTGTATTGTGAGGAATCGATTAAAAGACCACAGTGAATTGTAAAAAGGCAATCGTGAAAGACCCCAGGCCAATAATCTGAAAACAAGTGTTGAGTAACCAGGGATTAGTATCTCCACAATGTCTTGAATTATAGAAATAATTAAAGTGTTAACTTTGATGCAGATATTTAGGTTATTGAAAGTGGAGAATGATGTTGTAATAATTTTGCTCAGCATACAGTTCCACGTGTTTGAACTGACAAGACAGCTGCCACGATTCTCAATGTATGCACTACGTACTCCAGGAACTGTTCCCGAAACTCAGAGCTATGTCACCTTCACAATCAGTGATCGTATGCAAAGGGTAAGTTGGCTGCTGGGTCACGAATTAAAGAAAGGGTACGTTGGAGCACTACATGGTGATACTATTGAAAGAATTAGTTACGAATCGGTTGTTGTCATATTTAAGCTTTCCTGGTGTAAAAAGCCAATTGCTATTGCATGATGGGATACTTGGCCAAAAAAATCATGGCAACGGTTTTTTAAGATAAGTTTAATAGTTCACGGATCCATTACAGGTTTTTGAAAGTAGGTTGAATAGTTAATCAGATAAGAAGGGGCCAGGGAAGGATTACTGGTGCCATTGGAGTGCCTGGATTTTGGCAAAGAGTGAAAAACAACTCCATATTTGGAGGTGGCTGATGTTTCCTGTGACATTACCTCATGCAATTGATATTAAGTCTGGGGGGTATATTAACCCCGGTTTTCTGGTATTTCTGTGTGTGTTGCTGGAGAACTCAGACGTAATACTGTTGCCTCTGGGTCTCTAGAACCACACCCGTCGGACGTTAAAATTAAAGCTTTGAATGGGCTTAACTGTTGTCTTTGTCTGTTTCTAAGTGAACTTTTTCACTTTAGTGCGCATCAGTAAAGTTGAAATCACGTTCAAGTAAGTCAGGGTATTGATTAAGTGTCATCAAAATAGGTTGGCACAGTGGCACAGCTGGTAGAGCTGCTGCCTCAAAAAGTGCCTGAGACAGGATTAGGAAATTAAACATTCACTGCATTTCACACAGCTCTGACTATATTTATGTGGTTAGTTCAATGAAATTTCTGATCTAATGACATGGCATTGAATTTCAAGGAGAAGTGGTTAGACTCTCTTGTTGAAGTTGTCACCTCCTATCATTTTTGGACAGTAAATTTTACACAAATTCCATCCCATCAAGGCATTTATCACTGCAGTACCGTTTATAACATTGCTATTAGTGACATTTGCTCTGTAACATATGACTTTCTATAATATTTTCTCTATAACTCATTGGACTCTGAATTAATATGATTAACACAGCAGTACTCGCCTTCTTAATGTAGCTCGCTGCATGCTTTATTTTCTCGCACTAATTCCTACTCTGTGTATATATGCAGTTCACTTATGCATTATGACATACTGTCATGAAACATACTTCACAAATCTCCGAGAGTTAATCCACCTTGGTCCCAGCCAATTTCTTTTCTTCCAAAGATTTAGCTCCTGCTGTGTTGTAAAATGTAAATTTCTTTCTCATTAAATTATCAAAATGGTTTCAGCGAAGGCACGGATTCGTAGAATTATTACCCAGTGTTATCAGTAGTTATTAATTATATCATCTGAAAGAACAAAATAATATCCAAGATTGCTTAGCTTGCCTTTTGAATGGGGATGAGCGAGGAACAGGAAATGTTACCGTACTGGTATCACAGTTGTTGCAGAATATTAATCATGATAACTATTTGTGTACACCCTTAAATGTATAGGAAGATGTCTAATTGTGATTACTGGACTGTAGTGTGCAGTTGTCAGATTATTGGTGCTAGGTACACAGTTCTCTAGTGTTGTTTGACCATGATTATTAACCTTGTGTAACATGATATGTATGGAGCTGTTTGATTTTGGTTACTATGCTCATTCCCCTCTACCATATTTGCTGTTCGTTTACAGGTAGTAATGTGGATGAATCAGAACTTCCTCTTAGCTGAAGATATTGAGTGTCCAAATGCACCATTGGAAGTCTGTTTCATGTCCCTGAGAGATGGTGGGCAGCTGAGTATTAGAATGAATATGAATGGAGAGGTAATGTTGTTTTATGTAATTGATAAAATAAAACTGAATTTAAAAAATTGCTTTTACAGATGCAAACTAATTAGAAATTTACACAGAGGCCAAATGTCCATCATATTTGTATTGTTTCCTTGCAAGAGTAATCCAAATTAATCTCTCACTTTTCTCTCTAACTCTTCTCCACATTAAATGTTCCATAAAAGGTAGTTAGGTTTTTTTATATGGATTGATCTTTAACGTGCCTCTCCATCTGAAACTTGAAGGTTGACGAAGCAGGTCTGTTAAAATCTGAAACTATAACTGAAGTGAAACATTTAAAACTCCACCTAATCTAGCATCCTTCCCGTCCCTGACATGCAGCCAGCCACACATCTGTCCATTTCACCAAGCAGTATAACCAAGGCTCCCCCCCCCCCCCCCCCCCCCCCCCCCCCCCCCATCAAGTGCTGCAACAAATCTGCCCCACCTCATCCCACATCAAGTGGCTAACTGCTCCCAGATGTCCTCTACTTATCATCACTTTCTGTCATCTCCTGTGATATCTCTTTACCCCCTCCCTCAACATGCCATTTTGTTTCTCCCTTCCTAACTGGGGGAAGAAGATACAAATGCCTGAAAGCACATACCACCAGATTCAGGAGCAGCTTCTTCCCCTCTATTATCAGAATACTGAACAGTTCACTCGTAAGTAGAGTGTAGTTCCAATCTACCAGCCTACCTCATTGTGAATATTCAACTTTTTCGTTGTAATGATAATGATACAATGCTGGAAAAATATATTCTGACTCTGATATGTTTCCCTTTGCATTATTTATTGTACTTATGTATGGCTTGATTGTATTTATGAATAGTATGATTTGATACTACTCGGTAGCACATAAACGAGGTGAATCGAGGGCCAGAGAACATAGGTTTAAGGTGAAGGGGAAAAGATTTAATGGGGATCTGAAGGGTAGCTTTTTCCACACAAAAGGTGGTGGATGTATGGAACAAGCTGCCAGAGGAGGTATTTGAGGCAGAGACTATCCCAACTTTCAAGAAGCAGTGAGACAGGTACATGGATAGGACGGGTTTGGAGGGATGGGGACCAAAAGCTGACAGGTGGGACTAGTGTAGCTTGGCCAGTGTGGGCAAGTTGGGCTGAAGGGCTTGTTTCCACACTGTATCACTCTATGACTCTAAATCAAAAATTGTCACTATATCTCAGTACACATGACAATGCAAAACAATACCAATTTTGCATGAAGACTGCTGTGTATCAGAGGGTTGCTGATAAATTTGGGTAATTGCTGATCCAAGTCCCATTCCCAACCCTAGTCAAAGGCTCATTTGGGCTGCAGGCCATCTTCATAAGCCTAATCTTTGGAGAGGACCAGCCAGCATATTTTTGAGTGTTGAAAATTGTAATACTCGAAAACTGGTGACTACCAAAATAGAGATTGTTTTCTATGTGACAGCCAGTTTTCAGTTCATCTAAAAAAATTGCTCATTTGTTTTCCTTTTGCATTTATTGTATGCAGCTTCAGATCTGATCCTCTGATTGAGGACTGGGTGGTGTTTACAGTGAATATAGTATCTTGTCAAAAACACATGATACCAACACCTCTCATTTAATAAGATTGTAAACAAACCAATCCCTCTTCCACTTTGCTTTTATCCCTTGATTTCCTTAAGAGGAAAACTGTCAGAACTCAACTAAATAAATTTCTACTGTACGTGGCAAATATATGCTGCTTTTGGCACAAGGACCAAAATATCACATATTACTCAAGGAATTATTTCATCAGAACTATATAAATCCAGTTGGATTACATTACAATACTTGCTATCAATGCCTTTTCCCTGGTGTTATGGTTTTGACCACTTCCAATTGTTCCCAACAGGTCACCATTAGAACAGAGGATATTGACCTGACTGGTGAAATCATCCAATCTTTGGCATTGTTTCTAGTCATTGAAGACCTCCAGGTAGAAGCAGACTTTCCTGATTACTTTGAAGAGCTGCACCAAATACTTGTTCAGGTATGTGTATTACTCATTCAGTAAATCTTAATGCCAATTATCATTATCTATTTTAAACTATGGGTCAGATCTTTAACATGTTCATGAAAATGTATTTCATTTCCGTTCAAATTGGAGATTCTTGGGATGAACAAGGAGGCATCTTATATCAAAAGTCCCGTCATAGAATCAATAAAACAGGTTACTTTCAACTGCTGTTGGTATAATAACTGAGGTGAGATCTCAAAAAATCACTTTCATGGTGTTTTATTAATCTGCAGAGGAAGTATATATTTTAGGTATCAACAATTCAGCAGTAAAAAGGAAAAGATAAAAACAGAAAATTCTGCAAATCCTCTAGCAGGTCAGGCTACCAGGCAAGCGGTCGTTCAGCAATGACCATGTCAATCCATCTCATAGTGGCACATATTATGATGAGATTGCATTTCATTTTTCTAAGCACCCACTCACGCTCTCCTCCTTGCCAAAAACATTGATGGAAATACAAGAGACTGCAGATGCTGGAATCTTAAGCAAAAAACAGAGCACTGGAGGAACTCAGTGGGCCAGGCAGCATTCATGGAGGAAAACGGATAGCCAACATTTTAAATTGAGACCCTCCTTCAGACTGTTGGAGTCCACAAGCCCATAGAAAGGTCCCAATCTGAAATGTCTGTTCATTTTGCTCCACAAATGCTTCCCATCCCTAAGTTTCTCTAGCAGTTTGTTTTTTGCTCGAGAAACATTACTGTTTGGTGTTGCTGATGTTCTGTACTGGGGACAGGTTGGTAGAGGACAATTGTTTCAACATTGGCAAGAACGGGGAGGCAGATTATTATCTGAATGGTGTCAGGTTAGGAAAAGGGGAAGTACAACAAGACCTGGGTATCCTTGTACATCAGTCACTGAAAGTAAGCATGTAGGTACAATAGGCAGTGAAGAAAGCTAATGATGACTTGTTGGCCTTCATAACCAGTGGATTGAGTTTAGGAGCAAAGAGGTCCTTCTGCAGTTGTACAGGTCCTTGGTGAGACCACATCTGGAGTATTGAGTGCAGTTTTGGTCTCCTAATTTGAGGAAGGACATTCTTGAGGGAGTGCAGCGTAGGTTCACAAGTTTAATTCCCGGGATGGCGGGACTGTCGTGATGAAAGAATGGAGCGGCTTATCTACACTGGAATTTAGAAGGATGAGTGGGGATCTTATAGAAACATAAAATTCATAAGGGATTGGACACGCTAGATGCAGGAAACATGATCCCAATGTTGGGGGAGTCCAGAACCAGGGGCCACAGTTTTAGAATAAGGGGTAGGCCATTTAGAACGGGGGTGAGGAAAAACCTTTTCACACAGAAAGTAGTGGAATTCTCTGCCTCAGAAGGCAGTGGAGGCAGATTCACTGGATGCATTCAAAAAAGAGTTAGAGCTCTTAGGGCTAGCAGAATCAAGGGGTATGGGGAAAAGGCAGGAACGGGGTACTGATTGTGGAGCCATGATCTCTTTGAATGGCGGTGCTGGCTCGACAGGCTGAATGGCCTACTGCACCTATTTAAAGTTAATTTTCTCTAATGCATCAGCTCAGCTCCCGAGCATGTACAAAGTGCACACTGCTGCTCGACCATCAATGTTGGGTGTCCTTGGTTTTAGAGCGAGGTTGGCTTTGGAATGTAATCATCAAAGATCCGATAGATTCCCATTCATTCAGAATATTAGCTACACTCCAATGGGATATTTGTTAGAAATAAGGTGCAGTAGTGCAGCGAGAAAGTTTGTTAAATGTTTTGGGCAATGCCATCAGTCTTCATTTAAATTGACTCATTGGTTGACATGTTAATGTGAAACATTTCTCTGCCAGTTGAATTTCAATTAGGCATGTTATACAATTCAAAACTTAACAATTAATTCAACAATTTCAGTTATCTAGCCTTTTAGGTCTGTGCAAAAAACTGACCATTTCAGATGAAAGGTCACCAACCTCTGTCCCCACAAATGTTCTCAGGTCTCTCTATAGCCACATGGGTTTTCTCCGAGTGCTCCAGTTACATCCCACTTTCAAAAGACGTACAGGTGTGTAGGTTAATTGGCTTCTGTAAATTGACCCGAGTGTGTAGGACGGGTGATCGTTGGTTGTTGCGGACTCAGTGGGCTGAAGGGCTTGTTTCCATTCCATGTTTAGATTCTCATCCAAATCATTGATATAAACCATAAACAGCAATGGCCCAGCATCGATCCCTGAGGGATACCACTAGTCACGGGCCGCGAAACAACATTCCACCGTCACCCTCTGCTTCCTCACATGAAGCCAATTCTCTATCCCATTGCTAGTTCTCTCTACATCCCATGTGATCTAATCTCCTGGAACTGCCAGCCCTGTGGTAACTTATCAAATGCCTTGTTGAAATCTAAATAGGCATTGCCCTCGTCAATCTTTTTAGTTACTTCTTCAAAAGACAATCAGATTCGTAAGACACGATCTCTGATGTACAAAATCATTAATTATTCCTAATCAGCCCGTCTATGCAAATGCACATTCATTTTTTGATTGTTTTCACTTTACTCAGAAATTATATTTATTTTTATGATAGCAGATGTGAAGTCATACACAAAACCTAACATGCACGCATATAATACTGATCAACCAGGTAAACTTTATGAGCCAGTTGGGATAGAGGGACAAAACGTATGTTAGTGATTGATATTTTTTATTTAATGTAAATTGATGTATTCCTTGTACAGCCTTTTTGTTTCTGATCAAATGGTATCTCACTGCTGTGGCAAACCAATTGAGTGTTTGTTCACACAGATATGCTGATTTAAACTATTCATTCCAAACAGTTAGATGGTTATCATTCCGTGCACCAAAAGCTCACTGCAGAGATGGCCGACCATTCCAATCTGGTCCGTAGCTTACTGATTCGGGCAGAAGATTCTCGTCTAATGGGAGACGTGTGAGTAATGGATGCTGTGTTGCTACATAACAGTCTATCAGTTGAATGATCAATAACATAAAATACTAGCTGTGGTCTTTCTCCCAATAGATGCTGCGTGCCTGACCTGCTGAATATCTCCACCATTTTCCATTTTTATTTTAGATTTCCAGCATTGAATTTTTAACTATGTATTTCTAATGACATTATCAAAATTGGATTATTTTGAATAAGGAGCTAACCCGAGGCCTCAGCTGCTATTTTCCGTGTATGTTAAAGTTCCTATGCTTTAATTTGAAGAATAGGTGTATTAGCTTTTTTAATTAATTCATGAGAGGTGGGCTTTCTGGGTAATGCCAATATTTATTTCCTGTCCCCAATTGCAGAGTCCTCTTCCTATGAAGCACATTTTAGGGTCAATGATGACTTCCTTCCACGACCATTCCGTGGGGTTTCAGGTTATCATTGAACCAGTGTGGGAACCACAGTCCCATGCACACATAGGGTAGGTGGTGCGACAGATGGATGGGTAGTTTGTGAAAATATGTGCAATAAAAATGGAAATGCTGGACTGGAAACATTAACTCATTCTCTTTCCACATGCTGAGTACTCCCAGTATTTTCTGGTTTTAGAGGAGATGGTTTGTGAGATGGCGTGCTCCTTCACTGTTTACTCTGGCCCTTAGATACGTGAACTTGCTACTCTGTGCCATCCTTATGTTGGCCCTCCTCTTGGACCAGAGTTTCTCAGGACTCTGTGGACTTTGCACATTTTCCAGGAGGATCCGAATATACCTTTAAAGGTTGGGGATCTTGATCTTCAGGTACCCTCTCACAGTTGATCACAAGCTGTGCAATGCACTGTAGGCTATGATAAATCTTGTCATTGGTGTCTGCTTTTTAGAGTGTGAGATGTCCATCACTTATCCTCCTTTGACCTTGCCCAGCAATTGTATGGTACAAAAGTATCTTGCCACTTCTCTGCAAATGCTATCCCGATCGTGCTGCATGTAGGCACCAGCTGATTCCATTTTTGACATGGTAAATGGAACTAAGTTCATCATCAACAAACATCATCAATTCTAAACTTGAGAAGCAGCTGAGGAAAATCAAAAAACTGCAGTTGCTCATGAATCTGAAATCAAAACAGAAAATACTGGAAACCACTTAACTGTTCGGAGCCTGCACCGACAACATGTATGCAAAGAGACACAGAGACAATCTGTCACTTCAAAGACTCTTCATCAGAACCGGGAAGGAAGAGAAGCAAAGGACACAAAGTGCTGGAGTAACTCAGCGGGTCAGGCAGCATCTTTGAAGAACATGGATAGGCGACGCTTCGGCTCAGGACCCTTCAGATTGATTGGGAGGGAGGAGAGGCAGCACAAAGCATGGCAGGTAGACAAAGGTGGGGGGTGGGGTGGTGATAGGCAGATGGTTGGAACAAAAGCCAGAGATTAATACAGGTGTGAGACAGAAGGATTGAAGAGTCAAAAATTGTGAAGCCAGATGCCACATACTCACTGGAGGAACGTCACCTCATATTCCACTTGGGTAGCGTACAACCCAACAGTTTGAACATTGAATTCTACAATTTTAGGTAATCTTTAACAACCCAACCACCCTCCTCTGTGGCCCACCTGGATTTGCACCTATTTCTCTCCTCCCTCAACTTTCCTCCCACATTCTTTCCTCTGGCTCACAATTCACGTGATGTTTTATTATAAATCAACAAATTACAAGGACAGCTTTCAAATAATGCTTATCTGTTGTCACTTTTTTTTCTTCTCTAGTCTTTTTTTACTTTCTCCATTTAGGACAAATATGAAGAAGGGATATATGGAACTTTACGATTTAAATCGAGACTTGGTAAATGGTTACAAGATTCGGTGTAACAACCACACAGAGCTTCTGAGCTGTCTACGAGCAGTAAATCAGGCGATCCAGAGGGCGGGACGCCTGCGAGGTGGGTTAGAGCAGGTTACTGTGACTGAATAAAAAAGTAAATGTGATTCCATCTAGTTAGCCAATGGTGGAGAGGAATTGAAGAGTTGAGATAGGGTGAAAGTAATGGGAATTAATTGTTTATCTGTGCTGCAGTGACTTTTGTCATTGTCACTTGTGACTGGTAAAAGGTAAAGAGACCAGACTGGTGTGATTCAGATTTGCAGTTGTGGGAAAGCTTGCACAGATATGACACTTGTTAGCACATTAAATAGTTTGATTAAAGGAAGTTGGAAAAGGTGCACAAGTTTGCAAGGATGGAGGACAACCTGAGTCTGATGTTGGCAGATAGTAATAAAACATTTAATAATTTAATCACTTCATTTGCTGGCTCTGTGTTAAATAGTCAGTCGTTTAGTAAGATAAGATCAAGGGAGCAGGAGTTAAATCTATACATCAGCTAAGAGAATACGAGGGAAGAAGAGAAACTATGAGAAGATTGATTTTAACGCAAGGGCAGTGGGAATTTTAGAGGGTGAGAAAAGGAGGAAACAGGTGATGCAACTGAAAAGTTGATCTTATTGTTAGTGACAGACAATTGCACTTATTGTAGAACGTGAAGATAGAGAAGATATTCATGAGGTTAGTGAAGCTGGCTGTTATTTTTGCATTTCAGATGAAAATCTTTGAAGTTACTTCAATAGCACCCCTCAAATTCATTATCTATAATTACAAAGGAAGTAGGGTTTGGAAAAAACCCTAGGGTGCTGGTTCCCCTCCACACCATCTGAACTTGGAAATATTCCTTCATTGTTGCAGGGTCTAACTCTTGGAACTCCCTGCCTAACATTATGGGAGTACCTTAACCAGAGCAGTTTAATAGTTCAAAAAGGTGGGTAACCAGCACCTCAAGGGAAATTAAGAGTAGACAATAAAAAATGGTAGCTTTAGCACTGATGTCCACGTATCATTCATTAATTAAAAAATGTTTCAGACCCTATTATCTGAAAACTGACCTTGAAAACATTAAACTAGTTATGGAAGTTGTTCTTGGTACATTGATGACATTAATTTTTTTAATTGTTTTTTTCTGCCCTTTCAGTTGGGAAACCCAAAACCCAGGTGGTGTCTGCATGCCGAGATGCCATAAAAAATAATAACATCAATGCACTTTTCAAAATCATTCGTGCTGGCAGCACCTCATCCTGAAAAGGTCAGAGATCCCAACTAAACAGACAGAAGAGCTCGAGTTTGTTCATAAAGAGCAACGACGCAGAGAGGTTACAAATGTGCTGAACTGAGCTTGTCTCATCTCCAAGCCACTGTGAACAGATCCAGTTGGATTGCCTGGGGTGCCCCAACTATAAACATCTTATTTTAGATATCATGGGATCAGGGAGTCAAGTATGCAATTCAACCGTGTCTTAAAGGAGCACTAGGATTTAAAATGTACCATTGAATGTTTATAGATTGAATTTATTGATAGAGTGATTTACTTTGTACATCTCTCCACCCAGTTGAACTCGCCCTTGTCACCACTGGGTTAACCTAATAGATTATTCAAAACAAAGAGCTTATACTATCATGTGGTCAGTGTCAGAAGACTAGCTTTGAAAGTGAAAATTCTAGCCAAATATGTTCTTTATTTCATAATGCTTCTGGAGCAGCAGATGGCAACACTGCATCATATTTAATGTTTCTGAAGATTATTTCTTATCAATACCAATTTACATTATAAGAGTTATACACATCCAGAAAAACAACTGAAATCAACCAAGTTTCCTATACAAACTCTTCATAGCTTTATAAATTGAAGTAAACTAACATTGTCTATTTAGTATTAACTGCAGAATCTCCAGAAGCCATGTGTTAACCTCCATTATACAGAATATATTCTGATAATTCAGATCTATTCGTGTTGGTTTCAGCATGTCCAATGTTCACCATTAGTTTAAATGTTCCCTTCGGTCTGCTAAACCTGGCCTCTATGTCATAATTCCATAACACATTTTTATTTCTTCCAGGCTGTTAACCAAATATTGCAAATACTACCCCTTAACAACCCATATTTTATGAACCTTGATCACTTCCAACAAATTCCCACCAAACATTCCAAATCCGTTCTGTTCACTTCGAACTACTCTCATTCATATTCCATTTCATACTCCAACTACTATCATGCCAATTCCAGTCTGCTGTACTCCATGTCAAATTTATAGCTACCGTTACTATTTGCTACCCACTTACACATTTTCGGTATCCCATGGTCACTACATTACCTTTGTACATGTATTGATTCCTAGATGCTGCAAATACCTCCGTAGTCCATGTAGACAAATGCCCCCCAGCACCCACCATTCATTGCTCAAAAGTTCCCTACGTCCACCCACACCCACCCCCACCAATAGCCTTAAAGAGTTCAACATCTTTTAGATGTTGCTTTTCCTTCATTATTCAATAATAAGCTACAACAGGTTTCAAACATCCTAAAATCATGGGAAGCGCTATATAAATGCTTTTTGTCCTTTTGTTTTACTTCCAAAGAACAATAACTCCATTTTTGATCCCTACCAAAGGAAGAATTTACTTGCCTTGCAGATGATTAATCAGAATAATTCCCAGGATGAAAGACTGTCCTCTGAGGTGAAACCAATAGGATGGGCATTTTTTCTAACCTCGTGATAACCCCTAATAGGGCTGGACTATGGATACTGACAAATTGAATGTCTTGAGAATCTACTTTCCAGAAATTTCAATCACATGATTTTAGATTGGTTACTTGAGGACAAATGTTGTTATGTGGAAGATTCTGGAACTCTGGACACCTATAGGAGATTGACAACACTGGGGAGTGGGCTGGAAAGGGAAGTTGATGTTAATGATCAGCCATGATTTTGTTGGTATGTAGGCTAGTGGGTCAAATGGCCAAAAGGCATTTCATGATCTTAAATTGACATGTTTCTAATTTTATTGCTGTTTTTCAGGTTGTAGATATTATTTTCATTAAATTATAATAAAAGTCTTTGATGGAATGAGTTGTGAATCTGTGTAGGTGGACTTAAAATTCATGTGACTTCATTTTCTTTTTCTTATTGGTTTATTTACTGCCAGTCAGTGACCTATTTAGCACTTAGATTGCTAAAACTGTTTCTAATTACAAACAAGACAACACTTCATATTTCAAGGAACCTGTAGCTTGGGAACATTACAAGAGGGACACGGAAGACATTTGAATCTAGGCAAAGATATTATGGTCAGTCATACAGCACTATACTGGACCATCTGGCATCCATTTACAGTAATCCCATTGTATTCAACCTACATTCCCATCAACTTCCTCCATGTTCTGCCACTTACCAACACACATGGGGTAACATACAATGGGCAATTAACCTACTCATCCCTATCATTTTTGGGATGCGGGGTCAACCAAAGCAACCGAAGGATATCCACATGGTCATAAGAAGAATATGCAAATTCCACACCGGCAGCACTGGAGGTCAAATTTGAACTTGAATGACTATCAAGCATCATACATGGCAGAAGACATTATACAGTAGGATAATTAGAATTGGAAATAAACATGCAAACCTTCAGCAGCGGACAATGGTAGAGGACAATGTGACTGTCCATGCTAGATAAATAATATAAATGCCATGAAAGCCTGCTTTTACAGTAAACCCTCGTTTTAACAGACCGCTTTATAACTGATTTTGGTTATAGCGGACTGACCTACTGATCTTCACCGCCAACTCCAGTTGCCGACCCCACCCCTGGCGTCTACCACCACCGTTGACCATTACCTGCACTCAGGCCACGACTATTGACTCCACTGGTCCTCTCCTCTTCGCTGGCCGAAGCAGGCCGGGTCTGTCAACTGACCTGGATTCCAGGTCCCGTTCCAGATCGAGCATATGAAGAAGGGTCTGAATGTGAAACATCATCTATCCATGTTCTCCAGATATGCTGCTAGACCTGCTGAGTGAATCCAGTTCTTTTGGGTCCTTTTGTGTATTAACCAGCAACTGTAATTGTTTGTTTCCACTACTTATACAACGGTAATTTCTTACTCGATTATAGCGGGCAATAGCAGACACCAATCCCTTCCTATGGTCCGTTAAAACAAGGGTTTATTGTATTAGTTCAAGAAACAATACTATATGGCAGCACTGCTAACAAGAGAAGATTAAAGAGAACAAGTGATATCATGAGGCAATAACATGTTCCCCTTGTATTAAAGCAAGGACCGAGACAAGGCTGTTTTTAATACCACACTGACTTTATTTTCATAAACGGTTATTAGTGACATTAATTGAATTAATTATTATTGTGGCATCCACAGCTGTCAAGTATCAGAACAACAACAAAGGATCATTATACTAAAAAAAGGTTCAATAACACTACATTTATCACAAGATCTGAATGAGACTACCATAAACTTTTCACGTCTTTGTTTTACCATTGCCCAAATTCCAGTTAGGGTAGGGGAATGGGAAATAAATTATCTACAAAACATTTAGTAATGGAACCAGATTTACTATATCTACAGTAATCTGAGCAGCTCTTTTGTATCCTGTGTTACAGAAAGCTTAAAGAACAGGCATCTAGGACAATTAGTTAACACACCAATGCTCGGAAACGCCCCTACATTTAAAACTACGTAAAATGCGATGCTTTCCCTTTGCACAAATTAAAATAATTGAATACAAGATTACTATTATATTGGCACAGTCTCTTAATATGTACCATGACATTGACTGACTGGCAAAAATAAAACAGGTCTTGTGAAAGCCTGCTAACATGTTGGAAAGGATCAGGTAGCTACATTTACCAAAATAAAATTCACTGACTGCAACTCATGCAAGAAAGAAAAGCAGTAGGCAGCCTTTATTCAAGTTAGGCTAGAAAACTGCAGACTGCTACAGTGAAGGAAGGGAACAATCTCTACACTTTTTAATTGCCCTATACCCAAACTAGTAAGGAACAAACATCCTCCAAAGTGGCTAGGGTTAAGCCATGCTTCTTTCTCTACCTTCGATCACCTTTTAACATGACACCTCCATGGTGTGTGACATATTCTGAGTAACCTGGCCAACATTGTCACTGCTGTTGGTTTGGGTGCAAATACGTGGACGTTGCCCGTCGACTGAGCTGGCACTGGTCAGCGAGGCTGTGCGGGAACGAGCCAGTCTTGTCATACTAGCAGATGCCACTGTGTGAGAGAAGAGACACATCATCATTCATTATGATATTTAATAAACACACCAGTTCAACCAAAATCAGCCAGAGCCATTTTAAATGCAAAAAAGTTACTGAAGCAGCAAAATGCGAACAGTTTTCACTGATCTCAGGTACTGAGGACAGTCACAAGAGGGTTTATTCAGTGGTTTGTAGGAAGCCAGACAATGTATCTCCTATGATCACCCATTGCAATATACATCATCTGCCTATAGGAAAGCACAATTGTGACATGCC
This sequence comes from Leucoraja erinaceus, assembly GCF_028641065.1. Lineage (NCBI taxonomy): Eukaryota > Metazoa > Chordata > Chondrichthyes > Rajiformes > Rajidae > Leucoraja > Leucoraja erinaceus. Next base: position 15,789,436 of record NC_073393.1, on the reverse strand, counting down.
ATTTGGAATGGTATTCAGAAGTCATGCATTTAATTTCTAATGGAGCTCTACAGGTCCATCATGCGAATGATGATGCTGCTTCTCGGCTTTCACGTGCAATTTCTGGCCTAGACTCAGGTTTAGGTCCAGAGCAGCATCTACATTCCTGGGCAGAGAGCAGGGAGAGGCCAGGGTGGCAATAAGCACATATTAGCAAGCAAGCCATGAAACCTACCTTTGGACATACTATTTATGTAACAACTGGCATAGCTGCTGCAGCTCTCAAAACCTTTCCTGTTTCCCACTATACCAGATAAAGAGTTTTAGCACTAACTGCCCCTTTCCCTATTTATCTCAAACTGTCAAGGCAGCATACCCTAGATTAGTTTGCAAACAGGTGACGTCCAAGGATTACCCTTCTTGTGATCAAGTGATGACCCTATATTCCAGGTGATATCTCCCACATTTCACAAAGGTCTGCCTGAGGTTGGGCTTAGGATGATAGAGACTGTTCCTTGATGTATCATGCATGACTTCGACATTGGCAGGACATTACTTCAATGCTTTGCCATCAGATTTGATGGACAGTACAATTTAATAAGAATGCCTTCTCCCAGTCATGTCAGCCAAACAGAAATGGAATTAGGTTTTTTTATTCCATGGCTTTAATTTAACATATGAAAAGTTTTGAAACCAGGACTTTTTGGGGATTTTTTTCTCTAATATTTGATTTATAAAGGCAAGGGTTATATGGGCTGAACTTATTTTTGATTCCATAAACCAGTTATTATCAATGATTTGTATCTACTGGACCTAGTTACTTTAAATTGATACTTTGGCTTCATCATATACCAATTACAGTAATGGGTTTTCCCAGTTTCTTCTCATGGCTTAATCTGGTACAACTAAATTCACCAAATAAATGATTCATGCTAAAACAAAAGCAATACTGTAAATCCAATTTCCAATAAATATTTAATTTATAAAATGCAGGTAGCTTACTGTGTGTGTTGTCTTATTCCATTCAGATTATTACACATTTTCACTAAAATGCTCACAAATCATAAAGCAGTTGAAGAGCATCAGAGCTGAATGACTGAACTATAACCACCTACAGTGAGATGCACATCTCATCTCTAAGATCACGGAGATGAATAGCTCAGATTTCATGTTGATTTCTGCTCTTAAATTTCCCACCAAGGGAACAATCCATTAAGCTTACCCTTATGCTTATTGTCAAATAACTCGTATTGAGGTTGGTTTGAATCCAAGATTCCTGAAGCAAATGACGATTGGGACAATTAAGCATTGTTTGAAAAGCTAATCAGCGTTGCTGCAACATTGACTGAAGTCAAAACTGCAAATGGTGGAAAATCTGCCCTCCTCCAGCAAGTAACATTCACTAATGCATGTCAGCCTCTGAACAAGAACAATCAGTTTGGGAAAAAATGATCAGAAATGGTGCTAAACCAAATCAGCCTCGTAATTTCCACCTAAGTAATTAGCTTGAGTAACTCAGTGGGACAGGCAGCATCTCTGAAGTGAAGGAAAAGGTGACGTTTCGGGTTGAGTTCCTTCTTCAGACTAGTTGGGGAAAAGAGAAACGAGAGATATAGATGATGATGTAGAGAGATACGGAACAATCAATGAAAGATATGCAAAAAAAAAAGATGATAAAGGAAACAGGCCATTGTTAGCTGTTTATTGGGTGGAAACGAGAAGCTGGTACGACCTGCATGGGGGGGGGAGGAAGGGATTCCTTTATCATCGTGACTTTTTTGCATATCTTTCATTCATTGTTCTTTATCTATCTACATCATCGTCTATATCTCTCGTTTCTCTTTATCCCTAACTGGTCTGAAAAAGGAACTCAACATGAAACGTCACCTATTCCTTCACTTTAGAGATGCTGCCAGTCCCGCCGAGTTACTTCAAGCTTTTTGTGTTTATTTTCAGTTTAAACCAGCATCTGCAGTTCTTTCCTACACATAAATAATTATTTTTCCCCCCTAGGTTTATGTTTTTATTTGCATAATCAGTCTTATCCTTACGCACCCGACTCCCAAAGTAAAATTACTGCACTGAATGCTGATTATTACGGTAGTATTTGGTTGCTCACATTTGTCAATTAAAAGTACGGTGGAATCTTTTAGGCAGATGCAGAAGTCAGCTCTTAACATTAAGGTTTTAAAATCAAATTACCTGTAGATTCTGAGGCAAGAGAAAACATAAGCAAAAGTGCAATTCCATTTGGATAATATGACTTAGTTCTCTGGTTTCCAATTTAAAAGTGTCACAACACATCAACTGAAAAGCATTGGTACAATATCAAAGGGGAGGTAAAGTTAATTAAATGTAAGGAAAGGTTCACCATAATATTTTGTTCTTTCGTGGTTCAACTACATTGTAATTATATTTGAATAGGATGCTTACTGCATGTGTTTACAATGACCTACATCTGACTTCACTATACTATACACACTATACAATCAATTGGTTCATTTCCCTCAATTCCATCAGTCACAGAATACAAAGAACATGATGTTGGATTCAGCTATCTAAAAGGTATGCTACACACACATTAAAACTTAATACAAAGTGCTGGAGCAACTCTGGAGGTCAAGTGGCATTTCTGGAGAATAGGGATAAGTAGTGTTTCAGGACGGGACTCTTCTTCTGAAGAACGCCCCTGACCTGAAACATTACCTATCCATTTTCTCCAGAAATGCTCTTTGATCCACAGATCCCAGCACTTTGAGTCTTCTTTTGTAAACCAGCATTTACAGTTCCCTGTCTACACATAAAGCCTTATTGCAACTTGGAAAATGCAAGAGTATTCATGTCTCCCATTGCTCAACTGAGAGTGAACGTCAATGACTTGTCAATATATAAGTTACAGCCAAATATTGCAACATATGTGGATTGGCTGTGGGAAGCTGTAGCAAGACAGAGAACAGTTTTAAATGGAGTATAGAGCACAGATGGGTGAGTGCATGCAGTGACAAGAGAACGGTGCCTTAACATCGAACACAAGCTGTAGCACAAGCAATGGAATAGTTCATGAAGAAACAGGAAATGGGTACCTGCTCCACCACTCAGTCGTCTATCCACTAAATATGCAACTGAGCGTGAAATAAGGAAGTAGGAAACGCAGCGTTACAGTCTACATCGAGAGAAAAGCAGACTCACATCCAACTCATACAGGAACGCACACGTACGTATGGTCTCAACCAACTGGGACATCTGTATGACATGTATGGTCTTACATTTGGTGTCCTGACCCAAACCTCTGTTTTCTTTTAAGAATCTTCCACATGTTATTCTCATTTTGTTGAACCTACGATCTAAGCAGTCAATAGTATCGCTATAAAGGTACGAGAGGGAGTTTTGTAATCAAGATTATCATCTGGGCAGCCCGATATCCCATTCTTCAAGTTTTGTAGGAGAGCAGTGTTTGCATTTTCACCGTTCAAGCATATTTCAAGCACCGATCCAGAGAGATCTGGGCTTCTCCACCGTGTCAGTTTGAAATGACTATATTTATGAAACTTGTTCCATGATACAATATTGGATGCAGTTCTGAGAAAACATATTACTGCTTGTACAGAAACTTACACAGAAACTGAATTATTCTGCTAATTTGAATTCACAATATGGACCTTTTCTTTCCCTTTCTACTACTCTATCTAGTACTAAATGCAGATAGAAATACTGTGGCTCTTGCAATCGTGTCTAACTAGCCCAACACTCGTATCACACCCCTCATTCCCCGCATCTCCATCTCTCATCTCCTGAGCAGCTTCAGCTGCCTTGAACCCATTTCTTCCTTAAACTGTTGGCTCTTCCTCCAGCAAACTCATCAAATGTTCAGTCTTCTAAAACTCTCTCTGCTCTTACAAAGTTCATAAGGTCATGTGATAGGAGCAGAATCAGGCCTTTCGGCCCATCAAGTTTACTCCGCCATTCATTAATGGCTGATCTATCTCTCCCTCCTAACCCCATTCTCTTGCCTTCTACCCATTACCCGACACCCGTGCTAATCAAGAATCTATCTATATTTGCCGTAAAAATATCAATTGATGGCCTTCACAGCCTTCTGCGGCAAATAATTCCACAGATTCACCACCCTCTGACTAAAGAAATTCATCCGTGTCTCCTTCCTAAAGGAACGTTTTTTAATTCCAAGGTTAGGACCTCTAGTCCTGGACTCTCCCACTAGTGGAAACATCCTCTCCACATCTACTCTATCCAAGCCCTTCACTATTCGGTATGTTTCAATCAGGTCCCCCCTCATTCTTCTAAACTCAAGTGAGTACAGGCCCATTGCCATTAAACGCTCATCGTATGTTAACCCACTCATTCCTGGGATCATTCTTGCAAACCTCCACTGGACCTATCCAGGGCCAACACATCCTTCCACAGATATGGTGCCCAAAATTGCTCACAATATTCAAACATTACATCCCTGTTTTTGTATTCTAGCCTCTTGAAATAAATGCTAGCATTGCATTTGCCTTCTTTGCTACCGATTCGACTTGCAGATGAACTTTTTGGGAATCCTGCACTAGCACTCCCAAGTATGTTAAGGTTATTTTTTGCATTGCTGGTAGAATATAAATCATCGGCCTAATCTTCTAATTAAACCTATTCAGATCAGCCATTATTTATCAATTAATTGGGCAACTGCTCAAGACTATACAAAGGCTGCTCCGTTAAATTCTGCTCTGCACTAGTAGATTACTTGGAGCCATGGGGAAATCTTGAGTTTACTGGTGTCCTAGCTTTGAAACACACTTTTTCTTGTAGCATGCTTGCAGGCACAGCCTTCCACTAGAAATAAGGTTCCCAATTGATTGAGCAGTCCAGTATAGCAAAGTCTCTCTGGGCATTTGTGCCAGGTCCCAAACTGGCAACAGTGCCCACTGAAGCAATGATCTCAGGCTTACCAGGTATCAAAGCTATTTGTTCAATGATATGCCTCTGGCAATCACAAACATTGAAATACATGTAGGCACAGTTACAAAACTGATACATCATAACACTAAGCAACACTTGCTACATAAATAATTAAATACATTTATATTAGCTTAATTAAACCAAATAAAAAGTAAATTCACATTTATTTATTGTTCTGTGAACAGCCTTTTCTTCCCATTCATTCTGGGAAACCAACCTGCTGAGCCAGAGCAAAGATAAACTCAGTGAGCCCATTGAAATCCATGGGAAGAAACAGCTGTCCACCAAACTGTGAGAACTTGTAGGGAATTAAACTTAGCTAGTTGGTTTGTGTGTGTATACACGTGCGTGTATGTATTGATTTTTTTCAATAATTTTAAGCTTTTAAAAAAATAGCACTCTTATTCTGATGAGTGCTTCTGAATGTCTCCCATTGCTCAACTGAGAGTGAACTTCAATGACCGGTCAGTACTTTTATGTAGTTGTGTGTCTTGTTGCTTTTTTAATATGACTGTATGATAATTCGAGTTTCACTGTGCCTTCATTGGTACACGTGACAATAAACTGACCTTTGAAACACAAGAAAATGACTGCGGAGCAAGAATGGTGAACACAAATGGTGTACTTGGATAAATTCATACCTAACCATTCAGGAAAAATAATTAAATCTCAATTAACTGTGAATAAATATCTGTAAATTAATCTTTAATCATAGACAAGAAGAAACATGGGAACTGCGTCTGCACATCCCTCAATATTGTCAAGTAACAGTTTCTCCAGATGTCTCAATAACAAAACTTTGATATCTGCAGATGCAGTAATTATTAGACTCTGAGTGCAAAGGTGTTCGTATCTGCTCTTCAACTGCTCCAAGCAGTTGCTTTAAACTACAAAGTGCAAGTACAAAGAAAGCTTAGACCTTGTATTTCTCAATTTAAAATATTTTGGGCTCAGTACTAATTCTCACGGGTTCTTCCCCTTTATAAAGTGCTCTGGGACCTGTGAACAGCAGCTTTTATTTTTTTAGGTTTGTAAATATTTAATGTTTATTTCTCCAGTTAGTGTATAAACTGTGATGCTCTGTTCACATCTTTGAATGGGCCATTAGAAAACTGCACTTCACTAATTTGATTGATCCTTCTAGACATAGGCCTACGGACTATTACCATAAATGATAATGTTCAAATTAGACACCAAAGCAGGCACAGAAATATGCAGTGCTCACAGAGAGAGACTCCGCCACACACTCTGGAAGCATATAATGATGTGCTCTAGACAACTGACAATGCAATCACTTCTGAATATTACATTGCAAGACAGAATTATGCATGAAAGTCAAAACTATCCCTAAATATCAATCTCTCATTGTTTCCATGCTCTGACTTAGTTATCATGAAATAGAATCTCAGATGTATAAGACGGATCCAATTTAGTGAGAAGTGATCCACATTAAGATCGCAATTTTCTCCAGAGCATACTCTGCCCAATATGGTTTTACTGGCAGTAAACATGTAATTTTGTGTAATTTGTTTACAATTTACATTTTTGTGTGAATCAATGTGCCTTTGATGCTGTTGCAAACAAGATTTCACTGTACCTGTATCTCACTGTACGTGAGCATATGATAATAAACAAGGCTTGACTTGATGTAGAACATAATTTCACCATGGCAATGCCCCGAGGTAGAACAGTCTCACCTCAGCAATGCCCCACATTAGAATTGCCTCATCATTACTGCGCCTCATGCCGACATCTCTCTCCTGGAAAACAACCTATGTTAAGGAGCCCTTCCTTGGGAACAAATGCGGTGAATAATCTTACCCATGTTTAACAATCCATGTGCAAATAGTGCCATCAATGGCACATCCCATGTCAGTCATTATAAGAACAAGCTACAGCCAAGTCTCACTGTGCGAATAACCCGTGGCATACAGTTACATTGCAAGAACAACCCATGCCATACATTCTCAATGCCAGAACAACACTGCCAATCAGTCTCACTGCGAGGACAACCTACGGTAAACAATCCCACAGCGACAACATTCCAGAGCCAACAATTTAACCAGGAGATCTCTCCGGACCAAACAGTGTCCCCATTAGGTGACACCACTAGGTACAATCCTCTTGTCAGTATGTAAGCAATGTGCACCGCCCAGAGTTAGATACGTTCTGTTAATAATGCTGAAGGTAAATCAAAACACATTCATACTTAATGCAGCTCTTCTGATACTTACTGTAGCCCATGCCCTGCAGAAAGTATTTGAAGGCCTCTGTCATCTTTCCTGGCTGTTAGAAGAAAATGTAAAAACTAAAAAGTAGTATCAGCCTGAAGACATACAGTATAAAAAAATAATAAACAGTAGTGCACCACCTTATGTCATCTGCTAATTACCACTTTCAATGGAGTAATAAACAATGTAGGTTAAGATATTGGGAGAAATCTGAAGCTGACAGATGTTGCCATTTTTAAAGACCCCTAACCATTAGAATCCATTGACAAGACATTAAATTCCAAATGTGACACATCAATGCCCCTTGGGAACTTCTTCAGGGCACCTCCTGCCATGCCACCCTAATTTCAAAACATATCCCATGCTGAATTACATTATCACTTCTAGGAGCACATAAACATGATCTTCTGTTTTGGAGTGAAAGGCACAAACGTGGCAGAAGTTTTGGAAAACAGATCTGTGTAAATGTGAAGTGTGAATTACCCACCTGAGTGATCTGGGGCAAGCCACCACAGTCAGCCATCTAAAAAATAAAACATGGATGAGGGTTACCACTGTGGATGAGGAAATACCAGACGATTTGCCAAATTTCTTCAACTAAATCATAATACCACCTGTAATTCACAACGATGTTCACAAAGTAGAAACATAGAAAATAGGTGCAGGAGGAGGCCATTCGGCCCTTCGAGCCAGCACCGCCATTCATTGCGATCATGCCTGATCTTCCCCAATCAATAACCCGTGCCTGCCTTCTCCCCATAGCCATTGATTCCACTAGCCCCTAGAGCTCTATCTAACTTTCTCTTAAATCCATCCAGTGATTTGGCCTCCACTGCCCTCTGTGGCAGGAAATTCCACAAATTCACAACTCTCTGGGTCAAAAAGTTTTTTCTCGCCTCAGTCTTAAAAGGCCTCCCCTATATTCTAAGACTGTGGCCCCTGGTTCTCGACTCGCCCAACATTGGGAACATTTTCCCTGCATCTAGCTTGTCCAGTCCTTTTATAATTTTATATGTTTCTATAAGATCCCCCCTCATCCTTCTAAACTTCAGTGAATACAAGCCTAGTCTTTTCAATCTTTCCTCATATGACAGTCCCGCCATCCCAGGGATCAATCTCGTGAACCCACGCTGCACTGCCTCAATCACAAGGATGTCCTTCCTCAAGATGCCCACAAGATGCTTATTTTTTTGGAATTGGAAAAATGCTAACATTTAATACTCTAACAATTGATATCCATAATATATTAAATTCGTTTGTTTCATTAAGAGCTAGGGCTTGGATTCAGAGGATTAATTCAAGAAAACAAGGTGACCTATCCATTTATTCCTTCAATCCACATTGACTGAGTGTTCTATTGGTTCAAGTCTAAATTGGATCAATGTTTTTGAACACAAGGGCTATATAAATATTTCCCATCCTAGCCTGGCTCCAGCTGGTCAACATCTCATTCATTACAAGACTGACTGTATGCCCCGTAGTGACCTGAGCCTGTCTCAATGCACAAGAAAATAACAGCCTGGCTCTGATTGTAACTTTAATCTGTTGTGTAATTGTCTAACAGCAATTCATTTTACGAGTTCCCACAAAGGCTTCACTTTTTTAACTGGCAGGTCTGTGACATACACTATGGATAAATATTCCATTCTGCAGTTTCCAATTTGTGATTGTTTCATGAATAATGTCCATAGTTCCACTGGTCAAATTGAGTCCATCATTGTGTGTTGGGGTGAATGAAGCATGCAATTGTCTGCCTCTGATGAATGAATGAGTCGGAGAATTTTCTTGTAGAGGATGAATAAGATTCATCAATGATTTTGTCAAATTAATGTTTCAGTTGATAGCTTATGGGCCTGTCCCACAGGCAATTTTTCTGGCGACTGCTGGCAACTATCAAGTTGCCGGCAATCGCCTGAAAAACAGGTGACTGGAACGGCAACTGTCAGAGTGGAACACACACACATCGCTTCTTTCACCAGCCCGTTATGCAGGCGGGGTCAGAGCAAGCGGGAGGAGCGCTGTCTGAGTGAAATTCACATGGTGCAGGACCGTAAGATGTCAAGAGGTTTCTCATTGAAGACCAAAAGGAACTGATGTATTTAACCATGACTGAACCAATCTAATGAATACATCAGGAATGTTGCTGAAGCAAAATGTTTAGCAATCAGCTGAATCTTAATATTCAGAAATAATTTTATGTAAACACATGCTTCTCAAACTAGACGCATGTGCGAGTGTATACTTTAGTTATCCCTAACTAATAGACAATTGTTCACGGAAAAATAATCATGGAATACTTACTCCATTCAAGGGAGCCCATCATATCTGTATCGGCTGAGAAAGCTACCAAATGTACTCCTAATTTCCAAGGCAAGGTCCAGATCTCTGTAAACCAACTATGGGACAACCTCTCTGCCCTTGCCTTCCAAAGGAAAGCATCCTAATTAACATTGACTATGACTTAATTGACCCATCCTGCTGGGTGGAACTCATTTGTCTCCCACACTATTCAATATTCTGTAGTTTATTGTAAATTCCCTTTCTTTGTTGCTCTCGGAAAAGGGGAGTCGACGCTTCTGGGGAACAGGCAGATAATTAGAGCTGAGGCTAAGTTCAGATCAGTCATGTCCTTATAACCATATAACAATGACAGAACAGGTATTAATCAATGACAGAACAGGTATGAGAAGCTGTTTAGTTCAATGCTCCAAGAGTCATAGAGTGATACAGTGTGGAAACATGCCCTTCGGCCCAACTTGCCAACATCGGCCAGTTACTCAGTTACTCTTGTTCCACCTGCCTGCATTTGATCCATATCCCTCCAAACCGTCCTATCCGTGTACCTGCCTAACCATTTCTTAAATGTTGGGATAGTCCCAGCCTCAACTACCTCCTCTGGCAGCTTGTTCCATACATCCACCACCCTTTGTGTGAAAAAGTTACCCCTTAAATTCCTATTAAATCTTTTCCCCTTCATCTTAAACCTATCTCCTCTGGCCCTCGATTCACCTACTCTGGGCAAGAGACTCTCTGCATCTACCATGCTCCTGTAAAAATGTGGGCCTGTAAGGTGTTAATGGGGTGATAATTGGATGATCAGCCATGATCACATTGAATGGTGGTGCTGGCTCGAATGGCCGAATGGCTTACTCCTGCACCTATTGTATATAATGGACAAAATCAAAATAACAAGTTCTTTAACATTCTTTCGGGAGGGAATCTGTGCATCACTCTAACCTACATAATTTGACTCTTATTGCCAATGGGATATTAAAGGATTGACATAAAGATTTCCTTGCTAGATGCCTGAAACGAGAAATGTTGGTTTAGAGATACGGCTTGGAAACAGGCCTATCGGCCCACTGAGACCAAACCGTGCATCAATCACTCATTTACACTAGTTCTATGTTAGCCCAACATCTCATACACTCCAAACACATTTGGGGTGCTTTTACAGAAGCCAATTAATCACCAAATCTTTGGTATATACGAGGAAACTGGAGCACCCGGAGGATTTCTGCAGGGTCACTTGCAAACTCCACACAGACAGCACTTGAGGTCAGAATCTAACATGGGTCTCTGGCATTGGGAGGCAGCGATTCTACCAACTGTGCCCCCCTACAGTTTTCAATGAAAATGCGTTTGAGAAAATTTGAGTCTTTTAATGTAAGAACTACTGCACCCCAGTATCTTTGGCTTTTGCATCAGGAAATAATCCCACCCACTCTATAATTTAGGTACGAATGGCCAATTAACTGTGCAGAGATTTGTTTCTCCCTAAAATGACCTTTATTTGTCAGATTCCACAACCAGTGCAGGTCATTTAATACCTTCAGGAAAGTTGTCTGAGTTGGGTCCAGCTTGGAATTGCATTCCACCTAGAATGAGACAGCAGTATTAGTTTTACAAAATCAACAATCAGTGATAAAATGAACTGATATTTAACAAAAAAAATCTTTCCTAAAATTAGGGGGGAAATTGCTCAGTACATGTAGCAATTTGTCCATGTTTTAGGTTACGTTTTCATCCATTATTATTTTCAACACTAGTACAAATGCCAGCCAGAGGAAATCTTCACAATACATGCACGGTGCTCCAACTCACATCAACCAGCACAGTTCATACTGTCAGTTGCCTTTCATTATTCTCTGCTTGTTGTCAATTAGCAGTCATGCATAACATTAAGCATCGTAAGTTTTGATAAGTGTCAAACGTAGATCTAATTACACTTTTTCACCATGCTCTGTAGATAAGATGTCTATTGTTACCAAACAGCACTGCTTCTATCTCACACTAACAACATGGAAGACATATATATAGATATTGATACAGGTACAATTACATAACCAGGACAGCATTTAACTGAGCTCTCTGATTGCCACATTCCACATATTTGCATAAGTGGACTAAGGGTAACTCGAATGTAACTTAAGAGCTTCAAAATAACTTGGCATTGCTGGTAGACAGACTCCCAGTATTATTTTAGTGGAAGATTAATCCCATTTAAAAACATGTAGAATAACCGAGTTATGTGCTGTACAGACCTCAAACACAATGAGCGAAAGAGATATTCATATTAATGCTGAGATTTGTAGATCAGATGGTAGAAAGTGGAATAAAACTGATGGCAGGAGAATATGAGAGCAACCCAGAGAGATGCAACAAAGGATCAATTCTCTCAAGTTTTTAATTTATGCATCACAGCCTGAAGAATGAAGGACGTTGCAGAAAGTGGTGGACATTGCTCGGTCCCTCACAATCTCCTCACCATTGAAGGGATTTACAGAAAGGCAGCTTATACCATCAAAGAATCATATCACCCTGGCCACGCTCTTAAGTCGCCATTACATCAGAAAGAAGGTACAAGAGCCTGAGAACAGTTACCTCCAGATTCAAGAGGAGTTTCTTCCCATCAAACATCAGGCTCTTGAACCACCGTAATCACAACTTTACCTCAGCACCAAACTATTATGAACTTGGTTTAGGTCACACCACATACTTCAGCTTGCACTATTAAATTCTGGTTACTTAGTATAACTGGTATACTAAGTGGGCGGTGGGCCCACTTAGTGGGCGGTGCGACTCTGGTCAGCAGCGGCCTCTGCAGTCTGTCCGCGTTTTATTATTTTCTGTCTGTGTTTTTATGTCGTTTTTGTTATTTTTTGTTGGGGTGTGTGTGTGTGGGGGGGCGGGGGTGGGGTGGGAGGGGGGGGGGGAAACTTTTTAAATCTCTCCCTGCACGGGAGACCCGACCTTTTCTCGTCGGGTTTCCGTTGTCGTTGGGGCCGCAACGAGGAGCGGCCTCCAACAGGAAGAGACCGGGGACTCTGGTGCTACGACTCACCGTCACCGGGCTGGCCGAGTCCAGAGCGGGTGGAGCGGTGGAGGAGCGCTGCTGCTGCTGCTGCTGCGGCCCGACCGGAGAGTCGGAGGCTCCAACGGCAGGTCTGTGGATGGTGGCACCGGGAGCCCGCGGGTCCCTGGAGGGAGACCGCTTTTCAGGGCTCTCGCAACGGCGACTTCCCCCGCCCGAGTTGCGGGGTTGAAGAGCTCCTGGAGCGGGGCCTAACATCACTGCCCCGCGCGGCTTGGAATGGCCGCGGGACTCTGCGAGCGCACGCCGGGGGCTCTAACACCAAGACCCGGTGTGTGACCTCGCACCACCCGGCATGGCTTTAATGGCCGCGGGACAATCGCCATCGCCAGCCGGGGGCTTTGACTTTGACTCTGACATGAGGGGGGGGGGGGAGAGTGCAGTGGAGAGATAAGTTTATTTGGCCTTCCATCACAGCGATGTGATGGATGTTTATGTAAATTATGTTGTGTCTTGGGTCTATGTGTTTGTAATGTATGGCTGCAGAAACGGCATTTCGTTTGGACCTCAAGGGGTCCAAATGACAATTAAATGTATCTTGTATCTTGGTAATTTATTACATATTCGCTTATTTTATACTTATTATGTATAGGTTTAGTTTATTATTGGCATGTGTACAGAGTTACAGTGAAGCTTTGTTTTACATACTATCCAATCAAATTAGATAATATTATACATAAATACAATCAAACTAAACACAGGTTCAGTGGATAGATTGAAGAGAAATATACAGAGTGCAGAATAATCTTGCTTTGTTGTGCTAATGTGCCTGTAAAGATGCAACAAGTAAGAATTTCACTGTTCTGGTCTCAGTGCATATGACAAATAGATGCTCTTGATTCGACTGTTGAATCCAGTGTCTAGGCTTATGATTAACCTTCACAATTAGCAATAACTATTCTATCTTCAAGAAGACCAACGCAGAGGCAAAGCCTCATATTTGACCCTACCGCCGTGTACGACGCAGTGTTGCACTTTATACTCACCACTCCTTCCTCTGCTGGGGCATTGTCCCCCACCACCAGCATCACTGGACACCTGCAATACACCGGATCATCAGTTCTCTTTCTCACATCTGCAGGCAGATCCTAAACAGCCGTCCCCTCCCCCCACCGCATGGAACCTTCTTCTCACATTTCAAACACAAGGAAAGACCTTCAAGTCACATGTGAGGCCCCTACTCATATTTAACCCATGGGTTGAAGACATATTGATACGGGGATCAAACTCACAAATAGAAAGTTTAATTAGAGGTCTTATTGAGGTAATGTTGGCACACCCCCATTACAAATGTTGGATATTTAAGGATTAGGGAGAAACTCCTGCAGGCAAGTGGTCAAGACTTGCACAGGGCATGAGAAGGTTATATACAGTAAACTGAGAGCTTTCAGCTGTCACCTTTCAGGCACTGTCAATAATTCAGTGACAAGGTACTTTCTCATTTGTAACTTGTTCTCATTTGAAGTACCACTGTGACTGACTGCTCAGTGTTAAGGAGGCAAATCCTTCACCATTTCCTTCAAATGTTTCAAGTGCTTTTATTATTGACTCAGGACATTTGCTGCTTCATAACTGTAACCCAGCCAGGGAGATTTTTCCTCCTGATCATCAGCATAACTTTGTGGGAGTCTGGGCCATTGATCACATTCACCTCTTGCACATTCCATCCCATGTGATGTAGAGGAGGTGGGATTGAGAGCCCAACTTGCGGTCACATACCCCATTAAGACTGCAAGCACGCCGGTTTACTTGATCCATCTTAGAGAGCAAGGTTGGACAATAATAGCAATATAGGTAGTGTGCTACATTCAGAATGCGGGGGGAGTAGCTGAAATACAGCATGATCCGTGACTACCTCATCTGCAGTGTCTGCAACTTGAGGAATTTCTGCCCAGAGTTTTTGAGGGAGAGTTACTTGCACATTTTAACCTAAGCAGTAGTCAAAGCCATTAGGTTGGCAATGGTACAGACTTGGGTAGTAGCTGGGGGCGGGGCAGGTGACGTAGATTTAGGCAGGTCAATGGGCCACAATGCAATTGGAGGTGGAGCTTAAGCTTCTGCCATTTGTTCAATAGTGTGGATGAGAGCAGAAGGATGGGCTAACTGACTATAGGAGAAACATAAAGCAGTGATCAATGAGAAATGCAGTAGTAGAAAGGGGTAGTGCGGTCTGACAGCTTGGACGAGCTAGACAAAATACCAATACTTTAAATTGCTTGCATCAGAGGCAGCGAAGAGATGAAGCACTCACACTGGGGACAGAGTGAGGGTTGTAACCTCTCATTCTAGACAGTGAGAGGGATGTAACTTCATAATCTGGGGCCAGAAATGGTGGATGTAATGTCTCACACTATGTCTGATACTATGACCAGTGGGGAGCATTTGTCACTCCTCACAGAGATCACCGAATCCTCCCTATTCTCCCTCAGACCGTGTTCAGTGATGGGAACACACAAGCTGGTCATAAGCTGGAGAAGAATACAAAAATAAAGAATGATGCAATGTTTTGGAATTTCACAACAATAAAATGGACTGCAAGAACAGGTAAGTGTAGTCAGGTTGTGGTATTGAAGAGGATCCTAATCCATGAAGAGGTATGGGTGAAGACTTACTGCAGAGTCTTGGCATTGGCCACACTTCCAGGTCTGTTCATTTCCAAATCCCTGCGGCTGTGGAGAAGAAATTGTACATACGGTTATTTTCAAACTATCACACTTTATTGGTCCCATTAAAAATAGGACTAACGCAAGCCCATTCTGAATTGGGCCAAGGTGAACTTTAATGGTACTGCACAGGAACTTGCTAAAGTCATTTGGAGTAGAATGTTTACAGATACTTTTAAAAGAGTGATGGAGATCAAAGCATGCTGGTTCCTGTTAGTGAAGAGCAAGACAGCTGGGAGTAATGCCCCTGTCCCACTAAGGAAACCTGAACAGAAACCTCTGGAGACTTTGTGCCCCACCCAAGATTTCCGTGCGGTTCCCGGAGGTTTTTGTCAGTCTCCCTACCTGCAACCTCCGGCAGCCACCTGCTACCTCCAGGAACTGCACGGAAACCTTGGGTGGGGCGCAAAGTCTCCAGAGGTTTCCGTTCAGGTTTCCTAAGTGGGACAGGGGCATTAGGAACCCTGGATGACGAGAGAAATTGGGGCTCTGACCAGGAAAAAGGAGACATGGGCTAGGTATTGGTAACTGGGATCAAGTGTAACCATGGAGGAGTTTAGGGGCCTGAGGAGCATATGCAAGGAGGAAATTAGAAAGGCAAAAAAAGGGCCGAAGATAGGTCTGGCAGTTAAAATTAAGGAGAATTCAAAGAGATTTCAGAAGTACATTAAGAGAAGAAGAGTAACTAGAGTGAGAGAATAATGCCCCTCAGAAACCAAAGCAGTCATTTACATGTGGAGCCGCAAGAGATGGGCAATGATTTGGATAAGGAAAGCATGATTAGTAAGTTTGTTAAAGTAGGTGATATTGTAGGCAGTGAAGATGGTTATTAAAAATCACAACAAGATTTTGATCAGCTGGGCAAGTAGGCTGAGGAATGGCTAATAGATTTTAATTTAAAGTGCGAGATGTAGCATTTTGGGAAGTCAAACCAGGGCAGGGCCTTCACAGTGAATGGTAATGCCTTGGGGAGTGCTGTAAAGCAGAGGGATCTAGCAGTACAGGTACAGTGCATTCATAAAGTATTCAGACCTTCACTTTTTCCACATTTTGTTACAATACAGCCTTATTTTAAAATAGATTAAATTCATTTTTTTAAATCATCAATCAACACACAATACCCCAGAATGAAGAAGTGGAAACAGGTATTTAGACAAATTTTGCAAAGTATTTAAAAATAAATAACTGAAATATCACATTTACATAAATATTCAGACCCTTTGCTATGACACTCAAAATTGAGCTTAGGTTCATCCTGTTTCCATTGATTATCCTTGAGATGTTTCTACAACTTGATTGGTAAATTCAATTGATTGGACATGATTTGGAAAGGCACATACCTGTCTATATAAGGTCCCACAGTTAACAGTGCATGTCAGAGCAAAAATCGCCATGAAGTCGAAGGAATTGTCCGTAGACCTCCGAGACAGGATTGTGTCCAGACACAGATCTGGGGATGTTTATGTTAAAAGATATTTTGTGTGTTCCGTTGCTTCTAATTTGTATGACTGTCTTGGCAAATGAAATTCCTTGTATGTTGCAAAACATACTTGGCTAATAAAGTATTATTGTGATTGTTAGTCCCCGTCTTCAAAAAGTAACCTAGGATGTTAGCACGCATATATAAATTCAGTCATCATCTGAGAAGTTGTGAATGTTAATGTGTTTAAGAATGAACTGCAGATGCTGGAAAATCGAAGGTAGACAAAAGTGCTGGAGAAACTCTGGATTGAGGTCCTGAAGAAGGTTTGAAAAAGGTCTGAGGAAGGGTTTTGGCCTGAAACGTTGCCTATTTTCTTCGCTCCATAGATGCTGCCTTACCCGCTGAGTTTCACCAGCACTTTTGTCTACCTTGTGAATGTTAATGAATATTGAGCAACCATCAATGCACTTTCACATTTCTGACCTTACTGGTGGAGGTGGGATACAGGTGAATAGGTCATTTAATTCATGTCATTAAGCAAATGAGGATTTAATGATGGTTGAAACTAGGACACTTTGTGATAAACTGTCTGTGACAGTGCACTGAAATAGAGGTAGTTGGTGACACAGAGAGAGGATCTCTGTAATACTAATGCCTTCCCTGAGATGTGTTAGTGGTGCCGTTGTTATACTGAGTACCACCTTGGACAATTACCTATTGTACATGTTCCAGAAGAGCTGCAGATTGCTCTGGTTGATGTTGGCTCCTATCTGCTGTCGCAGGCTCTGCACCAGCTCAGTATTGTTCATTAATTCCTCCTGACATGGGGATGGAAAACAATGTTACACAATACTCTGCTGACCAAATATTAAAGAGCCTACTGCCTTTTCCAGAACAGAATTTCTTAAATATTTTCAGAAGGCACCAATCACTGGGAATGCCTGGATGTGATCTACCTATGGCATCTCACCCATGTGTGCACACTTAGGAACTTCATCATTAGCTTACAATTACAAACATTGCTCTGGGAGAGTGATAAGGGAAGGAGTAAAGACTTAATTGAAAACTGTCATCTTTATTTGGTCATTCTGATGGTCAACATCGAATTCAATAAAGGAAGCCCATACATTTATGTAGTAGCTTACCCAATCTCTCATGCACATCTCAAAATGCTTCTCACACTTTGGATGGCTTTGCTACCTCAGATATTTTGCAGACAGCAATATATGACAAAGCATTAATTTGGCTGCAGAGATGTTAGCCAATATGGATCGCCCAAGAGCAGCATTCATCGTTGTGACCTCGCTACCCACCCCCACCCAAGCCTGCCTTGTCATTCAATAGCATCATTAATGATTTACCCGGGGCATTAACTCTTCTTCTGTGCCAGTTCTTCGAAGTTCTCAATTTCTCGATCTTTCAAAAATGTATCTTCCTGCCCATTAAATATCTTCAGGGATCTAGCATTCAGAACCTTCTGAGGTCGAGAATTCCAGAGATTCACCAAACTCTGCGAGAATACATTTCCATGTATCTCAGTTTATCTGACCATCCATCTCCTAATCTTGTAACTGTCTCTTTGTTTGCAACTCTTCCATGTGGAAACATAGGATCTTTAATCTTTCAATACGTTCAGGACTTCATGACAGGAAAACACTCTTATCCCACAAATTAAATGTATAAAACAAAGCAAATAACAATGGTTTACTGTCATCACTAATGTCAATGGAATAATCCACACTTCTTTCTGAATTTCCAGCAAATGCAACACTCATAGTTGGATGAACTCTGACATGCACAGCAATAGCCTGCACCGAAGGAGGTAACCGTTCCATAAATAGTAAAACTTTATTCAAATGATCTATTGTATCCTGATCTTTATTCAATGAGGAGAAACTTGCTGATTTTGTTTTGCCAGACTGATATTGCAAACTGAGCACAAATCTCAGTTGTGGTTCTCAGGATGTGTAAAAGTGCTGGTTTTCTACTAATGCATCATGCTGAAGGAAAATTCAGTTTTCATTTCAAATAGCTAAGTAAATAAATCCAAAATCCGTGCTGTTTCAGTCATTTCCAATCATAACCCCTGCAGTGCAACATAATTAATCGCACTATTTATTAACACATACATTTTAACTACCACACCATATTTTAGCTACTTTGCTTCAACCTAACAAATCACATCATAACACGTAGTAGATCGTGTGATAGGATACACTGCATGCTTAAATGTACCAAAATTGTTTAACCAAAGTGATTGCACTGTTCTTTAATATTCGGACTAACCTAATTATGGTATTGTATCTAATTGCCACTAATAGAATATATCCAAATTCTTACACTGCATCAGATTTATCACAATCAATTCTAAATTATTACATTGCATGCATCATATCTCCCTGTCATACTATTTCTCATTCTGGACTTTGAAATACATTTTAGCCTGACTTCAATGTAAATCTTTCCCTACATTGTGGACAATGCCCTTTCAGCTGCCCCAGTTCACCAGTTTAGGTCAGGTAGCTGGCCTGTAAAATGTAGACGAGGTCTGAAATTAAAAGTCACCCGTGGTCCTTGCACCAAGGACCAAGGAGGCATTTTCCATCTGCCTACCAAACTCAAAATTAAAGTGAAATACATCAACGTTCAAAATAATTTTTTTAATCCCATATCAGCAAATCTCAGGGGTTGATCATCCTGGGCTAGGTTTATTGCCATGGGTTGATGAAGTGGCAGGAAGCAGGGCCTCTGGTGGTCATGCAGTATCAACTTACCTGGCTGCAGAGATGTGACAGGACCGTGTCAGGGAGAGAGCTGGTTAGACCCGAGAGCTGTCAACAAACAGAAGAGCAATGATCTTCACTCTCCGCATTCTCAAAAATCTTGAAGGACAACATTTTTCTACACCAATCCATAATCTAAGCTAAACCTGAAGAGGAACTATGAATATGGATTTATACAGTGCTATTTTGAGCAATGCAAAAAAAAAAAACCCACTAATTTAAATTGTAAAGATAACTTTCCGAATTTACACAAGCATAATAGGGGCTTGAATTTTTCAGCTGTGACTTTGGTTCACTTTTGAAGTCGATTTTTCCATTCTCAGTTCTGTTCAGTAAAATTTTATTTAGACATTTTAGTCATTCAAAGAACCTTCAAGAGTATCTATAATGTGCAACTAAACTGGAATCTGTAACAATAATAATTAAGGACTCGGTCATTATTTCTTTGACACCATCTTCACAATTGTTCTGTCCAATTGTGAACATCTTTTAGGTTTTTTTTGACACCTTTACATTCAACTTTTACTGGCCTTATTGTTCCACTGACCTGCGCATCACACAAACAAGCAGGATTGCTCAAGGAATGATACAAGCAATTTCTTGCGTCAGAGGTAACGGCCATTCTCACTGATCCTATGCCAGTTTTCAGAACAATATAATCTTTTTTCACCTCCGCAACATCATAATCAGACCCTCTCTCATACCTCCTGCTGCAGAAAGACTCATCCATGCCTTCATCTCCTCCCGACTGGACTACTGCAACTCACTTCTCCTTGGCATCAGCTCCACCTACATCAACCGACTCCAACTGGTCCAGAACGCAGCCGCCCAACTCATCACCCACACCAAATCCTGCCATCACATCACTCCAGTCCTCAAACAACTTCACTGGCTTCCCATCTCCCACCGGATCACCTACAAAATCCTGGTCCTCACATACAAAGCCCTCCACCATCTGCCCCCCCCCCCCCCTCCTCACTGACCTCCTCTCCCCCTACCAACCCTCACGGTCCCTCAGATCCACATCAGCCGGTCTCCTCTCCATCCACAAGTCCAACCTCCGCAGTTTTGGGGACAGAGCTTTCTCCAGGGCAGCTCCCAGGCTCTGGAACTCCCTTCCCCAACTGATCCGCAATTCCGTGTCCCTCACCATCTTCCAGTCCCGCCTCAAGACCCATCTCTTCACCTCTGCCTATCCTTAGCCCCACGTCCCCCTCCCTTTTCATCTGTGCTTGATTTGCCTTACATGTTTTTCCTCTACTTGCTAATTTTTTGTAAGGTGTCCTTGAGACTCTCGAAAGGCGCCCATAAATAAAATTTATTATTATTATTATTATTAATCATATTCACCCACTTATACCCTGCAACCCATGTTCTTTTGCACACCATCAACTGCCATCTAATTCTTCTCACAAACATAAAGGGAATCTATAAAAGCCAATCATCATGATGCCTGTTTAAAGCAAGAAAAATGATATTTCAAAAACAAAATGAATGACAATGTAAATTCTGCATAGCTACATTTTATGCTGCCATGCGTTTTATCCATAGAACTGAAACTCAAGCTATACAAGTCATAATTTAAACTCGTGAATAGGGTCTAGGTCATAAACTATTCCCAGGTACTAATTACTATACCTATTCAGGGTTCCCAAAATTTTGAGACTGGGAGGGCCATTTTCAGGTCTGAGTGAAAACAGACCTTAGTGGAGCTGTCATATTGGAGGGTCCAAGGTGTCCGCCTTCCTCCAAGTAGATGTTTGTTTTTATCTTTTCATTGTGATTAAAACTCAATGAATGGCCACTGCACTCTTCCCTTTAGCCCCTGCTCCTCACTACCCTCAAGGCTTACCTTCCCATATAATTCATTCAACATCCCTCAATCCTGTCACTAGCAATAGTGTATCTCTCCAAACCTAACCCACACCATTGTCTTCACCGACACTCTCTCTAAACCCTGGAAATTCTATCCCCAGTTCACAACTTGCTTTATGATCTCCAATGAAATTCCTCGTATGTTGCAAAACATACTTGGCGAATTAAGTGTGATTCTGATTCTGAATTACTGCACCGAGCACTTTTGTGCCTGGTTGAATATCAGAGCTTCCTCTTTAGGAGTGCTTGTCTTCTGCGACCCACATTAAGATTTCCAATAGGCCACATCCCAAATGTATAAAACAATGCAGTCCTAATTGAAATTCCAAACCTAGACTCAGAGATTTGTTTACAAGCATTTAATTTAGTTGGAAAACACATTCATAATCCCTCTACTGTTTTTCAGCTTAAAATAGCAAGATGATGATATGTTTTATTATTTGCCGCAGTTAAATACTTATGTGCACTGACCTTAGTTGCTGCCCAGTCAATCCAACCCTTTCCACAGGGATCGATATTGATCAGGACCATCCCCTCCACCATATCTGGGAAAATCAACTGAAAGAGCACACAGTCAAGTAAGTCCAACAAAACCAGTGAGAGGGAAATTAGACTGAGAGAGCTCACAGCATAAGAGATTCCTACACATTAAAGTTCATGAGAAGCCTTGCTTGACAGGCCAATTCAAGGCATACCTGCAGAGCTGCTACAGTTTAAGGGTGTTCGGTACTCAAGAACCAAGAATGTAATGAGTGCTAATATTATCAACAGACCTGTTTATGCATGTCTGAAATTCCTTTGGTAAATCAATTTTAAAAGACAGAAATTATACTCAAAACCATCTGTTACTGGTGTCCAGTAAAGCAAGTCAAAGAGAGTAGGTCCCATATTCAAGATACAAAACGTAAATGATGTGTGCTGGAAAATATCAACACATCTGTCAGTGTATGAGAGATAACGCAGTTTGATTTAAATGAAGTAGATAAAACTTCATCGGAACATTAAGCCATAATTTGGATAAACTGAGTAACATTTCCTGCTCCATAAACTCCTGCATTTAAATTTTCCTGTCATCTGTGAAGTGGCAAGACTTGCTTCCAGGCCCAAAGCTTACTGCCAAAAGGATTTATCAGCTATTGAGGCAATCTGACTTGCTTTCCTATATGGACATGCAGCATTCAGCAAACGCAGTGTCACAACAATGTCACGCAGTGAACAGTCAAAATGACTGAAGAATTCTCACCAAAAGCAAATGAGGAAGTAAAAACTCTAAATTTTAGTAACAGTTCAAACACTTTTTAAATACAAAGTGAAATAAGAATTGGGATCTATTCACTCTCTACGCACCCTCTCTCTAACCATTCCCTGTAATCCGCTATACCAAATGCACTGTCCAGTCAAGTACCTGTGCAAGTTCCACAATGGACAGCAATAAAAGATCTTTAACTGGCCACAATACCACTCGTTTGTGGAAAGTGCTGAGGGCAGTTGGTAGAAGGGAGGCTAATAGTGGGGGTTCAGAGTTCAAATATCACATGAGTTTGTGCCAAAGTATCGCGCACAAATATGCGCAGAGCCACTGATCGGAACGCAATGTTTAGTAGAGTTTACATTTGGAAATTTTTTTACAATTTATTTTTAATGCACACTGATATCACGTTTTTTTTTTGTTTCCTCTGGGTATGTGAATACTCAGGAAATGACAATAAAGATATACAATATACAATACAATACAATACAATAAATTTAAGTAAATTTTACAAATCTACTGATATCACATTGCATGGCAGTAGCACAATGCTAAGAGACTCACTGCAAACTTGGCAAGGACATAAGCTCCAGCTCCCACTCCGATTCCAACAATACTCTTAAACCTGGAAGAAGGATAAGGAGAAACAAATACAATTATTCATTGGAACTTTCTTTGGAGTTGTAATATCTTAGATTCGATATGAATTACCAAAGAGAAGGTTTGGCAGTTCTAAAGCACATTAAAGTGGATAAATCCACTGGGCCTGACCAAGTGTATTCTCAGACCTTGTGAGAAACAAGGGAGGAAATTGCAGAGTCCTGCAGAGATATTTGATTTATCTTTAGCCACAGGTCAACTTCCAGAAAACTGAAGGGTGGAGAGCATTGTACGATTATTTAAGAAGGGCAGCTAGGACATGCCAGGCAACTACAGGATGAGCCTGATGGCAGTGGTGGAAAGGATATTGGAAAGGATTCTTACTGACAAAATCCATCAGCATTTGTATAGGCCCAGACTGATTAAGGATAGTCAGCACGGCTTTATACATGGAAAACCGTGTCTCACAAATCTGATTGAGTTTTTTTCAAGGTGACCAATGTGGTGCAAATTATTTATATGGACTTTAGCTATGCCTTTGATGAAGTCACATGTGGTAATCTAGCCTGGAAGACAAGAATGCATGGAATCCTAGGTGAGTTAGCCAATTTGATTCAAAATTGACGTGGAGGAAGGAGTCAAATGGTCGTTGCGAAGGATTGGTTATCTAATTGGAGGCCTGTGACCAGTGGAGCCCTACAGAGGTCAATGCTGGGTCCACCGTAGTTTGTTTTCTACATTAATGATTTGGATGACAATGTACTTAAAATAGTTAATAAATTTGCAGATTACACTAAATTAGTATTGTGGACAAAGACAAAGAACAAAGAAATCTGGGAGTGCAGATACATGGCTCCTTGAAAATGGCGAGTCTGGTGACAGTGAGATGAAAGCCTTTGGTGTGCCCGCCTTCATTGGGAAGTATATTGAGAACAACAGCTGGAACATCATGATGCAGTTGTACAAGTCAATGGTGACACTCCCCTTGTGTACTACACGGAGTACTATGTCCAGTTCCTGTTGCCGAGCAACGGGAAGAATGTCATTAAGTTGGAAAAGGTACAGAAAAGTGTCACCAGGATGTTATCTGGACTTTTGGACATGAGTTATATGTAGAGGTTGGATAGTCTGAGCCTTTTTTCTTTGGAGCATGGGAGGCTGAGGGGTGACCTTATTGATGTGTACAAGATCATGAGATGCATGGATTAAGTGAACACTCAAGTCTTTTTCCCCCAGGGTAGAGAATTCTAAAACTAGAATTCTTAGGTTTAAGGAGAGAGGGGAGAGATTTAGAAAGAACTGCAATGGCAACATTTTCACTTGTGTTTGGAACGATCTGCCAGCGGAAACTATAGTAGAAGAAACAATTACAACTTTTAAAAGACATTTGGAATCATTTATGAATAAAAAGGGTTTAGTGGGCCATATGCAGCAAATGGGTCTTGCCCAGTATGCCACCTTGGGATGTACAAGGTGGGAAGTACCTGTTTCCATGCAATATAGCTATGCCTGAAGTATCACGAGGCCACCATGTTGCTCTGATCCTTCAGAAATCTCACAATACTCGTAAATCCACAGTATTGTGGGATACCTGAAGGACCAGAGCAACAGCTAAAGAAAAAGATAGTGGCTTTTTATAAGTATTAAAGATATGCTTAACAAATAAAGCATGCACGATAGTCTGCTTCCAAAATTTGGTCTATTAATATTCTCAACGCGGAACTTCAGAAATGGGGTTCAGAGCACATATTCCATAATATTAAGTCATTAGTGTTCAAAACTTAGGATATATTTTTATTTCATTTCTCGGAGTCTTAAGAGTTAAGCAGCATAGAAAGAGGCCCTTTGGCTCAACTTGTCCATGTCAACCAAAGTTACTAGAGGAGCTCTAGTATATTTGATGTCAACCAAGGTGTCTATCAGCGCTAATCACATTTTCCTGCATTCGGCCATATCTTTCTAAACCTCTCCAATCCGTGTATCTATCACATGTCTTCTAACCATTGTAATTGTACCACCCTCGAGCACTTCTCTGGCAGCTCATTTCATATACCTACCACTGCAAGAAGAAATTGACTCTCAGGTACACTTTAAATCTTTCCCCTCTCAACTTAAACCTATGCCCTCTAGTTTATGACTCCCCTACCCTGGGGAAAGGACTGTTACCATCCACCTTGTCTGTGCCCCTCAGAATCTTATCAACATCTTTAAAGTCATCCCGAATAATCCTTCGCTTCAGGGGGAAAAGTCCCAGTCTTTCCACTCTCTATTTACAACTCATTTATTAGTGTTATGGGTGCTTAGCAAATGCTAGTCATTACAGATATTAGGTGCTTAGCAACAAATTATATTTATTCAATATACTACATTCAGAACAACATAATTTTATTTGAGACGGGTGCTTAGCAACTTATAAGATGACTCACCCAAAATGTTGAACTACACTTGGCAACATGGCAGCTAGTTGATCCATGGTTGGGAACTGGTATCTGAAGGATGAATACAGTGCATAAAATCAATTGGTACAGACGGGGGGGGAAAAACAACTGCTGGAAACAACAATGAACATTGATATATCACAAAAATTACAAGTACTGGGACTCAAAAACATGACAAAGTGGTGTTGGAGGGAGGTATCATTTTGCTGTGTCAGTGCAGTTCGGTTGGTAGCTCCACATTAAAAAGGTTGTGGGTTAAAATTTGAGTGAGTTGTTACAGATGCTTATTTTGGATGAGATGCCAAACAGATACCTTATTTGACTTTTGAAGTGGATGTAAGAAAATCTTATCAACCTACTTTGAAAAAGAGCAGGCAAGTTACCTCCAGTGTCCTGGCCAATATGTATCCCTCAATCAACATCATTAAAATAGATGAATTGGTCATTTGAAACTTACTGTACAGAAAACTGTGTTTTGAGAGATTTTGAATGGGTCAGGGAAGATGCTCCATAAAAGGAAATGCATTCAATGTGTCAAATGGGATAGTCAAGGACGGAGTTAAAGGGAGAGTATAGGGATAGTTAATGACCCCAGAATTAACGGGAAAAAAAGCTCACAAAGGGATAGGAGAGTATGGCCAAGTGTAATAGGGATCGATGTGAAAGGTGGGATGCGTAAGGAATTAAAAATATTGTATATGAATGCACGAAGTATAATAAGTAAAGTAGATTAGCTTGAGGCTCAGTTAGAGGTTGGTAGATATGACATTGTGGGGATTATTTAGATGTGGCTGCAGGAGGATCGGGCCTGGGAACTTAATATTCAGGGTTATACATCCTATAGAAAGGACAGGCAGGTGGGCGGAGGAGGGGTGGTGAGGGATGGAATTCAGTCCCTTGCGAGGGAAGACATAGGGACTGATGAGGTAGAATCACTGTGGATTGAGTTGAGGAATTGTATAGGCAAGAAGACACTAATTGGTGTTATCTACAGACCCCCAATTAGTAGCCCGGATGTAGGGTGTAAGTTGCAGCAGGAGTTAAAACTGGCATGTAACAAAGGTAATGCCACTGTGGTGATGGGGGATTTCAATATGCAGGTAGACTGGGAAAATCAGATCAGTTCAGGACCCCTAAAAAGAGAGTTTGTAGAATGCCTCCGACATGGATTCTTAGAGCAGCTTGTAATGGAGCCGACCAGAGAAAAGGCAATTCTGGATTTAGTGTTGTCCAATGAACCAGATTTTATAAGAGAGCTCGAGGTAAAGGAACCGCTTGGAGGTAGTGATCATAATATGATTAGTTTTAATCTGCAATTTGAGAAGGAGAAATAGGAAGTGTCAGTGATGCAGCTGAACAAAGGGGACTATGAAGGCATGAGAGCGGTCATGGTGGCACAGCGGTAGAGTTGCTGCCTTACAGCAAAATGCAGCGCCATAGACCCGGGTTCGATCCCGACTACAGGTGCTGTCTGTATGGAGTTTATACGTTCTCCCCGTGAGTTTTCTCCGAGATCTCCGGTTTCCTCCCACAGTCCAAAGATGTTATGGTTTGTAGATTAATTGGCTTGATTAAAATGTAAAATTGTCCAAGTTGGCGACATGCAGAGTGCTGCCCTGCCGACTACAAACCTCAGCAGGTTCAGAAGGAGAGAAGAGCTGGCCAACAGATCACAATGGCAGCCAAAAACACCTGCTCAAGGATAATAAAGAATGGCCAATAAACCTATGAAATAATGAATAAAACAGAATTCTGACGAGTTGGTTACAGGCCAATATCATAATCAAAGAGATCAAATGGTTTATATAGTCATTGATAGACAATGGGGTGGTCACTGGGTAGAATGAATCCAATTGGGTTGAATGATATAAAATATGGAGAGGGAACTATGACCAGACTGTGAGTATTAAACCTCAAATTAAAGATTTGATACAAATGTCAGTGGGACTCACCCTGCAGGGAATTGGGAGGCATTTGTCTGCTGACCAGGAGCATCCACATGGCACACAACAAAGTGTTTAGTAATCTCCTGCATGTCCTCAAAGTTGAAGAATGTGTTGAAGCAGAGTTTATCTGGAAAATAAAGGAAAATAAGTACTCCATTAAATCTAGCAGTAGCTTTACGACTCCAGTTCTAGAGAGGATCCTATGAATGAGAGTGGCAACATGCCCGCAGTTGGTTTAGTGTACCAAGGGAATATTGGACAAGGATCCAGATACCAGTACAATCAGCAATTTGTTGAAAATCAAATATTCCAGCATGCGCAGTTTCTTGTGCTCCTCAACATAACAAAGACCTTTGTTTTTACTATGGTCATTCCCTCTTCTCCCCTCTCCCATTTGTCGGAAGATACAAATGCTTGAAAGAACATACACCGGATTCAGGAATAGCTTGTTCCCTGCTATTATCAGACTGTACATTATTTTTTGCACTGTTATTTTTCTCTTTGTACTACCTGTTGTACTTGTATATGGCTTGATTATCCTCATGTATGATAGAATTTGATTTGACTGGATAGCAGGCAAAGAAAATCTTTTCACTGAATCTCAGTACAGGTGACAATAATAAACCAATACCCTTCAGAAAGATCATCACCTGGTTTAATGGCAATACCCAGTTTTGTGTTAACATCTCTTGTAAGTCCTTAAGGGCCCCAGGTTCTTAATTTTTAACTCTGCTATCCATGGGATGTGGTATCAAGAGCAAGGAAAGTATTTGATGCTCATTCCTCAGATGATAGCGCCGTGCCACATTTTTGCACTTTTGCAAACATCTGTGGAATATATTCCCAGATAAAGAATTGCAGGATTTTGCCCTAGAGATAATAAGGGATGGCATAATATGCTCTGGTCAGGAAGGTGCATGAATTGGAGGATAAGGTGTAGAGGTGGTGTTTTTCCTATGTGCTTTCTGCTCTTGTCCTTTTCGATTGTTATATCCCATGTTTGTAGGGGCAGTTGAAGAAACCTTTAATGGGATACCTCAGTGCACTCTGTGCCTGATACAATCTGTAATCACATTATGCAAGTGATTGCAACTAATGACGCAGATGGGGTACTAATCAAAGACATTGCTTAGCCCTGGATTTTTAAAAATATATTCATTTGTCTGGATTTGGGCATACAAGAGCGGCATTTATTGATCACTCCTAATTGCCCTTGAGGGTCAAACTTCTCGAGTGTTGTCAGAGATGCATATGTGGGGTGTTCCACCACACCACTCATTTGGGTTGTGTAGATGATAGAAGACTTTGAAAACTCAGATGAATCACCCCCTTGCCTGTTTTGTCACTACATTGCATCAATGGACTGGTGGATCTAATTAAATTTGTTTTGATTCTGAGATCCTGTGTTAATTAGGAATAAGATTGCAATTGAACACTAAATCAAAATGTTTAACCTTATTACAACGGTATGGTGTGTATAGTACTTACCATATTAGCCCAAGTCTAATTGTTGCTTAGGTTTTTCAATGCATTAATACAGACTGCTTCATTATCTGGAAAGCCCAGCTTGTCTGTCATCCTCATAGAAGAACAGCTATGCATTTGGGCGGTTGAAACCATTGCTCTTGC
This sequence comes from Leucoraja erinaceus, assembly GCF_028641065.1. Lineage (NCBI taxonomy): Eukaryota > Metazoa > Chordata > Chondrichthyes > Rajiformes > Rajidae > Leucoraja > Leucoraja erinaceus. The sequence continues at coordinate 15,760,290 of NC_073393.1, read as the reverse complement.
CATTGTCATCAATTCCTCTGCAGATCACACAACCCCCCCTGAACAGTCTTGACACACTATATTCACTGTGTGATCAAGATCTTCTAACGGGTGAAGTTTCTCTGTGATAGTATGGGGATTTGGACAGATGCCACAAAGGAGTAGGGTGAGATAATATGTGAAAGAGTAGTGAGTTTAATGGTAAACGCCCTTGTGAATTGCATCAAGGTGCATCAATGAGATTTGATTTGTGTGAGTGATTTCACCAACTGTAAAGTAATAGCTTGATTAGTCTGACAAACCCCAAATCCCTTTCTACCTCTCCTTTTTATTAATGATCTAAATAGTAAAGCATAAGTATTAGTGCTTACATTCCAAAATGCAACTCACGTTGATGTAAATAATATGGGGAGATAAATTTGATTGAGGTTACCTGTAGAAAAGGCATGGAAAAGTATGAGCCATTGAACTGAAGCTGAAATTGGGGAGGTGAGAACAATCACTGGCTGGCTTTCTTAAACATATTTAGTTCTTGAATCCAAGAACAAATGACTCCCTCCTGAAGTTTTATATCCAGAGCTCCTCTTCACAAATGATTGCAGCTGGAAGATGTCCTGGTGATGAGGACAGGATGGAGCCTCAATTCTCTGTTTCTATATTCACCCCTGCCCCTTGTGTGGAAAGCCCTTTCACATTCACTGAGCCATTTGATCGGGTGCTGGAGGTCAATTGGAGGACACTGTGTAAATCTTCGGTAAAATAAAACAAAGCTTATGTGGGTTGCTAAATAGTTAAAGAACGACAACAGAATGTGTTCAGATAAGCCACGTGACAAAGCTGCATAAAGCTGGAGTCTGTATGAGTAAATGGAGTCAGTCACCCATCACTATGCTTTGATCAGGACTGTGTGTGTCCTTGGATACTGAAATGTGGCACAGCCACTTATCAGTCACTCACCACATTAAATAGTGCAGATCGTCTGTACTGGTGTACAAGCTCTGCTTATTTGTACAGTACAAAATATGGAACTGTTCCAGTATGCACAACCTACTCTGTCTCTGCAGGTGGTCCCTGTCCACAACAGTAAACATACTGTTCCTAGTCTATTTGCAGTCTGCAGATGAGTCTATACCAGTATAAAGAATATCCCATTAGCAGCATAAGGCTTGTGTCAATATTTTGTTTGCATCCTTAGTGGGCACTAAAGCTGTCCATACCAAAAATATGTCTGTCTGCAGACATTAGACTTGTCTCCCTTTTTAAAAAATTGAACCCAATGTACAACCAGCTGATCGATTTTAGAGAATTGCATCAGCACTTGAGCTTTGTATTCATGACTGTGACTGAGTACTGCACTCATGATCTTCGGGTTTCATCTGCAGAGTTCTCAAGGTGACCCACACTGCACCACAAATAACATTACAGCACCATTAAAAATTAAACACAAAACCCATTATCTGTAGAAATTATCAATTACTGACAACTTGAAAGGACTGGCTCAGCTCCCCTCAGCCCAACAACCCCATTTCCATAATCTTGCAATGTTAAATTCCTCACGGCAGCAGCCAGTCACAAACAGCAGCAGCTGCCCGTGTTCTGCATCTTAATAACCTTCTGCACCAAAGCAGATTCAAGCAATGTGTTCTGACTGCTAGAACAGATTTAAAAGGACAGGGATATACTTGGCCACAATCGTTCCAACAGTAGGTCAGAACCTGTTGGCCAGTGACAATGATTTAACTTCTTCATTTGGCCTATTTGTGGCCAGTTGGAGCCAGCCCAGCAATTAACTCAGAACAGAGTGCATGAGGAAGCACCTCCCTCGAGTTGAAATTTAGTTGTCCATAAACAGTCCCGCACTGATAGGATGCTTCAAGTGAATGTTTGAAAATGTACATAAATATCTGTGCATACAAAAGTTCTTTGTTCCAGTTCCAAACACGACTGCTTACATTTATCCAATCTCAAATCCATTTACTATTCCTCAGCCCCTTGCATTAAAGGGACCCCAGCCCAGATGAATGATGCCTCAGATGCATGACTTTTATCACCAAACTTTCGAATGCTACCAGCAGATTCCTGTCACCATTGCTCGCAGTTCATCGAGAACCCAAAGTCTGATGATAACCTTGGCAAGGTCATAGTTTGACTCTACTGTAGAATTGAGTACTAGGAATTAAATACTAGGAATCAAAAGTTATTGAAGTGGTGTGGGGTGTTGCAGATGTAGGTTGGAAGGGACTGGACAAGGGTGGACAAAATAGAATCATGATATTTGAATGGGTTTGGCAGGGTACAAGCAGGCATAAGCAATGGGTCTGCCAAGGTAGTTTTGCTTGTGCATTTTGGGAAGGAGTTTGAAACGGGCAGAGCAGGGAGCCAATGTGTCAGAAATGTTTGGGAGATGGTGGATTGGTACATGTCTATGAGGTCATGTTGAACTGTAGATACGAGGCGTCCAAAAACTGATGTCCAAAAACTTGAATTCTCTGCCACAGAAGGTAGTTGAGGCCAGTTCATTGGCAATATTTAAGAGGGAGTTAGATGTGGCCCTTGTGGCTAAAGGGATCAGGGGGTATGGAGAGAAGGCAGGTACAGGATACTGAGTTGGATAATCAGCCATGATCATATTGAATGGTGGTGCAGGCTCGAAGGGCCGAATGGCCCACTCCTGCACCTATTTTCTATGTCTATGATGCCTAGCCTCAGCACAGTAGAGATCTCCCTGCCAGACTACAATAGCACCTCCCTTGTCAGCAAATTTGAAACAAACTCACTTGTATCCTCCTACTGCTTGCCAGGCCACACCCCACCCTCGCCTCTCTTTTCCAGCTTCCCCCAAACCCCCACCAAATTATCATCTACCTATTCTCTTCACAGATGTTGCCTGATCCACCGAGTTGCTTGAGTACTTTGTGTTTCCCTCTTCCTACTGTTTGCTTGTAAGATATCTCTGCTCATCCGGGAACAGATATTAATGAATCAGTCTGATAGTTTAGAGGCAATGGATGAGTAGGATGGAATACAGTGATTAACATAAGTATAATGAGTATTTTTCACACTCATATAGTTTCTTCACCAAAGATCTGTCTCTCTTTGACACCGCTGGTGATCTGCCACTTCATAATTTTGAGATCTGAATGATCAGAATTTGCACCTGTCCAGATAATTCATAATCATTGGATAACTGGCTAAACAATTGACCCCAGAGCCCGCATCAAGTATATCATAAAAGCTCCCAGAGCTAGTGCAATCAGTTAACACCTCCCATAGAATATTTCATCTCAAATAACATTAATATTTCTGATTTTTATTCAAAAGCTTAAATAGTAAAATTAATTTATATTTTCCTTCCATTTGTGGCCCATGGATTTTTCCCCTTCTGTAGTCACAATTGCTTACAGTCATGATGGAGCCTCACAACAGATGGGTTAGAACTACAACTCTCAAGCACAGGCATTTGCAATTTGTCAAACAGGACGCACAACCTTTCTGCCTTCGGCTTTGCAATTCCCTGTTGTATAATATGGGAATTTTAGCAGAAATTACACAGGCAGGATGGAAATTTCAGTTCTAACACTGTATATCCCTTACCCCCAGTACAACTCATGCATCAGATACCTGACTGGGCAATGTACCTCTTTCAGGATTCTTTAAGATTAAAGAACCAATTTTATGAACAGACTAGACTAAGTGGTTAGTTGGTTAGTTAGAAATAAAATGATAGTTAGAAATAAAATGAAGATATTAATTGAACAATTTCACAAGATGGTTTGTAGTAGTAGTGATACTTGCTGAATAGCGCTTTGGAAAAAAGAAAAATATTGATGGGTTAGATTGCTGAGCTGTTTGATGGTTACTAATGCTTTGCTGCTCCTTTGGTTCCTTAACATTTAATCAGTTAGATAAATGGACGATTGAAACCAGAGTGATATTTAACCAGTAGGCATGTGATCCTTTGAGGTGCGCCATCCTGGGGTGTGACACTTTTGATGTACGGCGCTTAAAAGCTACATTCTCAGTTTTGTTTAAGGTCAGGAATATACAAAAGGCCACAGTTGTATTGATATAATCATTGGAAACATTTTATCTATAATATGTTAAAATCTTATATCAGCATGTCATATACGCTTTATGCATGGCACCTCAACCCTGTTCTATTGTAAATTCCTATATCGAAATGGCAAATTAAAAATCTCAACCCTATTTCAACCTGCATCCTGGAATAGACCTCGAGTTTGTGATCGACTGGGCAAGTGTCTGGTTTTGGGGAGGAGACACACATAAAGCATCAATTAATATGTTGCTGGGCTGTAATTATTTGTAAACTATGCGTTTGTGCAGTCGCCACAGTTTCAGTATCGGCTCAACACTGGAACTCGAAATATTACAATGATAATTAGTGTAATGAAGGTCTGTCTCCAAGGTAACACCTGCGCATAAACGACTACACAAGGATTAACAGTATGTGGACAAAGTGACCATTAAACACTCATTCTCTACCAACTGACCTTTTCTGATACGGTAATTGCTTTCATGATTGGCTTAATATGCCACAACATGTGACTATGGCAGCTTTAACCTTTCACTTCCAAAATACCAAGAAATAAATGCTGCAGAGGACGTCCATTTACATATTTTGCGGGTTATTTACAGTATTTAGGCTTACAAACTTAAAAAAAATGTCTTGGGAGTCTTCAGGAATGAAACATTAATCTGCAGGACACTGCTGGAGCAACCGTAAGGACAAAATATATTTATTTCCTTATCTTTTTATAAAAAAGGTTTGTTTATTCGTTCAAAGGTATCAGTGGTCATAATTGCTAGTCAGAGGTCAGATTCATACTAAGCAAAGAATCATCCAGTCCGGGAATGGAGGGAATTCATTTTCCAGTTGGCTGGGGATGTGATGCTCCACAGGATGACCTGTACACTTGAAACCATACTCACTGCAAACTCTCTGTTGGACTTACCGATCCTACTCAATCTATATCTATATCTATCTATATCTATATATCTATATAATATTAAAACTCTGTGGCTCTGTGGCTGGCTGTCTGCATGTGTTTCTGACTTGTGTCTGCCAGCCTTTGATTCGTTGCTACGCCAACGTCAGACCCAGAAACGCCGGGTTTTTTTTCCATTTTGGTAGAGATTTCACTTTTCATTCCAAGTATCCATGCCTCATTAAATTCCGTGGTGTTTATGTACACATTTTTAATAAAAACCTCCCCCCCCCCCCCCCCCCCCTCACTCATTTTGTCGCCTCCTACTGGCCAGCGACCATAACGGCTGCTGGCGCCCACATCTTGCCTCAAAGACGCCATTTAAAAACAGCCGCACTGCTGATTCCTGAGCCGCTTGAGTTGGAGGATCACGTCTCCCTTGGGGGCTATGGGTAGGGAACGGCTGCGTTGGGGGAGCAGACTGCACTTGGTCTAGTATAGACATAAAGGTAGACCTTTGCCCTTGTTTGCTTGCATCAATCACACATTACGGAATGCACTGTATTCTGGTCCTGGCATCATTTTCATTGACTGCTATGAATTGGGATTACATTTCAGAGTAGATGACAATGTTACATCGTACTGGATAAAGCAGTCCATTGTTGCCGATGCTTAAATTACCCCTCTGCAGGGTGGGAATAATTGGGGTCTCAATTCATTGCTGGGGTCAGATTTGGTGTATGTTCAGAGGCAGTGCTCCATGTGGAGTTCAGCATTAGAGGGTGACACATTCTGGACTTCCAATGAGCCATTTGTGTCTCAGACATTATTTTGAAGTGTGGTGGCTCCCTTTGGAACTGCTCGCTCCTGCCAGGAAGATGTGTGCCCCTTTGCAATTCATGCTACTGAATTATGAAGGATCTGTATGACTGAAATGACTGGGATAACATGTGTCAAGCTTAGTCAAGACTTAGCAAGTAACAGCAGGAAGGTTTTGCTACAGCACTGTTTGGTCACCAAAGCAGAAATGTATTGGAAGAACAGCCAGTTAAGTAGCATCTGTGGAAAAAGAAACCAGTTAACATTTTGGGTCAAGTGTTCTTCCTTCGAACATGAAATGTATCTTTGAACAGCCAAGCCAAGAAGAAATATATCTCAAGCTGCTCAAACAAACACAGGCTCTGACCATGATTTTCCAATCCTTCCTTGCAACAGGAGCAATGGCAGAGGATTGAAGAAATGCTAACAATGTCCTCTTGTTTAAAGAAGGAGGCATGGGCAAACCAAACACATACATGGCAATTAGTTTAAGGAGGAACTGCAGATGCTGGAAAATCGAAGGTAGACAAAAATGCTGGAGAAACTCAGTGGGTGAGGCAGCATCTATGGAGCGAAGGAAATAGGCAATATTTCTGGTCGAAACCCTTCTTCGAGGCAATTAGTACAACTTTGGCTGTGGGCAAATGATTATAATGGACAATATAAACCTTCATTTAGAAAAACACAGAGTAAATCATGGACAGTCAACGTGGATTTGTTAAGGAAAAGCCATATCTGGCTATGTAATGCTGAGTGTCAATGATGGTCTGCACGTGTTGCAGCATGGCATTGTACAAAATCTAAAATGGTATTCTGGTCATTAAAACAAATGCCCAGTGGATCCAACATTGACTCTGTGCCGGAAAGCAAAGAGGAATGATTTATGGATGATGACTGGTAGGTTCCCAAAGATAGGTTTCCATTAGCTCAACATCTGGTTAAGTGCTTGGTTAATTAGTGGTTACTTCAAAAAATTAGGTGAATCAAAAATAGTGGTAACTGGGGGAAAATAGGTCTGTGGGGCCAGCTCAAAGTATGGTGTGCATTTGGATCAATGCCCTCTGAGTGCAGAATCCATGGAATATGGACTTTGATGATGTTAATCTAGCAGTGACAGAGTGAATTACATTTATTAAATCAGCTAAATCAATCATTTTAAGTAAGGCACGGCAGACAGTGTGTTGAAGCTGCAGTATCTCGGAATTCATAGAAACCATCACGATCCATGGCAACCACATCTTAAGTATCTACTGCTTGAGAAATGTTGGCTCAGGATGGATGAGCCAAAGTCTGTGATTATGACAGATGTACAGTGCATTCAGAAAGTATTCAGACCCCTTCATTTTTCCACATTTTGTTACGTTACAGCCTTATTTTAAAATGCATTAATTTCATTTTTTTATCATCAATCTACACACAATACCCCAGAATGAAAAAGCGAAAACAAAATTGTCCGTAGACCTCCGAGACAGGATTGTGTTGAGACACAGATCTGGGGAAGGGTATAAAACAATTTCTGCAGCATTGCAAGTCTCGAAGAGCACAGTGGACTCCATCATTATTAAATAGTAGAACTTTGGAACCATCAGGACTCTTCATCGAGCTGACTGCCTGGCCAAACTGAGCAATCGGGGGAGAAGGGCCTTGGTCAGGAAGGTGACCAAGAACCCGATGATCACTCTGACAGAGCTCCAGAGATCCTCTGTGGCGATGGGAGAACCTTCTAGAAGGATAACTATATCTGCAGCACTCCACCAACCAGGCCTTTATTGGAGACTGGCTAGACGAAAGCCACTCCTCAGCAAAAGGTACATGACAGCTCGCTTGGAGTTTGACAAAAGGCATGAGAAACAAGATTCTCTGGTCTGATGAAACCAAGATTGAACTCTTCGGCCTGAATGCCAAGCATCACATCCTGAGGAAACCAGGCACCGCTCATCACCTCACCATACCTACGATGAAGCATGGTGGTGGCACCATCATGCTGTGGGGATGTTTTTCAGCAGCAGGAACAGGGAGACTAGTCAGGATCGAGGGAAAGATAAACAGAGCAAAGTACAGAGAGATCCTTGATGAAAACCTGCTCCAGAGCATTATAGACCTCAGACTGGGGCGGAGGTTCACCTTCCAACAGAACAATGACCCTCAGCACATCAACCTATCAATTTACACTATTGAATTCAAATGAAAATTAAATACAGATTTATTCTTTAAATTTTAATTTCAAGATGCAAAATATAGGCAATTTGAGACTGTAAGGGCATAATGATTGAGAGGGGAAAAGATGTCCAAAGTTCTCCATGATAGATTGTTTTCACTTCAGACCTAGTATGTTGCAGACTATTTGATAGAGACTGATTTGTCGCCAAATCCATTACGAAGGCATCATGAAAGCACAAAGCAAACTAGAAATTGCTTGGTCTTTTACCATACAGTGAATCTAACGTTCCCATGAGTTTGCACACCAAGGAGCAGCAGAGATCTGGACCAAGTTCCTTCACATACGATCCTGAATTATGTACAATGCCAAAGGATGAGAATATTTCCAAGTCAATCTGCATGATACACCAGAAGAACCAACTTCCTCTTATTTAACTTTTTATATAGAATTCAAAAAAATAAATACTTTTTTATCCATGCCATTGTAAAGAATTTAAATTGATCAATCTCTTCCTATTATACAGAATTCCAATATACCAAATCTTTTCCTATTCAGTTACTCCACCTCCTAACCCCAAATTGTATACATTTTTGAAAGTAAAACTTTTCCCTGCTCATTGTAATTAAGTTGAATTCAATTGAGTTAACCAGCTTTCCACTAACTCTTGATACAAGGAACAATTTTAGGTCACATAATTGGCCATTCATTGCCATTGTGTGTGTAAAAAAATCGATGTCACTAACAATTAGAGCCACATGTGTTTCTTGTATGATAAATGGTACTCACGGTTCATTCCAACATCGTGGTAGGTCAAGATTGCTGGGCGGTTTCCTTTTGGTGCACCACGGATAACAACATGCAACATCCCATAAGGGGTTTCAATGTCATGCTCCTAGTGGGATCAATAATATTAACAGTAAGTGACTTGCAATCTTATTTTTATTTCCCAAAATTCATAATTGTACAGATAAAAACTCAAGAGCCCGTCCCATTTGGGCGTCATTTGCTCGTCACGCAGGTGGCGAGCGAGGATTTTGAGAATCCCAAAATCCTGGGGCGCCACATGCTACCGTGTGTCACTGCCTACGCCACCACACACCATGTGCCCTTAATGCACGCCATGCGCGCGTCGTGCATCGTGACGTGTAAGTGATGTCGCATAAATGACACGCAAATGACGCCCAAGTGGGACAGGCCCTATAGGCAAACATCTTACCAACATTTTATCCATAGTACACAACTGTGCAGACCATAATAGAGCCTTTGTTCAATCATTTTGTATTGTACAGAACCATTCCATGCAGTGTACCTCGCATTAAATTAGATTTTCCAACATATTGTTTAATAACTCTGCGATTGTAAAAACTCCTCAAAACAGTGTACATGTTGAATCAGTGATTATACAGCTCAACCAGATGCGTGACTCTTAAATCATTAATGATCTGTAATTCCCCCCCCCCGCCCCCCCCCCCCCCCCCCCCCCCCCCCCCCCCCCCCCCCCCCGCCTTAAAAAGGCAGCCAGCATCATCAAGGGTCCACACCACCCTGGCCATGTTCTCATTTTACTCTTACCTTCAGGGAGAAGGTATTGGAGCTGAAAACCGTGGCTTCTAGGTTCAAGAAAAACGTTTTCCTTACAACCAACAGGTTTTTGAACACTACAAACACTAACTTAACTGAACTTTGAACTCTCTTGGTTGCATTAAGGATTTGGGGCGTTTTGCACTAATTTTTTTTATTGTTTATAATGATAATGAGTACTGTTTTTACAGTCCTGTTATGCTACTGTGTGTAAGAATTTTGTTGTTCTGTTTTCCATAATATGACAATTAGACATTATTAACGTGACTCTCTTGAAAACGCAAGATTTCGTCATTCGGTCCCTGGTATCTGTGCACCATGGAATAAAATCATAGCTGGTCCCCTGTCTCAGTGCCACACTGAGTTAACTGTATTCATACTTCAACATATACAAAGGCACTGAATCTATGTTGGAAGATTGGTAATTACTCAGTGATCATGTCAATTGAATTCACCCCGTCTTAAACATACTTACTGCCCTAAACTAAATACACTCATTATCTTGAAATATAATGTTTATACTACAATCTAAACAGTCACACTACCCTAAACCTCAATAGTCACATTGAGATAAATGCCTACTGACTGTTATTTTGCAGGCACACAGAAATAAACATGTTCACACTATCACAAATAGAAACTCTTATCATTAAGATTAATTCACAATGTGATAAGCAGTCATACACAAATCATTTTTACATTACAAAAATACATCATACAGGCCAATCGGTTCATGCCAGTGGGAAAGCTCCACAGAATACACCTCCCACCTTTCGAACAGAACGTGATGAGCACGCACAATGTGACAGATACACATATTCATGGTGCGACAAATAAGCACTGTGAAACACGATCACAGCTAATGTGATGAAGACTCCTGCACATTGACAAAGATAATGGCTCAGATTTTACAGTTAGCGTCAAATGAACAGTGTTATTAGACTTACACTCGCACAGATTTGCAAAACAACTTGGCATCATTGGAGAATCAACAGAACATGGTCCACTCTACAGAGGAACTTATACCCGTGTAAAACACAAGGCCAACTGTATGACTCCTTAACCAATATGAGAAATGCTCCTTGGAACACAAATATTTTGACCCTGTCAGTTTAAGTTTAATAATTAATTAATTCCATCTAAGGAGCAAAAAATAAGAAGGAGAGAAAGATGGGATTAAAATACTTATAGTCTTTCATTAAAATATCTCCAACAATAATTAAGATCTGAAGGATCCAAATTTCACTCCTCTAAAATACAATTTTCAGTGCCAAAGTTGTTGCTTGGCAGCAATATTATTCAATGTGCAAGACCAATTTATCTGCATTTTAGTGGGTAACCAATCTTGTTATATATATGTAAACATTATGTCCTTCAAAGCAGGGTCCAAGGAAACAGCAACATACATTAGTTTTCTGATCCCCTTATTTAAATGTGGATGTAGAAGCTGCTGTTTGACCTGCTTCTTAATAAATGCCATAAAACATTATTCCTAATGGAAAATGTGGCAAATGGGATAAATTGGTTGATTACAATCACAATGTTAAACAGACACCTTCATGAAAAGGATTGTCCATCTTAAACTGGCATACAATAAAATGCATGAGAAGAATAATTCTAAAACTCGTGATTGAGATAGTGGAGTCCCTGAGCTCTTGTTGAAATTCCACTGGAAGTACATGTAAACGCTGTGGATCTTCATTGACACAGTAGCCTTTGCAACTATTTGTAATGATTGTGCTTGTGAAGCAACTATTTGTGATGTAGTGTCCCAAAGTAACATCACAGCTTCATTTGTAAATTCATTAAATGTGCACAAGCACTCATCCAAGCATCCCTGGTATACTTCTGTAATACACCCCATTAGCATTTGATTTATCTAATGCCTCTGTCACATTCAGATTCAACACATCAATGGTTTCCTGGATGGCTTCCCACTTTCCATCCCTAACTAATGTAAAACTTTGCTCACTGACCTACATTGGCTCACAGTCAAGGAACAGCTCCATTTAAAACATATTATAATGTTCAAATCTATCCAAGGGCTCACTATCTCTCTGTAATTTCCAAAGCTGCAACCACCAAACATCCTTGGGCACCCTCAGTTCTGAGCCTGGCACGTTTATAATTTTCATTGCTTTTTGATGACTGGCTTCTTCTTTAAGACTGTTTGAGAATATGCTTATTAAATCTGTTTTCTCCTTAATCTTTCTTTCCTACTTTCAGTTGTTCCAAAAAAAAAATTATTGCCCATTATTCTGTTCACTTATCCTGAAATTCCTTTATAATACTTCACAATTTAGATATCATTCCCGCTGAGTATATTTTGGTTAATAATACATTGATAATGCTCATTGGAAAGATTTATTTAATTCAAGTTGCAATATAGACAAATGTTCCCTTTGTTGTTATCCTTACAACTATCCTTTTTCATATTTGTTATTCATTCCTCAAATAAATGTATTGACCTTTCTCAGAATCACAGCATGGCTCATTACATATCCCACATCTTCCTAAAGGTCTAAGTAGGTCATATACCAACAGCTCCTATTTGTAAGTGAAGCAGTAGCTGGTTTCTATTTCTCTTTCACAGGATTAATTGTTTATGCAAATTACAAAGATGTACCTCAAGAACACTGATGGAGCTTACTGCTCCAGAAAAAGGAAGAAAAGGTTTGAGTTTGTCAACAGTTTAAAAGTTGTTACCAAGTTTTTCCTTTGATGTTTACTCTTGTAAACGCATGTTAAGATTAGATTAGATTAGATGATTAGATTCGTTTATTGTCATTCAGACCTTTCGGTCTGAACGAAATTTTGTTTCCCTGCAGTCATACATATAATTTTAAAAAATGACAAAAACACATAGTCAACACAAATTTAACATCCACCACAGTGAGTTCACCAAACACCTCCTCACTGTGGTGGAAGGCAAAATCTTAAAGTCTCTGGCTCTTCCCTCTTTGTTCTCCCTCTGCGCCGAGGCGACGGTTCAAACTCCGCGGGTGGTCGCTGCCTCGCCACAGCTCAGAGGCCGAGTCGGGTGTCCGCTGCCGCTGCAGCGGAGACCCGACTCGGCTGAGGGCAAACTTTTCCAGAACCTTATTGTTATCCAGGAGTTAACATTGTCACGTTGCAGATGATAAGTTTACAATTATGTAAACAAATGCCTCTGCCCCAAATTCAACTTACAGCTAGTTTGATACACTGTACTCTCCATGGCATCTCGGGTCAGGAAATTTAGTACATTTTTGCTACTTGCACACAATGGGCGTGTTTGAAGTAAAACCTGACAACACCTGATAGGAAAAGGGAAATTCATGGCGTGAAGGTGGCTAGACAATTGTGGCGGTTTTCTTTATGGTTTTCCCATCTACACCCCTTTCCGTCTTCCGCAGAGACCGTTCCCTCCGCAACTCCCTGGTTAACTCATCCCTTCCCACCCAAACCACCCCCTCCCCAGGTACCTTCCCCTGCAACCACAGAAGATGTAACACCTGTCCCTATACCTCCCCCCTCGACTCTGTCCAGGGACCCTGACAGTCCTTTCAGGTTAGGCAGAGGTTCACGTGCACCTTCTCCAACCTCATCTACTGTATCCACAGTTCAGGATGTGGACTCTTATACATTAGCGAGATCAATCGCAGACTGGGTGATCGTTTTGCGGAACACCTTCGCTCAGCCCACATGCACCAACCTGATCTCCCGGTTGCTGGACAGTTTAATTCTCCTTCCTTTTCCTACACAGGCCTTTCTGTCCTCGGTCTCCTCCATTGTCAGAGTGAGGCTAAACGCAAATTGGAGGAACAGCATCCCATATTTCACTTGGGCAGCTTACAGCCCAGTGGTATGAAGATTGAGTTCTCTCACTTCAAATAGCCCCGGCATACCCTCTCTCTCTCTCCATTCCTTCCCCCACCCAAGTCGCACTAGCTTCTCACTTTCACCCTACAAACAGCTTACAATGGCCTCTTTCCTTTATCATCGTTACTTTTTTTGTATATCTCTCATTAATTTCTCTTTATCTTTCCACATCACCGTCCATATCTCTCGTTTCCCTTAACCATAAACAGTCTGAAGAAGGGTCTCAACCCGAAACATCACCCATTCCTTCTCTCCAGAAATGCTGCCTGTCCCGCTGAGTTACTCCAGCCTTTTGTGTCTTTCGATAAGGTCAGCTGTGGGTATTATTGGCCAAACACTCACATTAAATTCTTGCTGTAATATAGGGATGGCAAAAACTCATTTACACACAAGAAGTTTCAGCAAGCGGCAATAAAATACATAACCAAATACAGTAACTTGATTTAAGTGTTTTTGTTGTGCAATTAATATAGGTCACAGGAGAGGATTAATTGTTCATTATTCGGAAAAAAGTTTGAATTTTCCTGGAAAGAAAGCACATCCAGACTAAATCACACCCACTGAACTACAGGACTGGCAACCTGAATATTTTATTTTCAAAACTCATGCATAGGGCTTCTAATCATGACTTTCTATTTCAGAAACAAGTATGTTGCAGGTTGAATGATGACTGAAGAACATGCAACCACACACATATATTCATGATAATGCACTTGCTCAGATATCAATACATTGAAAGAGAAATGCACACATACAATGGTGGTCATCCACATACATCTACACCACATGCACACAACGTTATTCAATTTCTATAGCTTCATACTCATGTGCACGTGCATCAACTATATAGATATAATTCCATTCACAAACACAACAGAAATCCACACGGTCAAATTTCACATTGATACACTTCTGCATGCACTTGGACTTTTCATGAAATACCACTAGTCAATGACCCATCGAAAATTGACCCATCGAAAATTGACCCATCAGAGTTGCAGGATCAATGTGGGAGGCAGATTTATTTGCAATGAAGCAGGTTGGCACAAGTAAGAGTTTGGGCTCAGTTTTGTCTACCTGCCTCTTGTAGGTGATATTCTGCCACGGTTTGTGCAGTTCGTTACTCAACCAAACCAAAGGCCTTTACATCTTTCCTAAAGTGCAGTGATTAGAATTGGTCAAAAAGCTTCTCTTTCCAATTCTAGTCACTACACTTTAGGAAAGATGTAAAGGCCTTGGGTTCAGTTGTGTAACAAACTGCACAATCCTCAGTACTTTATTCTGTGGTAGCAAGACCTGGGTCCTGTGCTCTGATTAAGAGATGAAACTGAACAGCTCCCATGTTCATGCACAAGATAAATTCTGTACAAAGGATGAGATGACACTGCCTTGGATCACACACAGATCCCTACCTTGAACACGCCACTCAGGCAATGATGCTTTCAATGGCTTGAGCATATTTAACACACAAATAACAGGGAGTGACCAAAAACATTTGCTTTGAAGAACTAGCCTCCTGGAAAATGCCAGTTGGGTGCTCATACCCACTGTTATTCATTTTCTGTCTGGGCTGTTGAAGCCTTCCAGACCTTAATGTTGATTTCTTCAACAACATGCGACTTGCTTTGTATGATTCTATCTGATGTGGCTAGCTCTGTTGTAATGATCCTTCAGCATTATTGGCTTAGATTTTTCTTTCTCCATAAGGCAAAACATTATGTTGCTGCTATGTTTCATAGTTTTTACTTTCTTGTTTGCTTTTTCTCCTTCGCCAACAATTAAAAACACGAATTACAGCTAAATTACTCATGTTTTCTGTCTCCAACATCCTTCAACCTATCAACAAGAATAGCTACATCCACACTTATTACCATAGCAATCCTGGCCTCATTCCATCAGTGACAATCCCTTTGTCCTATCTATCCCTTTTCCGCCATCTATGTAGCAATGTTACAAAATTTTGAGATTTAAAAAATCAAGTCTGCAATTTATCCCATCAGATAAAGCATAACAATAAGTTTAATTTGACACCAAATTCACTTTCATATCTCAAGTATTAAAAAAGTTATGACCATTTTCATACTCGGAAATTAGCATCTTGTTCCCTATTGATTTTCAATGGACATTACAAAAAAGCTGTGATCTTGGATAGTCAAACGCCCATTTCTTAAGGAAAGATTAACATTTTTAAATAGCCTAAGTGTCCAAAGATTATTCACAAATAATTCACAATATAACATGATTTTTATATCTAATTTACATTAATTTGTAGGCCAAATGGAAGGAATTTAGTGTTCAATTGCTGTAAATAAATGCCCATTTAAATCGGCTTTCTAGTGGGTTCATGTGAACGCGCTGGTTTAGAACGTTGACATAGCGCTGGATTAGTGCCCTCAAATGCCGAGAAAAATACTGCGGGATATAAAAAGCCCAAAATGAGCTACTCGCTATAGATAACTTGATATTCAGGGTTATATATATGCCCCATTTAATGTAAAAATAAGGTACATACCTTTAATTGTTTGCTCTATAAAACCCTGGGGCTGCGAGAGGTTGCGGAATCAGACAGTAATTTTAAAACTATTAGAACTATATTATCGAGGCCTATAAAACTAATAATACCTTTTGCGACCGGGTCTTGCAGCGATTTTTCGTTAATGATTTACTAGGCTGAACATGTGCGATTAGTACAGCCTAGTAAAAATCGCGTTTTAAACCCGCCCCCTCCAAACAGCGCCAAAATCGCCGACATGGCTGAGGGCAGATTCCTAATGACGATTCAGGTAGGTTTTGTAACATACCTAATCTATGCCACTTAGTTTCAAGTTGTTTTCTCTCTTTCCCTGTTCTGATGTTGGGGGGGAGGGGGGATCCTCCACCTGAAACCATATTTCCACTTTACAGATACTACTTGACCTGCCGACTATTTCCACTATTTTCTGCCTTTATTTCAGATTTCTGGCAAGTGCCGGCCTTTTAATAGATACTGAAATTTCCAGTAATGCCTAAATCCTGAAAATGTATTCAATATAAAACAGGGTGGAGTAGTGGATTTACCTGGTTTGTTCAAATATTCTCTTTCCCCTTGCTGCACTATGATCTTCCATTGATACCCTTGGCTCTGACTTTGCCTAGCACTTCCTTCACAGGAACAAACAATTAAAGGGACAGTAAGTTTTATTTTTACATTAATTATCTGGGACATGGGTATTGGTGACTAGGTCAGTATTTATTGTCCATTTCTACATACTCTCCAAGTGGTGGCTGTAATCCACATTCTTGAACCACTGGTGAAGAATAGATAGAAGGAATGGGTGATGTTTTGGGTCGAGACCCTTGTTGAACATCAGCCATTCCTTCTATTCAGAGATGCTGCTTGTCCCACTGAGTTGCTCCAGCATTTTGTGTCTATCTTCGGTGTAAACCAGCATCTGCAGTTCCTTCCTACAGAGATCAAGGGTTTGGCAGGTACTGTTAGAAACGCCTTGAAGAGTCACAGCAGTGCATTTTGTACATGGTGTACCCTGTGGCCATGGCACCCTGGCAGTCGATGGAGTGGCAATCATGTGGGCTGCTTTCTTCTCGATGGTATCAAGCTTCTGGAGCACTAGTGGTGTAAACTAGTCATTCAACATTTCAAGAGTATTCAATCACTTGTGCCTTGCAGAATGTATAAAGGTTTTGGGGGACATTAGGGCATGTCACTCATCAGGGGATACCCAGTTTCTGACCTGCTCTTCTAGCTACTGTTTTTGAATGTCATGGAAATAATGTGTTTTATCTGGTTATAGAAACCAGGCATAATATCAAATTACAATACAATCTGAGGGGAATCAGAAATTAACTGGTAATAGAAATTTCCTACTCAGTTGAAAATTTAAAAACTGATTTTCGTTTGGCAAGACTGATAAGAATTACACCCAAAAGAGATCAAATAGACATAATTTCCTGCATGTGCTCAAAACTGGGTCACAATACCTCTCTGCCCCCCATTACAAGGCAATCATAGAACTCCCAAAGGTCAAGAGACCCACTGTAATAACTATTTCTGAAGGGTTTGATAATCCATTGCTATATCAATATCCAGACATAGGATCATTATGCTAAGTATGTACAGTGACACATACATATATTTACACAGACGTGTGCGAGAAGCAAACCAAAAAAGGCACAACACAAAATATGCAAATTCTTCCATGATCCCCACAACAACATTGCGCTTGTCATATTTAAAGACATTCTTAACTCACATTGTACACACATCCCAACTAATTTTATGCACATTCAATTACAAACTTCAAGGGATAAATACACGCATGCACGCAGTTATACAAAAAATACATTCAAATGACATATATAGATGGTGTTGGATATTTGTATGTTCTTATGAAAACATTCGCACCAAAAAACAAATGCATGCATGTGGTTGCGTACTGATTGTAATTACCAAGTTTTCTTACGGAGCAATACGAATCAAGGATACCCGACTTCCACATTGGTTTTAGTGGGTTATGAAGTGGCCAATGAGGTCAACATGGGAATCTCAGATTCTTCCACAGAAGGGGTGAGTGGTGGCCAACAGGAATAATATGGGTAACTTGTGAGGTGGTGCATTACTTCTGCCACGTACCAAGGGCCTGTCTCACATTTTTTGAATGCTTCTTCCTCACTTTGAGCAGTTGTAGGCTAGCGGTTGCTGGGAATCAGTAGGCATTTTGCATTTCTTCAGAGGCTTTGAGCACACCCTTGACTATTTTTCTCTGTCAACCTGGTAATCTCATCCTGTGACAGAGCTACCATGCGCAGGCATGCTGAAACATTTGCATTTTTATGGCACCTTTAATATATAAGAGTCCAGATATTTTATCACAATGTAATTTAAAAAAATTGACATTGAGCAAAAAGGAAATTAAGGTAGATCCAAAAAAATTGTTAGTTAAGTTTTAAAGAGCATCTTCAAATCTGTGCATATTAGCACACATTTGCATTTTCGTTCCTCAGCAAATGTACGTGCATAATCATGCAGTCACATACATGCACACAGATGTTTGCAAAAATGCAAATAATGCACTCAATTATAAACATTCATATCCTATGTGTATGAATATTTGTATTTAAACATACACATTGAATCATATACATAAATCTGTATATAAAATGCTCACATTCCCAAACACCAGTATTAATGTGTCAAACCATTCACTGTCATTGGACCATACATTCTCAGCAACACGCACCCCTGCCTCATCAGATAAATGGCAAAGTCATTTGTAGAATGTCCTTGTACAGTGGTTGCAGCTCTGTGTGAATGTACAAACCTTGCCGCAAGCTGGCTTTCCACGGAAGAAATCCTGCTCCACTAGCCCACCCGAGCAAGCTGCAAATTAAACCAGTTTAGCTTTTCTCTCGCCCCATTAATAAAGGGGGCTACAGGACATAGGACACACTATTGTCTCTATTGCCTGCTCCCGATTTTTGTTTACTAATTTATATAAAGTGACCATCCATCAGGCTCATGCTTTTTCAGTGCAGATAAATAACATCTTATTCCCTCTTCTCACCTCGCCCGATTTTCGACTCCATTGGCTCACGATCTACCAGAGCATACAAAGCTAACAACAAAGGCTGCGTGCCTGCACAGCTTGAACAGTTCCCGAATGGCAGTCGTTTAATATGGATAGAAATCACAAACAGAGGATGAATGGGGGAAGGTGAAACAGGAGGGGAGAAGGATGGCTCGATGGACATATACAGCATCACCTTCTTCCTCTTCTGTTCACATTTCCACTCTCACTCCCTGCAACCCCTTCTCTTCAGCATCCACTTACCCCATCCCAGCATTCAGGCATCTTGAAATAAATTAAGGGCTTGTTTCCAGTTCAGTACAAAGTCCTGAATACAGTGTATGGAAAGCTCAGCCGCATCAGTCTCTATCACAGCTCTGCAGCCTGTCACTCAGAAGCTATGCCTTTTATAGGAACCCAGGATTCTGCAGTCAATGGGCAGTGTGCAAAGCTCATGCATTGGTAGCCATGGAAAGGATGAGAGCTCTGATTGGTTCTGAAACTGCTCATCTCCTTGCTCATTCTGTTTGAGTGTGTGCGCGTGTGTGTATGTGTGTGTTTGTGCATGTGTGTACGTGTTTGCCATGCACTGCCTTTCTCACGTTTGGCTTGCACAATCCAGTCCTTTCCATTTGTCATTTGTACAGCTTCTGCAGCTGATGTGAATTTCTGTTATTTGCAGCGAGACATGAATGTCACTGCAATGCTCATGATCTCTTTGTGCAGCAGTTGGCGCTGAATCCTGCAGTGCTCAGACATTTGCTCGAAATTTCCCAACCTAGAAAATGTAAACCACAATCATCCACAGGGATTTTCAATACCCAGCCTGCACAATTTCATGAGTGAGAGGGAGTGTGTGTGTGTGTGTGCGTGTGCGTGTGCGTGTGCGTGTGTGTGTGTGTGTGTGTGTGTGTGTGTGTGTGTGTGTGTGTGTGTGTGTGTGTGTGTGTGTGCGTGCGCGCAAGAGAAAAAAAATAGGGCAAGGTTAAAGTGAAAAAAGGAAACAATGTGACAGTTTTTGAGATTTGCCTTATTAAAATCTCCAGCCACCACTAGCCGCATCAGGCTTCTTGTTTTGGTATCGACATAACACATCGTGTAGGGCCAATAGTGCCAATAGTGCCACGTCAGTGTTCGCCTGCGGTGGTATGTAGACGGCTGTGATGAATACCGAGCTGAACTCCTGGGGAAAGTAAAATGGACGGCATGAGATAGTCAGATGCTCCAGGTCCGGTGAGCAGGAACGAGAAAGCGTCTTAATATTCCTAGTTATGCCACCAGTTATTGTTGGTCACAAAGCAACTCCTCCACCCTTGGATTTCCCGGATTCTTCCGTTCTGTCTGCACGGAAAACAGTGATGGACTCGGTTGGGCAGATTACTTGATCTGGCACCAGCGGGGTCAGCCATGTCTCGGTCAGGCAGAAGATGCTAGTCTCTTATGTCCCGCTGGAATCTGATCCTCGCCCTGAAGTCATCCAACTTGTTCTCCAGGGACTGGACGTTAGCCAAAAGAATGCTGGGCAGAGGTGGATGGAAGGCCTGGGCTATCAGCCCGAATCCCGAATCCCCCCCCCCCCCCCCCCCCCCCCCTTACCTTTACCACCTCAGGCAGCTGAGCAAATTCAGAGACTCTCTGAGGATCCTTCAGTGCTTCTACTCTGGGGCTGTAGAAAGCATCTTGTCCGGCAACATCTCAATCTGGTTTGGGAACAGCTCTGCCCAGGACAGGAAGGCTCTGCAGAGAGTAGTGCGTTCGGCCGAACACCTATTGCAGCACCTATACACCAGGAGGTGCAGATCCAGAGCCAGCAACATTATGGGGGACCCCTACCACCCCAGCAACAGACTGTTCCAGCTGCTACGGTCAGGCAAACGCCTCCACTGTCACGCTATGAAAACAGAGAGGATGAGACGGAGTTTCTTCCCACAGGCCATCAGGACTGTAAACTCTTATCTCACCAGGGACTAATTTACTGTTGTGTTGTGCCTTTATAAAAAAAAAAGGCTTTTCTAACATGTAAATACTGATTCTGTTCTGTTGTTCTTGGACAATCCACAGGCATTGCCACTTTCATTTCACTGCACATCTTGTATGTGTATGTGACAAATAAAGTTGACTTGACTTGACATGGAGACAGAAGGAAGAGAAGGACAGGATAGTGGAGAAGGACAGGAATAACTATTTCTTGTATCAAGATCAAACCACGAGTATTGCAACTATTTCCGAAGTGATTTGCCCCAATCCGACCAGCAACCTACCTACATTCATATGTCAGAGGTCATATGAAGCATTTACACATCAAACAAATGGAAATTTTGGGGGGAAAATGAGAGGCCATGCTGACAATCATCCCTGTGAATACGACAAATCCTTATCCATGGATGGTGCAAGCAAAGACGGATGTCAAGAAGTTGGTTTGGATTCCCCTTCCCCTCCAACATGCTTGCATTGCAACATGCACAGTGGATCCAAAACTGTGCTGGGGAGAAGATTTTAAGCATGATACTGAAGTGCCGAAAAGTTAATTCAGTCAACTTTACGTCACATTCTCGTTTACATGCCTGTACACAAGCAAGGAACAATTAAGAAATGAGTGTATTTATAAAATTCCCTCATGGCTTTATAGAAATTTGCCTTTTGATGTTGGAACGTTGGAAAAACACCAACCTAAATTATATATTTTTTTTTAAGTTTAATAGAGGCTAGTTATATGTCTCTATTATACGGGCTGTGGGTTAAAGATTGGCTAGTCCAACAAGGAGAAGTCACTAGTTCTTCAAAACAGTGCAATAAAATCTTTCACATCCTCAAGGAAGAAGTGTGTACAAGCGTGTCCCGTTCAAACACAATGCTCATGTCCAAAGCCATCAAAAGAATGTGAAAGATCATTTGATTGCACTTGGAGATTAATTGCCCCTCATCAATGTATGATTAAGGTATAATTGCCAAAGGGCACTATGGCAGCTGAACATTTTCAGGGAAGGAGCATTTTAGGGAGACAACCATTCATTGTAAACATCTTGTTCGATAGGAAGTGATAACGGCTTGATGGATAATTTTCTTCCAAAATTGAAGCACAAAACTGTTTCTTCTACACATTTAACTGCCTTATATGTACATAGAGTTCCAATTCTGAGAATGTACAAGAGGGATGTAACCAAGGAATATAAATCAATTTCTTGGAATTCTACAGAAACCTATCAAAAAGATTGAAAGGGCAATAAGTTAGGTATACCAGCCAAAAGTGTGGCTGTGCCAGACCAAACACACGAGCATTTTCCCTGTTCAAGCAAGAATTTCATTGTTTGACAGATTGCTGGGATCTGGAAAATAACTTTATTAGGATCTGAAAGTCGCTCCACTGTGGCTGATAACATAACAACACTGAACAGAGCAAAGTTTCCTATGAGATTTGTCTTAAAGCTAAAATAAAGCCAAATCACAAAGAAATTGCTAGGGTATAGAATAAGGTGGTTAGAGTAAGAGACTGATGCAGAAGTCATGCAATAAGGATTTTGGACTGAGCCATCTGCAATCACCCATCTAGTTAGAGAAAGAACCACTGTTGCTTCCTTTCATAGGCTATGATTTTCCATGCATCAGGCAGATTACCATTGTTTATCATCGTAATAAATTTATAATTTCTCCATGGATCTCTATTGAATGAGACGAACTGCAGTTTTATTTTCCCCACTCAATGAGATTCTCCAAGCGTACAGGATGGCATTGACAGGTGCTTTTCCTTCATGAAAGCGCTACAGGATGACCCAATTGCGTTAATTTGAGGATCATGCAAATTAATGTGAAAATTGCCATTATCCAGACAGATATTCTATCATCTTTTTGGTATTTTATGCAGTTAAGATTATTAGTGTCACTAAAAACAAAGTGTTCTTTCAAGACTAAATTTCACTCTCTGACTCACGGTCAAGATTAACAAGAACATGAAGTGCATAATTAATTTATATTACATTTACAAAGAGGTGAACAATACTGCTAATTCCAGAATTTACAGTATCCTTATCTGCCCTTGAGGGAAAAAAATGGTAGGCCACCTTTTTAAATGCATCTGATGAAAAGCCTTCGAGCCTGCAAAGCCATTCAATATGATCATGGCTGATCATCCAACTCCATATCCTGTACCTGCCTTCTCTCCATACCCCCCCTGATCCCTTTAGCCACAAGGGCCACATCTAGCTCCCTCTTAAATATAGCCAATGAACTGGCCTCAACTACTTTCTGTGGCAGAGAATTCCATATTCACCACCCTGCGTGAAAAATAAATTTCTCATCTCGGTCCTAAAATACTTCCCCCTTATCCTTAAACTGTGACCCCTTGTTCTGGACTTCCCCAACATCGGGAACAATCTTCCTGCATCTAGCCTGTCCAACCCCTTAAGAATTTTGTAAGTTTCTATAAGATCCCACCTCAATCTTCTAAATTCTAGCGAGTACAAACCGAGTCTATCCAGTCTTTCTTCATATGAAAGTCCTGCCATCCCAGGAATCAGTCTGGTGAACCTTCTCTGTACTCGTTCTATGGCAAGAATGTCTTTCCTCAGATTAGGAGACCAAAACTGCACGCAATACTCCAGGTGTGGTCTCACCAAGGATGTGAGGATGTGATATCCTCTTGCAATCCCTTGCCCTTCCAGGCAGCAATGTTCTCGGGTTTGGGAGTTGCTGTCAAAGAAGCCAAGGTGATCTAGACAAACTGCAAATACTGTACATCTTGTAGATAGAACAGACTTCAGCCAGGGTATAGCAAAGTGGGCTGCTGTTGTCCATTTATACAGTGTTGAACTTCTTGACTATTGTAAAGCTGCAGTTGTTCGGACGAGTGGGAAATATTCTCTCACACTCATATCTTGTCTTGTAAATGTGGCAAGTATCTTGCTGCAGTATGCATTTATCCTCTGTTCTGCTCCTGTAATCACAGTCTTAATGCAGTTTGTCAATGGCCTTCTTGGTCAATGGTGGCCCCAGGATGTTGATGGTGGATACCTCATAGTAAATTAACTTTGCATCTGCATCTGAATTAATGCAAATCTGCCCACCACTTACCAACTTCCATGCCTGAATGTCCAGGCCTCGTTGCAAGCAAGCTTCAGTAACAAGTAGGCAACTACACTTCGTCAGGTCAGACATCATAGCTTGCTGCTTGGTGGAACTGAAACACACTCTGACTATATTTTGGTATTTACACGCAACCCAGTTGTAACCTCAGTACCTAAAAGCCCAATACTGTGGGATCCGACAGGCATGGGCCAAACCACAAAATGCCAGATTTTTTTTTCTGAAGGAATTACAAAAGCAAATAGAAGTCCAATGTCAATTTGGTAGATGTGTGGTCATAAATACTGAAATTGACCTCTTTATCCAAGTTCCAGATTGTTTAATTAACTGAATTTGAATTTCCTATCTGCTGTGGTGGGTTCTGAATTTCTGCAATATCTATCAGGAAATTGTAACCCATGGAACAAGACTGGAAACTATAGAATGCAACTGTTACACACTGCATGATCCAGCACAAGGTGTTGGCAACAAACAATTGGAATGTTTACCAGATATTTTAAATGCTTATCAGTACCTACAATCACATAGAAAGCAAATATTTATCCAGGGACTGTACTAAAGATAGTAATTTCTATTAGGAGTCATGCCACGCAAAATGTCTAGTCATAGTCACATAGCTCTTTCGTCCATCATGTTTGCATTGACCATGAATCATTCATTAACAGTAATCCTATACTTTTATTTTATCCTCCCCACATTCTCATCAACTCCCCTCCTGCAGATTCTGTCACTCGCCAACGTACTACATGCCATTTATAACGACTAATTAACCTACCAACCTGCAAATGTTTGGGATGTGGGAGGAAATCAGAATACCCAGAGGAAACAGGGAGAATGTGAAAACTCGGGGCAGCCAGTATGCAAGGTTCGATTGAACAGGAGACTCAGGCACAGCGAGGCTGCTGCTCTCCCAGATGCACTATGTGCACCTAAAATAGCATCCATTATGTTTGTATCTGGCAAAGAGTAGTGTTAATACATCCAAGCAGGCTGTAATGCCCTTCAGGTGCTATACCATACAGAACGTAGTTTCCTTTCATCTCAGTGAGGATCAAGTACAATATATCCAAGTTTACTAATGATACAAAGTTAGTTGGCAGTATGCTCTGTGAGAATGATCACATAGACATCAAGGAGATTGAGACTCATTAGTGGAATGAATACAAACATGGTAAACAGAATATAATGCAAAATTTCACACGTTAGCAGAAAACAAAATAGAAAGTTTTTTTTAAAGAAGGTGCTAGTTTGAAAGTGGTTTTCAGTGGGATGCCAGATCTTACACATGTATCACTGGATAGCACATACAAGAGGACTTTTCTCTTGCATTCAAGTCTTTTAGCAATAAAGGCCAAACTTCTTGGCCTATAGGGTGATTTCACGAAAGGTCACTGGAGCGTAGATCCGCACCCACGTGACCGAAAATCTCAAGTGGAGGACATGCTATACATCCGGTACATGTTAGTGAATGGGAAAACACGCACTTTCCCACCCGTTAAAAACATCGAAAACGGCCAGTTTTTGAGCTGCAATTTACTGTGCCAGTCGGGGTGACCGTGAGGCACAGCTACCTAAATTTACAGTCCAAAAAAAAGATAGAAACTAAGGTAAATTCAAGAGGGAGCTGAAGGTGCAAATCCAGCGGAAATTTGCCGTGGAGATTTAAAGATCCAAAATATCGGGAATTATCACGTTTGCTCGCTGCATTTCATCAAAAGTAAGGCATTATTGACTTTTTTATCTTTATTGATGAAATGCAGCAGGCAAACGCGATAATTCCCGATATTTTGGACCTTTAAATCTCCACGGCAAATGTCCGCTGTTCACTTCTGCTGGATTGGCACCTTCAGCTCCCTCTTTAATTTACCTTAGTTTCAATCTTTATTTTTGACTGAAAATCTAGGTAGCTGTGTCTCACGGTCACCCCGACTGGCACAGTAAATTGCAGCTCAAAAACTGTCCGTTTTCAATGTTTTTAACGGGTGTGAAAGTGCGTGTTTTCCCATTCACTAACATGTACCGGATGTATAGCATGTCCTCCACTTGAGATTTTCGGTCACGTGGGTACGGATCTACGCTCCAGTGACCTTTCGTGAAATCACCCTATTGTATGCGCAAACAAATAATGTTAAGAGAAAATTGGCCTTTATTGCTAAAAGACTTGAATGCAAGATAAAAGCAATCTTGCTCCGATTATATAGTTACTGGCAAGAATGCACCTGGAAATATCAAATACCAGACTTGTTTTCCTGCCCAATGAAAAATATTCTTACAATGGAGAAAATAAGGAGCAGCATAGTGGCGCAGTGGGAGAGCTGCTGCCTTATAATAATAATAATACATTTTATTTTCGGGCGCCTTTCAAAGTCTCAAGGACACCTTACAAAAGTTAACAGAAGAGAAAAAAAACATATAGTCGGAGAAAAATAAATAATAAGGACATCATCAATACACAAATTAAAGATAGAAATCGCTCCAAAGCCACAAAATCAAAAAATCAAAATTTTTTGGCAGCGATTGCGGGTGCTCGGAAGGCCCCGACCACAGATGAACATCTGGGAAGATCGGAGGGGAGGCTGGCTGGACTATGGTGCCTTCCTCACCTTGGTGCCACTGTGTTATGTTGTGTCGTGGACTTTCTGTGTTTGTGCTTTTTTTTTAAATTCTATTTTATTTTTTTAATATGTTTTAATATTTATTATTTATTTATTTTAATGATACTGACTGTAAAGGGAAATTCATTTTGTTGTCTCTAATTGAGACAATGACAATAAATTTGAATACAATACAATACAATACAAAAAACACAATGTGAAGAGAGAGCAGCGGCAGCTAAAGCGCGCCAGCGTCCACTCTCCCTTCCGACAGCCATCTTGGACACAGACTAACATATTAACTTACACACAGAAAAATCATCCCTGTGGGGGAAGGCACAAAGTCCAGTCCCCATCCCCAGTTCACCCAAAGACAGGCCTATTGAGGCCACCGCTATTACCTCTACGGAGGCCCGATGTTCCTGGCCGTTCTGGCCGGGTGGTGTTGCCCCGGCCTCGGGAGAGTCCTCACAGCGGCTGGGCCACCTGGAACAGCCGCTTCCTAGCAGGGGATTGTCGGCTTCCGAAGTCGACAAGGCTGCGCCGGGTTGGAGCTACCAGGCTCCCGATGTTAAAGTCCGCGCCGCCCGCTCTACTCCGCAGACCCGCAGGTGTTGATCTCGGCGGTCACAGCTCACTGGAGCTCCAGCGCGTCGATCCAGCGCGGCGACCCAGGCAAGGCATCGCCCGCTCCGCTCCGCGATTGCGCTCCAGCGCTGTGCTGCCAACGAAGCCGAGGTGCTGAGCGGTCCCTGCTGGTAGGCCACGAGGACGGGTCAGAGACCTATAGCGCCAGAGACCTAGGTTCGATCCTCACTAGGGGTGCTGTCTGTATGGAGTTTGTACGTTCTCCCTGTGAGCGCATGGGTTTTCTCCAGGTGCTCCATTTTCCTCTCACACTCCAAAGGCGTACAGGTTTGTAGGTTAATTGGCTTCTGTAAACTGTCATTCGTCCTTAATGCTGACCGGTTGCATCATGGCTTGCTTCGGCAACTTGAGTGGCCAGGAGCGGGAAAGACTGCAAAAAGTTGTCAACACTGCCCAGTCCATCATCTCTGACCTCCCTACCATCGAGGGGATCCATCGCAGTCGCTGCCTCAAAAAGACTACCAGCTTCATCAAGGATCCACACCATCCTGGCCACTCACTCATCTCCACGCTGCCTTCAGGTAGAAGGTACAGGAGCCTGAAATCTGCAACATCCAGGTTCAGGAACAACTACTTCCCCACAGCCATTAGGCTATTAACATAGAAACATAGACATAGAAAATAGGTGCAGGAGTAGGCCATTCGGCCCTTCTAGCCTGCACCGCCATTCAATATGATCATGGCTGATCATCCAACTCAGTATCCTGTTCCTGCCTTCTCTCCAAACTGTCCTATCTGGGACACATGACAATAAACTCTTGAATCTTGAATCTCTTGAATCTTGATGAAGTCCCAATGGTCCCAATGACAAACCTTATCGATAAAATGGCTGCAAAAGGATAAAGGCATCAGCGAGTAAAATCATACCCTAAGACTTGCCCACTGTCAAGAACTTTGAAAGCTTCTGAGTGCCCTGACATGTTGAAACATTCAAATACTGTTAAAAATGAATTAAAATAAAAAAAAAACAAATAGAACTCTAAAACTTAAATTTATAAAGTTAAAGCAAATCAAATTCCAAATTGTAAATTACCTCTCAGCCATGGCACTTGATTCATATGAATGGTCTTGCTGTTCCTGTGCCAGGTCATTTTTTCCTCCACTTCCTCTCTCACACAGTCAATTGTGTACAAAATCATGACTATTTCTTTGATTATTTGTTGAGCAAAACAGGAACAAGTTCAGTTGGCGAATGTCCCAAAGAACTCAGCACAGTTATACTTCACTATTGGACTGAAAGGGAGCCCATATATCTGAAGGATTGGCAAAGTCATCAGCAGTCCGTGGTTAACTGTTCTGAAATTTCACGATTCATGTCGGGATCCCAGCCTCATGATACTTGGAGGAGGCTGCAGGACAGGCAGGTTATTGTCAATATTCTTCACCACATTCTTGCCCAGTAAATGGCATCTCCCGGGTCTCTGTACAATTGACCACTCTTGGTAAATCTTAGTCATGCAGTAGAGAAACAGGCCCTTTGGTCCCAACTCATCCATGCCAAGCAAGAGGCCCCATCTGAGCTAGTCCTATTTGCCTATGTTTGGCACATATCCTTCTTAAATTTTTTCCTATTCATGTCCAAATGATGCTATACAATTCTATAAGATTAGACTCCTATGCTCAAAGGAACAAAGTACTAGCCTGCTCAATATCTCCCTGCAGCTCAGGCCTCAAGTCCTAGCCAGCTTAATGGCATATTTCCTATAGCAGGGTGACCAAACTGAACACAATACTCCAAATTAGGCCAAATCAGTGTTTTGTACAAGTGTAACATAACATTCCACTTCCATTCTCAATTCCCTGACTGATGAAGACAATGTGCCAGAAGCCTTCACCACCCTATCTACCTACAATGCCACTTTCAGGGAACTACATGCTTGTTCTCCTATATCCATCTGATCTACAATAATCCTCAGGGCACTACCATTCATTGTGAAGCTCTGTCCGTTTGCAACACCAAAACTATGAATTGAACTAATTTGCCATTGCTCCGCCCATTTCTACAACTGAAGTGAAGAAAAAAATCTTGCTGTAATTCTTGATAATCATCTTCACAGTCTACCCCTATATCATTAGTCTGAAGAAGGGTTTTGACACGAAACGTCACCTATTCCTTCTCTCCATAGGTGCTGCCTCACCCATCTACCTTTGATTTTTCCAACATCAGCAGTTCTTTCTTAAAGAGTTTCTCCAGCATTTTTGTCTACCACTATTTTAAAGTTTTCTGCAAACTCACTGATCATGCCTTGAGCACTCTTCCAAATTATTGATATGGATGGCAAATAGCAATGGACCCAGCACCGATCCCCAAGGCACACCACCAGTCACATTCCTACATTCCAAAAAACAACCTTCCACCCTCTGCTTCCTACCATGGTCAATTCTGTATCGTTAGATAACACTCCCTGGATCCCATGCGATCTAACTTTAGCCTATCATGTGGAACTTTAACAAAGGTCTTGCTAAAGCACATATAAACTACATCTATGACCCTCCTCCCATTAACCATATTGGTTATATCTGTAAACAACTCAATCAGATTTGTGAGTCATGATGACGTATGCACAAAGCCATGCTGACTATCCCTAATCAACCAGTCTTTGCAAATGAATGGACATAACCTAGCCCTCAGAATCTTCAAAATCCTCACCAGCAACTTTCCTACCACAGGTGTTAGACTTATTGGTCTACATTTCCCAGGTTTTTCTCCACAACATTAGCCACCCATCAGTCTTTGGCACCTCATACTACACACGAGGACATCCAGCACCACCTTGACTGTAATACTGATAATCCTAAAGACATCTCCATTTTCTATTCCCTGTTTTCATGTATTTCTCCATTGTAAAAACAGGAGAAATATTCATTAAGGTTCTTGCCCATCTCCCCACATAGATGACAACTATAAGTTCTGAGAGGCCCGATTCTCTCTCTAGTTAGCTTTATCCCATCCATCCATCTATCTATCCATAACTAAAATTCTGATCTTGTTATCTTCCTGTTTGTGCGGTCTTCCTATTTGCGCAAAAACGGTTCGCGATAGCACTATCATTTTTCGCTCACCGTTCTCCTGTGCCGCGAATGCACCAAATTTCATTCCGATTTGGTTGAATGTCGTAAAAGTTAGCGAGGTTTAAAAAAGCTTAAAGCACGCGTGCGTAGATCGATCTCTTCTCCTGCCGTCAGCACCGCGCGGATCAGTCTCTTCCCGTCACTCACCTGGACGGTCCGCCCCTTCCTGCGCCATCGCGTCTTTATTGGAGCTGAGGATGGCCAAAGGAGGTTTCCAACCGGACACAATTTACGGAGGGACCTGAAGCTGCCCAGACCTGTCCCAAGCAGCCCCGCCCCAAGCAGCCCAGTGTCGGAGACCCAGCCCAGCCTAGCGTGGGAGACCAGGCCCAGCCCAGCGTGGGAGGCCCAGCCCGGAGTCGGAGATGTCGGCAAATGGAAAGCAGAGACTCTGATTGGTGGAGGAGAACAACCCGCGACTGTTGTGAGTCCCCATCGCACCGCCAATTCCAGCCACTACCCCTCTGGCCCCCATTGCTGGCTCTTCCCCCCGTCTTTTCCCCGCTCAGCTCCAGCCCCGTCCATATCAATAACTATTTTAAAGCTAATTGAACTATGGTTGCTGATCTTAAAAAGCTTTGTCACTTGCAATACCCAATTACCCATCAGGAAGTCAAGCCTTGCCCTCTCCATTGTAGGGACATAGATATATTCCCCGAGTAAACCTTCCCAAACTAGCTATCCTCACTATCATGTGGCAATCTGCAAGTGATTTCTGGCTGCTCTCCCTCCCTCAAAGTTTCTCGAAGTTTTTCCACTGTCTTTTTATTTTGAGATGACTACATTTGCTATCATCCCCGATTTCAAAATATATTCCCCGAAATTAATTGTAGGTTCCAATACAATACCAAGAGATGCTTGCTGCATATTTGTTTTTAGTCTGGAAAAGCCATTTACTATTATTTTCTGGTTCCTAAACCATTTGACGTACCCAAATTATGCCTTTAATATCATGTTTTTAAAGAGAGTTTAATCAAACAGTTTCACAGATATGCATTATATCAAAATTAACAAATGTGCCTTATGATTACATGTAGGTGTTAGCTAACAAATGGAACCTAAAATCACAGAGTGAGCAAAGGATACCAGGCTTCATCTGGTTTGATTTGGAATTTTGATGGGAGAAGGAAAAGTGGAATAAAATGATCATTGATTTAAATAAAGAGCTAGAACAGATCAAACAAGGATGCCTAATTTTCGCCACACCTTATTTCTTCCTGATAACAACAGCAATGTGTTTGCCTGGTGCTGATTCAATCTGCCAGAATTCATCTGGTTTGGGAAGTTGTTATTGCTTCACTGCTGTGATTAACAGCTGTGCTTTTAGGTAAAGAACCAATTGAAAACCTTTGCAATAATTTAGCTAAATCGTTGACAGAGTAACTATAGTAATTAACTGAAAAAGTCACCATAATTCATGCCTCCAGCCTAACCTTTCAATACCCCCCCTCCCAACCTCACACAAAATAGCTGAGAGGTTTTGCATATTTGATGTGAATTGTATTGAACAAGTCACCCATGTTGATACTGCCTTTAGGACTTAATTCAAAGCAACTTGAGTGTTGTCAGGCGATTGGCCAATCTGCTTGAACAGTTCGATGGCATTACCGTAGTATTGACTGAGGGAATAATGGCTTTGAGGCCTCAGTGCCCTATGCAGATATGATAGATTCATTCAACAAACCCCAATACCACTAATATGCTGCATTCATGCCTCTGCTCTTATTCAAATCTGAGCTAAGCATACTTTTCTGTCATTAATTTGTTTAATTTTGAACACCATCTTGATCTTGCATGTACTTACCCAGTACCCACTCTAGGAACTCTCTCATTTTCACTTCCACTGAAATCTGGAGTAAAATAATACTGGAGTTTTAACTGCACCTTGTCAGTCAGCTGTAAATCTACCCAGTTTGTCTCAGTGCATGTTTGCATTTCAGTGGGGGAGTGTACAGAGTGTGTGAATATTTGTGTTCTTATCAATGTTCATTCCAATTAGCATGATATCGCCCATATAATTACATGGAATTACAGCACAGAAATCAGTCGCTTGGCCCACCTAGTCGGGAATGGTATTTAAATCCCATGAGACTCCTTCAATACTGTTAACCTCATCGCAACCTATTAACATGCTTTGAGATTTGCACTTCTCTCATGCATTGATCTAGTTTTCTTTTGAGCAATCTAACTCATTTGATTCAACCTGTACAACTGCAGAAGGACCTCTTTGCTCCTATACTCAATTCCTCTTGTTATAAAGGCTAACATGCCATTCGCTTTCTTCACTGCCTGCAGTACCTGCATGCTTACTTTCGTTGGTACACAAAAATGCTGGAGAAACTCAGCGGGTGCAGCAGCATCTATGGAGCAAAGGAAATAGGTAACGTTTCAGGCCAAAACCCTTCTTCAGACCTAAAGATCTGAAGAAGGGTTTCGGCCCGAAACGTTACCTATTTCCTTTGCTCCATAGATGCTGCTGCACCCGCTGAGTTTCTCCAGCATTTTTGTGTACCTTCGATTTTCCAGCATCTGCAGTTCCTTCTTGAACACTTTGCTTACTTTCGTTGACTGATGAACAAGACCCCCAGATCCCGTTGTACTTCCCCTTTTCCCAGCTCGACACCATTTAGATCTGCCTTCCTGTTTGTGCTACCAAAGTGGATAACCTCACATTTATCCACATTAAACATCATCTGCCATGCGTCTGCCCACTCACCCAACCTGTCCAAGTCACCCTGCATTTTCATAGCATCCTCCTCACAGTTCACATTGCCACCCAGCTTTGTGTCACCTGCAAATTTGCTAATGTTACTTTGAATCCCTTCATCTAAATCATTGATGTATATTGTAAATAGCGGCGGTCCCAGCACTGAGCCTTGCAGTGCGCCACTAGTCACTGCCTGCCATTCTGAAAGGGACCCGTTAATCCCTACTCTTTGTTTCCTGTCTGCAAACCAATTTTTCTATCCATGTCAGCACCCTACCCCCACCATGTCTGAAAGTCCAGGTACACTACATCCACTGGCTCTCCCTTGTCCATTTTCCTAGTTACACCCTCAAAAAATTCCAGAAGATTAATCAAGCATGATTTCCCCTTCGTAAACCCATGCTGACTCGGACCAATCCTGTTACTGCTATCCAAATGTGCCGCTATTTCATCTTTTATAAGTGACTCCAGCATCTTCCCCACCAGCGATGTCAGTCACTAATCCGGACTCAGCGTACAAATATGCCCAAGAGATTGTGGCAGAAACGGAGGATTAATGAATGCAGCGGGACGGTATGGACAAATTCTTTCTCTTTATTAGTTCACAGAGAACACCCGAAGATAAGGGAAGAAACACCATTTTCTAAAAGTCTAAAATGGAGGAGTATCTCCACGTGCGCTGGTCTAGACACCTTATCTCCCTCGGACGCTTTGGAATTTAACTCAAGGACACTCTTTGTTCAAAATTAAGGAAAGACTGATTAACAACGGAGAGACGAACAGGAGAGCCGAACGTGGAAAACATCACAAGGACAAATGGCGGTTTAAGATCTTAAAATAGTTTCACAAAACATAGAGAATTAACAATAATTAACAACACTAATATAGAAATAGAAATGGAAACTAACCAGAACTATATAATGGGCAAAATGTAATAATGTTTTAAAAAGACAGACTATCCCGTATATAGAGCGAGACAGTTAAGCAGGGTTAAAGAAATAACAAATAACAAATTTTTGGACTAACGTAGATAATATCACAAGTTTTAGTGCTATGTACTTTGTGTGGGGAAGGGAGGAGACAGGCACCTGGCATAGTTCCAGGAGCCTGATTCTGGTTAACCCTCTCAGCCGACAGCTGACTATTATCAAAGGTATAACTATAAATAGTTAGTAGATAAAAGTGTTAGATATATAAGTTTCACAGTAGCTGAACATACGATTTGATAAGTCTTAATGAAATATATATATATATATACTGTAATTGGGTGAAATACAACTGATTTTGAAAAGGTCCCCCCCTCCTAGTCCAAGAGTAATAAAGGGGGCGGAGCTAATTGCATAACATCAATATCGGAAATGATGTCAAACCCCACAGACGTGTGGGATACTCATTACAGTGTCGACTACTCTAGACACTGTAATTTCACTTGTTCAATTTTTTTTTTATCACAAGATGTCACAACCATGTGTGTTTTTTTTTTTTTTTTTAAGGACAATCGCAAAAGGGATCTACCAAAGGAAGTCAGTAACATAAACGTTCCCCAAATATCCAGAGTCCTGAGGTATGGATGCACCATAATAATTAAGGGTATTAAAATCAGCGAAAATGCAAGACGATAAACAAAAGAAAATGGGAGGAATCACATTCTGTAGCTGGAACATAAGGGGTATTAATGAACCAATCAAAAGGGGCAAGATACTAGCTCAGTAACAAATTTTATAAATGTTTTACGACATAGTTGCACCACGTTTACAGAAAATGTATACATATGCTTTTAAAGAACAAATCCTACCTGAAACACTAGCAGAATCAACGATTACATTAATACTTAAAAAAGATAAAGACATAGAAGAACCAAGCTCATATAGAGCTATTGCATTGTTAAAAAAATATTAGCGAAAACACTAGCTAGAAGACTAAGTAAATATGTTACAGGTGCACAACCTTTTATCCGGTGTTCCGGAAACCGAAAAACTCCGAAAACCGGCCATTTTTTCCAGATGTCGTCTGTGCACCAAAGCTCGCGTTTGGCGCCAAACTTGACCTGAAACGACCCACGGTCAACCCAGGTCTGTACTACTGTAGCGGCTGCCTCCTCCCCGGAGACCGGGAGACGCTTAAACATCTGTAAATCATTGCTTAAATGTTAGTCAGTTAGTTTGGAGGGCTTTTATGTGAAGGGGGGGTGAAGGGGTAAACTTTAATTCTTAGTCCCCTACCTGGTCAGAGAGGAGGGGAGCGGTCAATGCCTTACCGGGTCGCCGTGCAGTAAGCTCCGCAGCGCTGTGGCCGGTGAGGCAGCGGGCGGCGCGGTTGTAGCTCCAACCCCGGCAACTCTACCCCCTGGCTGCGAGGCGCTCCAAATCCAGCGCGGCCCGCGGCCGGACGCCCCAGCTCCGCGAATGTCGTGAGTCGGCGGCGTCGCAGCGCTGGGATACCAGCGGGGAGCGGGCAATGCCTTACCGGGTCGCCGTGCGGCAAGCTCCGGAGCGCTGTGGCCGCCGACCCAACGTTCGCGGAGCGTCGCTGCATTTGGAGCCGCACAGCCAGGGGTAGAGTTGCCGGGGTCGGAGCTCCAACCGGCGCCGCCTGCGGCCGGACGAAGCCCCCAGCTCCGCGAGGTTGGGAGTCGCCGACCAGGTAGGGGACTAAGAATTAAAGTTTCCCCCTTCACCCCTACTCCACCACCACCACATAAAATCCCTCCAAACTAACTGACTAACATTTATGCAATGATTCTCCCGGTCTCCGGGGAGGAGGCAGCTGCTCCAGACTTTTCAAGCCGCCCGCGCTACCTACCTAATCTACACTAAAAATCTTCCATTCGGAAATCCGAAAATGTCCGAAATCCGACAAGTGTCTGGTCCCAAGGCTTTCGGACAAAAGGTTGTGCACCTGTAGTAAATTAATAAACGAGGATCAAACGGGATTTATACCCAAGAGACACTCATTTAATAACCTGAGACGTCTGCTTAACATAATGCATTCACACAAACCTCAAGAACAAGAGTTATCAATCATTTCATTGGACGCAGAAAAAGCATTTGATCAAGTAGAATGGGATTATATGATTAAAGTATTGCAAAAATTTCAAATGGGAGGGAACTTCATCGCATGGATAAAATTATTATATAACAAACCTACGGCTAGAATATTAACTAATAATATACTATCTACGAAATTCCAATTATCAAGGGACAATAGACAAGGATGTTCATTATCACCACTGTTATTTGCTTTGGAAATTGAACCTTTAGCTGAAAGATTCCGAACACACCCGGATATTTACGGTTATAATACAAAATATTCAAATAACATAATATCTTTATATGCAGACGATGTACTACAGTACATCACAAAACCCCAAATTAGTATACCAAACATACTAAATCTAATTGAGGACTTTGGATCTTTTTCAGGATACAGAATAAACTGGAACAAAAGTGAAATGATGTCGCTAAAACTGAAAGACTCAACACATCTCTTAAAATTCCCCTTTAAAATAGCCACAGAAAAATTTAAATATTTGGGAATTGAAATTACTAGAAACTATCACGCTATGTTTAATGCCAATTATAGTCCCTTA
The DNA here is from genome assembly GCF_028641065.1 of Leucoraja erinaceus. Classification (NCBI taxonomy): domain Eukaryota; kingdom Metazoa; phylum Chordata; class Chondrichthyes; order Rajiformes; family Rajidae; genus Leucoraja; species Leucoraja erinaceus. Next base: position 15,723,690 of record NC_073393.1, on the reverse strand, counting down.
CTTAAGAAACTAAATAGTCTAATCAAATTCTGGAAAACGCTCCCGATGTCTTTAATAGGTCGAATAAATGCTATAAAAATGATCTTTCTACCACAAATCCTATATCTATTTCAATCAATACCTATATATCTTCCAAAAAAGTTTTTCAAAAAACTGGGCTCCGACATTACAAATTTTATATGGGACTACAAATCCCACAGAATACAAAGGACACACCTTAGTAAGCGCAAAGAGCTGGGTGGTCTAGCGCTCCCTAACTTTATGTACTATAATTTGGCAGCAAATATTAAAAATATGATTCACCTGCTGGACAATTCTGCCCAGCAGGTGGACTGGATTATAATGGAGAGAGAGGACTGCTCTCCGTGTAATACAAGAGCGACTCTCCTCTCACCAATGAATCTGAATACAAAAATTACAATGGAAATGCAATTATACATAGCACAATTAGAACTTGGAAACAAATAAAACAGAATCTAAAATTAAGAAATCTATCTCTTTTAATGCCAATAATCAATAATCCGTCGTTTTAAACCTTCTACTATAGATAAATCATTTACACAATGGGAAAGAATAGGAATCAAAACGCTCGGAGACGTATGAATTCGGAAAATTATTATCATTTCAACAATTACAACTGAAATATAATTTGAGAAATAACCAATATTTTAAATATCTTCAATTGTGTGACTATCTGAAAAAATACACAAAAGACTATCATAACATGCCTCCAGACTTACTGGAGCTGGAAGCAATGAAGACAAAGGCCGAATCAGCAAACCTAATATCATACTTATACAACACTATTTTAAATATAGAAATACCTACAACTGATGGTATTAGAAGAGACTGGGAACAAGAATTAGCTATAAAAATTTCAAAAGAGAGCTGGGATAAACACTTACTATATGTGCATAAATGCTCGATCAACGTACGACATACTCTAATTCAATTCAAAACATTACATAGACTATACTATTCAAAAACAAAAATAAATAAACTTTTCCCTAACGTCTCACCCATTTGTGATAAATGTAAGTCTCATGAAGCTACCATAGCGCACTCTTTTTGGTTTTTTGTATAAAAATCCAAAAATTCTGGAACAAAATATTTGAAATCTTCACAAAACTATTTAAAATAAAACTCATACCAAAAGAAGAATGGATTATTTTTGGAATAATGGAAGGTAGCCTTGAACTAAACGGGTTTCAAAAGAATTTACTTACTTACGGGCTAATAATGGGAAAAAAGCTTATACTCAAATTCTGGAAAAACGCTCCTATATCAACTATGAAAATGTGGATTTCAAACATGTTCGAAACATTACATTTGGAAGAGATGAGACTCCTCCTAGCAGGCAAAGCAGACCCAAAAGACATGGTCTGCATTTATGGACTTATTACAAGCATAAGGTGCAATAGTAATTTAAAAAATAAATGGTGCCAGGATCTGGTAACGGGGGGGTGAAAAATACGGTTGGTATATCCCTTTTTGCGGAGTTTAAAAAAAATAATAATAGAGCGATTGTTACTCTTTCTTTCTTTCTTTTCTAGGGTCTATTTCTTAACTTTCTTCTCTAACTCCTTTTCTAATGGGCTTTCTTTTCCCAACACTTTCCTGCACCTTCACAACTCTTTCTCACTTTCCTTACTTCTTTTATTTCTATCTTTTTTAAAGCTCACAAAATGAAGGGGTACAACAAATGTAATGAGATATATGTGGTGTGTATTACTGTAACTTATTGTACTTCTAATAAAAATAAAATTTAAAAAAACAAAAAAAAACAATTCTCTTGCTTCCCGCTCATCTTTGCTACGTTGTACTTCTCTTTTATTTTTATACTGTCCCTGACATCCCTTGTCAGCCACAGTCGCCTCTTACTCCCCTTGGAATCTTTCTTCATCTTTGGAATCAACTGACCCTGCATCTTCTGTATTATTCCCAGAAATACCTGCCATTGTTGTTCCACTGTCATCCCTGCTAGGGTATCTTTCCAGTCAACTTTGGTCAGCTCCTCCCTCATGGCTCCATAGTCCCCTTTATTCAACTGTAACATTGACACCTCCGATTTACCCTTCTCTCTCTCTCCAATTGTAGATTAAACTTATGGTCACTATATCCTAATGGCTCCTTAACCTCAAATTCCTTTATCAAATCCGGTTCATTACGGTTATATGGTTATTACATAACACTAAATCCAGAATTGCCTTCTCCCTGGTAGGTTCCGATACAAGCTGCTCTAAGAATCCATCACGGAGGAACTCCACAAACTCACTTTCTTGGGGCCCAGTAACAACCTGATTTTCCCAGTCTACCTGCATGTTGAAATCTCCCCTAACAACCATAGCATTACCTTTACTACATGCCAATTTTAACTCCTGATTCAACTTGCACCTTATATCCAGGCTACTGTTTGGGGGCCTGTAGATAAGTCCCATTAGGGTCTTTTTACCCTTACAATTCCTTAGTTCTATCCATACTGAGTCCACATCTCCTATTTCAATGTCACCCCTTGTAAGGGACTGAATTTCATTCCTCACCAACGGAGCTACCCCACCCCTTTTGCCCACCTGTCTGGAAAGACATGTTATAGCAGAACTACCTGTGCTTATCCTCTGACTTTCACTATTTGAACAAGTTCTTTAGATTTTCCATGACCTTTCTTCAAAGAACAGTAGAGTAGTTTTTTTTTTTAAATTATGCTGCAAACTTTTATCCCTATTGAGAACTATTTGTCTCCAGTCTTTATGGCATACACCAGAACAGTACTCCAGAAGTTACCTCCTCAATGTCTTTATTCATTCTTGTATTGCAGGTAATTTTAAACAACAAACTTACAGTACTTCAACAGAAGACAAAGATAAATCTAGTGGAAATGCAAAATAAGACAGGAAATTGCGATCACTTGCATTACCACTCTCAATCCCATTGAGTTTTATTACTTATTTTTAATTGGTGCGACAATTTGCGTTGATTTGTATTAGACTGTGCTTTCCAAAAATTTCCCCTTATGTAAGCAATCCATGATGTTCTGTCTTTCCATATATTTTAATAGAATACCCCTTATTTTTTTCTATTAACAGTTAATATTATTCACTCAAAATTTAAACCCAAATAATTTATGGAAAAAGAATGATATCCCAATACAAAACTATTCTCATTCTTTCTTACTGCAACATTGCAACTCACCTCCCATACATTTCCCTTATGAAGGAAGCAAATCAGAATAATGCGTCTTAAATATACATCTTTAAAAGCCTATCAACTTACGTCTACAGTTACTCGAGGTTCAAGACTTTAGATACTATCTACAATTTCTGTACAAAAAACAAACTAAGAATATATAAGGCAATCAGAATACATTCACTTCATTCAAAGGGAGGAAACAATGTTAAATTATTAACCCGTGAAGGGTCTAGGATATCATATTTTCATATTTCCACTCTGTATTTTTGGACACTGGAGAAATTCTCTCTGCCATTTATAGATTTAACAGAAACAATATGTTCAACAGGACAGAAGGACATGCTTTTTTTAAATCACTATGTTGAATATGTACTAATTTAACCTTGTAGTAGAAATTTAATATTGTGTTGACTGAATCAAGTAACAATATGAAGGAAAAATAAATCTCAAGGGTAATCTCAGTCCACAAAAAGTTGTAACCGAAATCTGGCAATAATAAAGAGGCACCAAAGCCATTGATTATTATCCAGAGGCAATGATAGGAATTGAATACAATGATCAGTTAGGGAAAATAAAATAGAGCACAGTAAATGTGCACAATGTTTCAATAGCCTACCCACATTCACTTTTGTGCAAGTTACAGTAGTTGTTAAACTATCCTCATGTGCATCATAAAATCAGTAGTCATAGGGTCATGCAGCACAGAAACAGGTCCTTTAGAACAACCCAACCTTGCTCGCCAAGATGCCCATCTAAGCTAGTCCCATTTTCTCACCTTTGACCCATATACATCTAAAAGCTTTCCCATTCATGTTCCTGTCCAAATTATTGCACATGCTTTAACCATTTCCTCTGACAATTCATTCCGATTGCATACCACCCTGTGTGGAAAAAAGTTACCCCTCGGGTTCATGTCAAATCCTTTCCCGCTCACATAAATCCTATGCCATTTAGTTATTTATTCCCAAAATCCAACACTTCACACATCGAAATTAAATTCTATTTGCCATCTCTTGACCCACTTACTCAGCTGATCAAGATCACAAGGCAATTCCTGATAACCTTCACTGTCTACAAAATTGATATTTTAGTGTCATCTGCAAACTTACTAACTAAGCTTGGAACATTCTCATCCAAATCGTTAAATGTAGATAGCAACCAATAATAGGCCAAGCACAGACCCCCGGAAGCACACCAGTCACGGGCGTCCAGTCTGAAAAACAATGTTCCACCATAACCCCATGTTGCCTGCCATCTAACTAATGACACATCTTATTAGTTAGCCCTCCTTGGATCCCAACTTTCCAGAACCTTCCTATATGCATAATCTTACCAAAGGCCCTGCTGAAGGCCTACATTGACAACATTGACTGTGGCTATCACATTGCCCTCATTAAATTGCTTGGTTACTTCTTCATAAAACTTAAATCAAATTGGTGATGAGACATGATCTCCCATGTGTAAAACCAGTACGGAAGTGAAGAGTCATTCAATCCTTTGTCTGCACAAGCCCATTCAAGGAATAACCTGGTTAATCGAACTTCCTGCCCTGCAGCGACACAAAAAGCCGGAGTAACTCAGCAGGTCAGACAATATCTCTGGAGAAAATAATTAGGTAGCGTTTCGGATCGAGACCCTTCTTCAAACAACTTGTTCTGATAAAGGGTCTTGCCCCGCAACATCACTTATTCCTTTTCTCCAGAGATGCTGTCTGACCCGTTGAGTTACTCCAACTTTTTTTCTGCAGCTTTTTATCTGCAGTTCCCTTCTACTGCCCTGCATTTTCGCATTCTTGTTTTTTTGTTCTCTTTAAAGTATATAACTGCCTACTGCTGAACATCCATCTTCCAGGTTACAGGGCAGAGTATTATAAACCCTAACCCCTCAAGTTATAAAAATCTTCTTCATATTACCTCTGGTTTGTTAACAAGTTATTTAGATTTCTAGTCCCCTTGTTATTGACAACCACCACCCATAAGCAACATTCTCTTTATTTACTCGTGTAAACTCTTCATGGTTTTAATTGGATATCAATGTTTTTGCCAGCCTTCACCCAGGCGAACAATATCTCCAGTGTAATCCCAAATCCTGGAACCATTCCAGTATCTCTCTTCTGCAACCTCATCAAAGGCCTTGCTGAACCTTCATATCCTTCCACAATTGTGTTGTTCAGAAATGGATACAATACTCCAACAACAGGAAAGTGAAAGAAACATTCAATGCTGCCAAGAAGACAAAACAAAGCATCAGCACACAATTCACCACATGAAACTATACTTCCTTGGACCTCCTAGCTCAACCAATCTTGGTAACAATAACTCTGACTAATGATTCATACTCTTGGTACCAGAGTAGATGTTTTCTTGCTAACCAATAGCATTTCCCTTTAATGGTCCCTTCAATCCAACACTATTCATAGACACAAAATGCTGGAGTAACTCAGTGGGACAGGCAGCATCTGTGGAGAGAAGGAATGGGTGATGTTTTGGGTCGAGACCCTTCTTCTTCAGGATCTGCAGAAGAAGGGCCTTGATCCGAAACGTCACCCTTTCCTCTCTCCAGAGATGCTGCCTGTCCCACTGAGTTACTCCAGCATTTTGTGTCCATCTTAAATGCAGGTAATCAAATCAGACATTGTTAATGGTTACCATCAAGGTAAGAACAGTGCAAAACAGATTAGAACCAGAAGATAGAAAATTTACAGCACAATAGTATATAGGTTATTCATCTCATTAAGTGGGTGTCAGTTCTCTGCACAAGTTACCCAGTTAAACCCTTTCTTCATACAGAAAAAAAAAATCTTGTTCTAAACTATTCTAGTTGCCGAGTAAAAGCCTTTAAACATTCTGCAGTGTGCAGTAGAGCATTGTGTGCGTAAACAGCCCTTTTGGTTCCCCGTTGCATCTCTAGTTTTCACATCTGTTCACTAACACTATGTCGTCTCTGGGTGCTAGTTATGTCCATATTAGCTGCTACTAGTTTGGACATACATAGTGTGTGGACACGTTGAATATACAGTGACTACACTTTTAAACAAGACCATTAACTGTGGAAGTCCCATTAGATATTAAACACAAGCTATTTTGTTTTCTTCAGAACCCATTGTTCATTTCCTAAATATACGTGTTTTTTTTAATTATTTATTTATTTGAACCCAGTGAGTCATCCAAAATAAAAAGATCTAATTAGCACGTGGAAACTAGGACCAAGTATAATGGCACTTATGGTGGGTGTTAATTTAACACATGACATTCAAATAGAAATGCATTTGAAGCTCGTGCTTGCTTTCCATATTGGAAACTAAACTTTTACCAATTAGGGAATAAATATTAGAATTACTCTTGGAGTGTCAGACTGAATATTCAATGTATTCCTGCAATATCTATTAAGTTTTGGTTTATAATTGGAGGCGAGAATGCATTAATATTTTGAATTTATTACGTAAATTATTGTTTGACCAACAAGTGACTAAAATATCAGATGCCCTGCAGGATCTTGATCTGCCAAACATCCATATGCAAAAGTTCCATCAAGAAATTCCAACTACATAACTATACCTTATTCCTCAAAGGCTTTGCTCTAATTTTTAACACCAAGTCTGCTGGCCATAGAAACTCCAACAAAAAGAATTAGTGCATCATTATCAGTGTAATCAGTCACCCTTGATATTTAAAAAACTTTACTCAAATTACCGCCTTTTAAATTAAAGTAATTCAAAAGTCAAATAAATACTCTAGAAGGTGAAAAATCTGAAGTGTCAGCAGGAAATAATGCATGTTAAGCGACATATGAGGAAGAGTAGCAGCTAACCTTGTCGGTCAATGATTTTGCATCAGTCTTATGAATAGTCACCTACTATTTACCGCATTTCCTATTTTCGATCCGGGGATTCAAATCTTTCTGTCTCCATCACTCAAAGACATCTGAGATGTCCTTGTTCTTCAGTATACGTGGTTTCCCACGCTGTTGTGGAAGGAGCCCTAATCCACGTCTCCCGTGTCCAGTTGTTCTACTCCTCCCCCCTGACAGAACAACACGAGTTCCCTTGATCCCCACCAGCCTCTATATTCAACACATCATTCTCTGATATTACTGCAACCTTAAACATGATTCCACCAGTCTCATCCTCTCATTCCTCACCCCATTCCACTTTCTTCAGAAACCACACTCACCCCAATCCTTTGGTCTGCTCATCTCTTCCCACTCAACCCATCTCCTCCCCAGGCACTTTTTCCTGAAACCACAGGAGATCCAATACCCATTCCTACATCTCCTCCCCCACTTTCATCCAGGGATCCCAGCAACCTCCCAGGTGGGACAGTGGTTCACATGCATTCAGCTCACAATGTGGGCTCCTTTACATCAGCATGGATGTGTTAGGCCAAAGGGCCTGTTTCCGTGCTGTACAGCTTAACAGCTTTTACTATAATTTCTAGGAATCAATATATCAACAGCACAGAAAACTCATGATTGCAATGTTAAAAATAAGTACACTATACCTGCCAGTTTGAGTCCACGGGTGGTAGGAAAACGTCACAATTCTCCTGCAAAGAGAGAAAAAAAGTCACCATGTGATATTATGACTATTAAAAAAGGGCAAAAGTCACACTGTCAGAGATTGGTTGGCATGTAATCAAAGTGTTTTCCTTTTATTCCAAGTGTTTCAATTACCAAAAAGATAGCCAAGTAGCCTGAGTGGAGAGAGGAACAGAGATGACATTTCAACACAAGCATCCTTCATCAGAACTCAAAAAATGAGAAAACAATTGCAGTGAAAGTTAGGGGTGGAAAACAGAGGGAATATCTTAAAAGGGTGCAGACCAGCATTGGCAAGTTAACAATTACTTCTTTTTTTTTTAAACAGGCAATTGGAAAAGCAAAAAATAAATTGAAAAAGGATTGAGAGAAAAATAAAATTGAGTTGTGAGTTAATACCAGAAATTATTAATTCAATGTTATGCACCAATGGATTTTAATGTACTAAGGTGGAAGATAAGATGCTATTTTGAGCAGAGAGATCAATGTGAGAGTGGGATGGAGAATTCAGGTGATTAATGAATGAAAGCTTTTGGTCACCCTTATGCCCCTGTCCCACTTAGGAAACCTGAACGGAAACCTCTGGAGACTTTGCGCCCCACCCAAGGTTTCCATGCAGTTCCCGGAGGTTGCAGGTGGTTGCCGGAGGTTGCAGGTAGTGGAAGCAGGTAGGGAGACTGACAAAAACCTCCGGGAACCGCACAGAAACCTTGGGTGGGTGCAGTCTCCAGAGGTTACTGTTCAGGTTTCTTAAGTGGGACAGGGGCATTACAGACCAAATGGAGGTCTTCAGCAATGTGGTCACCAAATCTATGTTTACTTTTCCCAACATAGAAGAAACCACATTGTGAAAATCAAAGGCAATGCACCTCAAAAACAATACACTGAATTGGAGGAAATGCATATGAACCATTGTGTCACCTGGATGAATTGTTTGGGTCCCTGGATGGTTAGAAGACAGAAAGGTAAAAAGGACAGATGCTGCATTTCCTGCAGTCACATGGTTAACTATCATGAAAAGAGGAGGATTTGTCCGAGACAGAAGAGTCGTCCACATTGTCACAAAGCAACACTTAAAATGGAGGGGATGGGAACATGTATCTGTGGTTAAAAATTATGAAGGATGATCCTTTGTATGCATGGTCGTCCCCATTCAAAATGCTGGTTACTCGAAGGCCTTTGTCTTATAGCCGAGTTCCACAGTCCATCCTCTTACATACTTTAGAGAACAACCCATATTTTGGAACACAACAAAGATTGTCAAACACATAGTCAGCTTACTGTGTGAACTTGGTTCTAGAGTGTAGTCTCAGTTGACTGAACAGTTTCCATTAGTTCTGAAGATTATCTCCATTCCCAAAGTTGGTTTCTTGAAGGTGAAGTCTAATGTTGTAGTGAAAAAGACCAAGAAATTCCAGGGCAATGGCAGAGACATGTTAATACCAGATTGGCTTTTCATGGTTGCATGCCATCATGAAGCAAATGCAAGGTAGAAATTAATTTCTGTGGGCAGCTGAATTTGAGGAAAATTCTCCACAGTTCCCCCCAATTAAAGGCTTTTGTGAGGTTCAGAAAGGTATGATGGTGTTGCAGTTATCTACACTACTTTTGGAGCTTTTGCATTGTGAAGATCATATTCACTATGTCTCTAGATGACAATAGACAATAGGTGCAGGAGTAGGCCATTCGGCCCTTCGAGCTAGCACTGCCATTCAATGTGATCATGGCTGATCATCTACAATTAGTATCCCGTTCCTGCTTTCTCACCATATCACTTTACTCTGATATCTTTAAGAGCTCTATCTAACTCTCTCTTGACAGCATCCAGAGAATTGGCCTCCACTGCCTTCTGAGGCAGAGAATTCCACAGATTCACATTTCCCTAGGTGAAAAAGATTTTCCTCATCTCCGTTCTAAATGGCCTACCCCTTATTCTTAAACTGTGGCCCCTGGTTCTGGACTCCCCCCAACATCGGGAACATGTTTCCTGCCTCTAGCGTGTCCAATCCCATAATAATTTTATATGTTTCAATAAGATCCCCTCTCATCCTTCTAAATTCCAGACTATACAAGCCCAGCCGCTCCATTCTATCAACATATGACAGTCCCGCCATCCCAGGAATTAATCTCATGAATTTGCGCTGCACTCCCTCAATAGCAAGAATGTCCTTCCTCATATTTGGAGACCAAAACTGCACATAATACTCCAGGTGTGGTCTCACTAGGGACGTGTACAACTGCAGAATGACCTCTTTGCCCCTATACTCAATTCCTCTTGTTATGAAGGCCAACATGCCATTAACAGAATCCACACAGTAATTCAAGGATCAGAGATACTAGTCACCAGGTGGTGGTCAAGGAGCATCCTGGCAATTAATTTTTCTGTACCCTTAATCAATGATGACCCTCTATTGTTATCACAGTTGGACTTGCACGTGACAAGAGGACACAAAAAAGGAAAATTTTAATCTTTTTGAAGAAATTTCCCAATGGTTTAGCATAAAAACAGATTTTTAGAAATCAGCAAAATTCACACTTCTCTGGTTGGCAACATACTTTAGAATATTGAACCTGATCATTTTAATTGTAAGGAGAGGGGACAAAGGACTAACATTCCATGATGATATTAGATTAACGTCAAGATTCAGGGTTTGGCTCAGCACAAATCTTGATGGGATGGGTATAGGTCGAACGGAAATACATATATTACATTACAAAGCACATGTTGGAAGCACCTAACTCAGTACCGTGGATGGATTGTGTTGGAAAAGGAAATGCCTTACTCACCAGTACTTGCTACTATTACAACATTGTTGTAGTTTATTTGAGCAAAGCAAATAAGTTTGACCTGCAATCAATTAATGCTAAGTACAACACGGGAGTGGGCTAAAGCAGAGGAAGGTATAATGGGTAATGTGGCCACATTGAGGACGTTTTACTAAGTACAGAATTCATAATGCAAATTGAATATCATGATTGAAGAATTTGATAACATGGATGTATTGCCCGGACCAAATTGGTTTACAACACAATCTGATCGGGAACAACAGTTACTTTGGAAATGGACAAGCAGAAAAAACGCAACCTTAGAAAAAAAGTATTGGAAAAAATTGTTTCCATGGAACCACTCTCCATTAAAGCAGACACCATTATCACTTAAGCACACAGCTACACAGCAGTTGGCCGCTGAAAATGACAAGCAATCATTTCTACTGACGTGTGCAACGATACTCTAATAAACAAAAAAACACATAGCCTTTAGTACTTTTAATTTGCGATAACAAAAACACACTTAGAGCTATTAAGAGCTTTTTTTTAAATAATTCTGCAGGATAAAAAAAAACTTTGTTATTGTGTGCTCGAAATTCTCTAGCGTCTAACCCCCTTTTCCACATTGACACAATTGTTTTTATAACACAATTTTCTATTACACGAGAAATAAATATTATTTTATAGCAGAATTACCTGTGTCACTATATACCTGGGATACACAGGAGGTGGAAGAGACAGAAGACCAGATTTGTGCTTTACATGACCCCAATATCCCAAAGGACCTTCATGAAAAAACAGGTGGCCATTTTGTGCACAGGCTCCCACAGACAGCAATGTGTTAATTACCACTTAATTTATTGATAAATATAGCCCAGTACATCAAGGATGGCAGCCCTGCTATTCTCCAGAACAATGCTGTGCGATCTTTTAAAAACTAATGAACAGTTGACAAGGTCTCAATTTAACATTTTAGTCAAATGGTGGCACCGCAGAATGCAACACTCCTTTAGCACTGCACCGTGTCACCCGAGCAGTGTGTTCAAGGTGTTACCAAATGAAGCAAAATGGATAACAAACATCAGCAGATTAGAAACGGTTCCATTTATAGCAACATCGGATTCTATCTGCAATTCAGCAGTTTCTGAATTTCCAATATTTACATGATCCATATTAAAATTTGATGCTTTTTCTATTTTGAGAAGATCTTCAAGGAAACGTTGACAAATCTGGAGGTGTGACTGATTCCAAGCAGATGAGCTAGAACAGTGTGTGACAGACTGCAAGAACAGAGCCAACTAGGAAAATTGAATCATTCTCAGCAGCCACCTCATAACTTTTTAATTTCCGGTTGTTGATTTCATACCAGTCGACAGAGTTTGCCGTAATTTTAGTTCACTAATATCTAATCCAGGGACATGCAAACACCATTATGGTGGGAGAAATAGCTGATAGACGGCTCTAGCCAAGTTAATGTAGTAAGGGTCTTGACCCAAAACGTCACCCATTCCTTCTCTCCAGGGATACTGCCTGTCCCGCCGAGTTACTCCAGCATTTTGTGTCTACCACATTGGATATGGATGTGTTTCTGGCATTCAAACTCTCCAGAAACTTACACAAGTACTCAAAATACTTTGTGCCAACATACACCACCAACAACTCATCAGTAATTGCACCTTACAGCTTGGGGTAGGCATCATTAACTGGTTAGTCTTCCGTGATAATTACTCGCCTGGATAATGGTACCTTATCCAGGCATTGCTCTTAGAAAATATAGATATGTGGTCACACTAATTAACACTTTAAAAGTCATGACTGTATCAGACAGGTTGGCGTGTTTCATTCCATCTGGGACAATGCAAGTCCTGAAAGATCTATAAAAGAGATTATTTCCCAAGTCCCCATTCTCAGTTGCCAGCTAGTGGTCAGGGTAGGAAATAAAAAAGGAGTTCATTTTTCTGGGCTTTTGCAAGATTTGAAATAGTTTGTTCTAGGTCATAAGAGCGAGTCGTGCACTAGACCCGAGGGCACCGGATGCAAATAAAAGGGTTCCCAAAACTTAGAAAGTTTCTCCTCTCTTGGCCAACCCAATTCAACACAACTTGTCCCACGGGCACCCTAAAGATCCAAGCCATTATCCTCAAAACTGAAAAATTTCAGCTCAGTGGAATTATGTTTGCTGAGGTACAGCAACGCACTCAGATGAGCATGGGACGTCTGGTTACAGACCACTAGAATCATTTTATGTCTGAAATTTGCTTAATCAACTTTTTCCATTTAATGTTTTGGTCAGGGCCGGATTTAGAGGCCCTACGCTATTCCACTTGTGAGGCCCCTCCCAATCCCCCACCCCCACGACGAGAGGAAGATGGAAGAGTCTGCCAGATTGACACCGATGTGCAACCGAGCGTAGCCAATGAGATAAGGGCTGGAAAGCTGCACTTTTTATTTATTGCCAGTGCTAGTGTCGAGTTATCGGCTTAAAACACTATTATTCTGAAATGAAGGGCAAGGAAAATTACTGAAGTGTTGTTTAGAGACTATAGTGAGTTGAGCCAGCATATGCAAGAAAGGCCTATGACAGTGTCAAAAATAATATACACCAGGCCCGTACGAAGCTTTTCAAAAAGGGGGGTGGCAATCCATGTTTACAAACATTTTGTGTGAAATAAGTGCACGCAGTACATACCACAAGTGCAAAGCTCAAAGACCCTTGCAACCGGGGTCCAGGGCCCGCTTAAGGGCCGTGGAAGCTATGGGGTTTTAGATGCTCTCTGGTGCATTTTGAACCTTATTTTGGAGCATTTTTGCACCAGATTTATGACCAATATTTCAGAAATAATTTTGGTTGAGGCAAGAGTAATGAGTGGTTGGAATGGGAAGATTGGAGTCATTGTTGTATACACTTTTTTAAATCAAGAATTGAAGCTGTCCTTGGTTTAATAATCAAGTTGTACTGTAAAATGTTATGTAAAATGTTATAAAGGAGCATGCAAACACTGCAAATAAAATACTGTAAGTTTTTGCAGTAAATAAAACCTTTTTTTAGAAAATATTTTGTGTGTTGATTTGATTGCCTGTTACTGTTCGACTGTGTTAGTGTGTGCACATTAAAAATATGATGCAACATGAAGTCGCAAATATGGAATTCATATTTTTCAGTATTGTTATCAAGGAAAAGAAAGTACCTGTAGTTCCAATTGTTTGATATTATTCATATGGGCGAGAAAATATAATTGCTCAAAAACCTGCCTTAATTTTGCAATCTCACTAAAGATAATCCCGCTTTCCCTCTCCCCCTCCTCCACCTCTCTCTATCTCTCCCTCCCCCTCCCTGTCTCAACTTTACCCCTCTGATATCCCCCCTCTCTCTCCCTCCCATGCAGCAAGGCTCTGACTCCGCGCCGCAGACGCCACAAATGAGTATCTGCACTTCAGATTCTGGCAAGTTGGATGGGAATGTGCAGCCCTTCATGGACACATTCGCCAATATGATGCAATATTTTTTCTGGTGAAGAATAGATAGGTGATATGGGCGATGTTTCAGGTCAAGACCCTTGATGAACATCACCCATTGCTTCTATCCAGAGATGCTGCCTGTCCCGCTGAGTTACTTCAGCACTTTGTGTCTACCTTCGATTTAAACCAGCATCTGCAGTTCGTTCCTGCACACACATTTGTCAAGTTCCTTTTTGGTGCAGTTGAATGGAACAACTCTTTCTGCGACAAGCCTATCCACACATTGATTGTTCTGTTATGGCCTTGTTTGAAGCCGGTTCTATTTAAAGCTTTGCTTTTCATTGTTTTCAGTCACAATGCAAGCCTTATAACCTGTGCGGATCTAGAAAGAGTGGACAGTGACAGAGCTCCACCTCAGAATGCGTGCGGGGCAAAGCAGCACCAGCATTCTGCAGTTTGAGGGATTAAAATGTGCAGGTGTTGGCTGAACTGTTTGCCATTTGTCCTGTAGATTTTTTCCACACCATCAGGAAGCTTGTTAGAAGTGGAGTACAGCACTGCATTTCTCAGTCTTTCTGGATTGAGGGAAAAAAGTGCAATTATCCAAACATGACTGACATTGGTTATGGTGAGGAGGTGTGTTATCTTTCTGTTGGGAAAGTCTTGGCTTTCACAATGGATGCAAAATTTATTTGTGAATGATTCTCCACACTCCATCTTGAATGACAGAATAATAACATTTTGCCTGTTTAACAAGGGCCATTTACTGGTTGACTTTACTCTCTGCTTTTCTCTTGAAGTTGGCACATAGTGAAAATCATTCCCACTGTGCAAATAGTGGCCAGAACACACACTACAACTTGGGAAGCATCTCTTTGACTAATAAGAATAAATGGTCAAGGAGGATTCTAAACGAGGAATTATCTCCATAGGTTGTAAAATCCCATGGTATTTTGGAGAGGGGAGGGGAAAAGAGGGAATGACTGGGGTGAAAACGAACCTTGGTTATTTTGGCTGCTTTCCTGAGGCAATGTGAAAGTAGGTGGAGTTGATGGAAGGTGGGAGATTGGGTTATGTAATGGACTGGGCCACTCTCAATGTAAAACACTTGCACATCTCCTTTAAATGTTGCCCCTCTCACCTTAAATCTATGTCTCTAGTCTTTGACATTTCCATCCAGGCAAGAAAAGCTGAATGACTACCCCTTCTATGCCTTTCATAATTTTATATACAGTAAACCCGCGTTTTAATGGACCCCTTTAATGCCCCATGCTCACTCTCACCATCTCCCCGGCCACTTGGAGCTAAGGCATCCAACGCCACCCCTGACTTGCAAGGTGCACCAGCAAGTCCTGTTTCACCAATTGCATGCCCCCTTGACATTGCACACTGTAGCCCCTGGGAACAGCGCTTACTTCAAGTTGTCACCACCGACAGGATGTGCTCAGTCACCATGGAGGTCCAAACTTCCCCACCTACTGCTGCTTCCTGCCAGCCATCGTTTTGTTCACTCCCCACTAGACCGTCGCCACCTCCTCCTTCTATCGCTCTATCCATTCGGCCTGTCTGCCCTCCACCCTCCACTCCTGCCTCCTCCTCTTTCCCCCCCCCCCCCCCCCCCCCCCCCCCCCCGGAGTTGCTGACATACTTCACCTTGGAAGCAGCAGCAGCTGAGAGGGGAGGGAGCTCCATGGTGACAAAGCACATCTTGTCTGTGGCAGCCACTGTCCACAGGAGCTACAATGTGAGCCACATTGAAAAGCTCACTGGTGCAGACCAGCAGCATTGGCACCTAGTTTAAAGGTGAAACAACACAAAGTGCTCGACTAACTCAGCAGACCAAAGGGGAGGCCATTTCAGACTGAGGCGAGAAAAAACGTTTTCACGCAGAGTTGTGAATTTGTGGAATTCCCTGCCACAGAGGGCAGTGAAGGCCAAATCATTGGATGGATTAAAGAGAGAGTTAGATAGAGCTATAGGGGCTAGTGGAAACAAGGGATTATGGTGAGAAGGCAGGCACGGGTTATTGATTGGGGACGATCAGCCATGATCACAATGATTGGCGGTGCTGGCTCGAAGGGCCGAATGGCCTCCTCCTGCACCTATTTTCTATGTTTCTAAACTTTGATACACGAGACCACAGGACAATGTGAGGTGGTCCAAAAATTATAGCACTAATGTGTACCGTTTTGGCATAATTCAGGGCATGAATCACAGACACACGCACACACACTCACAAACAAACAAGATGAGTGTTTTAGTAATATATATATATAGATACCCTCCAATCCAGGCAGATTGTGGTAAACCACTTCTGCTCCCTCTTCAAAGCCTCCACACCCATCCTGTCATGGAGTAACCAGAACTGTGTGGTCTAACCAAAGACCTCCAAACATGACTTTCTTACTCTTATACTCAACTGAAGGCAAGCAGACTAGATGGCATCTTTACCACTCTATTGATGTGTGTTGCCACTTTCAGTGAGCTATGGACTTGGACCCCAAGATCCCTCTGTACCTCAATGTGTTCAGTCTTGTGGCTAACTTTATAACTTCCCAAAGTATAATACCTCACAAAATATACCATATTAAATGTCAACTGCCATTCTTCTGCCCATTTCTGTAGCTGATCTAAATACTTGACCGTTTTCCTCACCGATTGCTATTCCACCAATTTTGGTGACATCTGCAAGCTGACATGTGGTGTGTGAACACACATACGTACAGGGATCCACAGGGTTAAGTGTTGTTTGCCAGCCACCGTTACATCCTTCCACCACAACTCTGATTTCTATGTCAGTTCTAAATCCATACAACCAAGTCACTGGATCTCATGCATCTTAATCTTCTGGAGCTGCTTACCATGTGTGACTTTATCAAATACCTTACTAAAAACCATCTAATTCTCTGCAATTTATTGTGGTCTAGGGAAGAGATGTTGTTGAAATGCACCACAGTAGGATGTTTTCTACATTGGTCTCATCAAAACCAATGTGAGTAGACGCAAGTCATCTGTGATTTTGAGGAACCCATTATGAAAATATTCTGATAAAGCTGTGGGAGCCAGTGCACTTGCAATGGATATTGATTGTTGATCTTTCCTGTGGAGGAGCAGAGGTTTTTTTTTTTTTTTTTTTAAGGAAAAATCAGATGGACCATTTAAAAAGTGAGAGAGCAGAAATGGGCAAAAGGTTTTAGAGGAGCAGGAAGCAGCATCAATACAGTTATCAAATGTAACCATAAAATAACCAGGGGGGGCAAATATTCTTCAGGTACAACTTTGACCAGTAACAGTTCCCAGAACGATACTTTGATTTGCAGAAAGCAGGTGGAATTAAAGAAGTTGTTCAATATGAAAATTAGTTCAACCAGGTGAAGGGATGGAGGGTGATAGAAGGGGGGACCATTGGTCTTCCGTTCACTGAAACAAAGAGCCTTCGGGCCATTCTGATGTGGGACAGAGATGAGAGAGATTGGTCGTACCTAGTGAAATTAGTCAGCTGAGTCGAAGATACTGAAAACTGTCAAAATAGTGGAGGGTGTCGGAGGGAACAAGATTTCAAAACAATGATGTGTGTGCATTAATTTTTTGTACATGGGATGCAGATTAGAATCAAGAGGCAAGTATCGAATCCCCTTTTTGCAGCCAATTTTTCTTCTCACACATTTGCTGAAAATTAGGGCACAGCAGTCAATTCTTGATCTGTGACTGCAGATAAAAATTGTACTATTTCTGTCAGCATCACCAAGACGCATATTTTCTTCAAGCATTGCTCCTTGCCATGGAGAACGTAAAAAGCTTCTCCTCAAATACTTTTTGCCTTAACCTTCCTCTTATCCTTATCATGTTAAAGGACGAGAGGAAGATCATGGTCAAAGTCTCCATGTCTGGAAGCAAAAGTGTTTGCCAAACACTAAAATATTGGATGCGATTCTTACAGTTGCCACACCTTGTTACAGACTATAGGGGATCTAAAACCTTAAACAAAGGTTTCTCTACAAGCAGTGTACCTTAAAATAAATTATGAACAAATTATTAATTAATCAATTCAATTGTTAAGAGGGCATACTGCTGTTAAACAACAGGTTTTCCCCCATCAGAGTGGAAAATGCAGCAGTAACCATCTTGTTGAGGTCCATTTTGACTAGGCAACATCATATCAATATTGCATTAGGACAATCCCACATACATCATATGACAGTGAACAACACAAATCACATCTGTGCATCCTACTCAGAAAATCCTAGGGTGGCTCGGCTGTAGAGTTGCTGCCTTACAGCGCCAGAGACCCGAGTTCAATCCTGACTACAGTGTTGTCTGTACGGAGTTCGTACATTCTGCCTGCGACTTTTGTGGGTTTTCTCCAGGTGCTCCGATTTCCTCCAACAGACCAAATATGTTAATTGGCTTTAATAAAATTGTAAATTGTCCCTAGTTTGCGTAGGATCCTGTTAATGTGCGGGGATCACTGGTCGGCGCGGACTCAGTGGACCAACAGACCTGTTTCCGCGCTGTATCCCTAAAAACTAAAAATTAAAAAAGCAAAATCTTCACATACAGTAGGTATGTTACAATACTTAACTTCAGCGGCGCTGCAGTTCTGCCACTGGCCGTGTGCGCAATTTTGGCGTGTTTGAGGGGGGGCGGATAAAACGCGGTTTTCTCCTACCTTGCCCTGTATTATATTTTGCTGAAGAATTGTTCCGACGGCCGTTCTGTGTCTTTTAAAAAAAAAATTTGCCCGACAGGTTCATCACTAGAGTAATTTTAAAATCAGCTTCTGAAGTTGTCAACGCCAACAACGGGGACGGATTTTACGTAGGGGACTGGTAAATGAAAGTCCTTTATTTTTATGTATAAAAGTGTTTCTTAAGATGCCTTTAATTCACATTTTAAGTTGTGAAACGGTGATTTTTTTCCCCATACGAACCGGCAGTATTTTTGCTGCCGATACGGGTTTAAATCCACCGCAACTGCAACATTCCAATTGATTGCGTTCCAGAAAAAAACACTCGCAAATTGATTTAAATGGCCATTAATTTACAGGTATTAAACATTAAATTCCTTCCATTTGGCCTATAAACCCATGACAAGGAGATTTAAAAATTATGTTATATTGTGAATTCTTGTGTGAATGTTCTTTGGACACTTAGGCTATTTAAAAATGTTAATCTATTCTTAAGAAATGGATAGATGTTTAGATCTAGTAATTGAATTTTGTAATTAGCTACAATTAGGCAACTAACTAATTATATGCTTTAATTTCAAGTCATCTAAGTAAGATTGTTTCATATTTGTTTCACAATGCTTCAATCTAAAATAACTGAACATTTCTTTCAGTTCTCTTAATTTTTAAGTAATTTTTAATGGGCTTTTGACTGTTCACGTTCACAGCTTTTGTGTTAAGTCAATGGAAAAGCAATAGGGAACAAAATGCTAATTTCCGAGTATGAAAATGGCCATAACTTTTGTAATACTGAAGATATGAAAGTGAATTAGGTGTCAAACTAAACTTCTTTTTATGCTTTATCTGATGGGATAAATTACAGACTTGATTTTTTAAATCTCAAAATCCTGTAACATTGCTACATACAGCACCCAAACAAAATAGCACAGATGAATTTTGTAAACAAGATATTTAATTGTAAAAGTATTAAAGCATTTTAATTGTGCTGCTGCAAAGAAATTCAGTGCATGTGCCAGAAATGAAACCACCGGTATAGTTTGGTGGGAAATAAGCTTGACGGACAGGAATACCACGCTTTGAGAGTGATGGAACTGCTAAGGATTTCAGGCTGGAGCCAAACCAGGAATGGGAAAATATAAAGAGACCGAGGCAAACAGAGACTGAGAACTGAGGGTAGAGGTCAAAGCATCTGGATGGGAATAAAGCAAGTTTTGAGATAGAGCACAAAATGTAGGCAGGGTTAGGATCAAGGTTCAGAACTGAAGTTATTTATGGAACCAAAGCTTGAATGGAAGATAGCGAGTGTGGCAGTTCCTGTCTTATACAATATATCCTCACACTATCTCCCAAAGTCCTTGGATTTAGTTAATTATATTGTTTGACCATTTAAGTTACTTTAGCTACAAGTTAATGTTTCATTTATCTTTTGCCTAATCATTAAGTACCCCAAATCGTCTGGGTATTGGTACCTTCAGACTCCTCTATCACCGAAGCCTTCACTTTGCACACATGGAAGAGTACATTAGATTCAATAAGTGAGCATTCTTTTAAATGATGTGGATACTGGCATAGATGGTGCAGACTCCACTTGAGGAATGATAGGAAAATCTTATCTTGCCCAATAAAATAGGAATGTAGTGTTCAGCATTCCCACATTGCACCATCTGAATAAATAAGTGGATGATTCACCTCTACCCCATTGGACATTGACTATGGAACTGATGTGCTACAATGTTGAGAACTATATTTTGCACTCCATATCTCCCCCTTTGCTTTATCTATTGTACTTGAATTTGACTTGATTGTAGTTATGTATAGTATATTTGATCTGTTTGGATAGCCTGCAAAACAAAGTTATTCGTTGTATGCAAATGTTACACGTGACAATAATAAACCTAAACACTGGATGGCAAAGGACATCTCTTCAAATCTCACTTACTGACAGTTACTATCCCATTTTGTTGAATGCAAGTGACGGTATAAACTACTTCTCGCAACTTTGTTGATGGTTTAGGATCCAATTAGAGGTATTAGGTGATGACGAGATAGTTAAGGGGGGAGGGAAGAGAAAAAATACATTTAATGCAACTACCCCTACACCATCCTTCAGAAACTGCAAAGCCTGGAAGAAACTAGGAATTAGCACAGCAATTTCCGGAAACATTTGTGCACTCAGTAATTCTGCACATACTGCATTCTTGGCATAGAAGCACAAGACGCTCAGGGCCAATATTCCTGCACAGATAGAGAGAGCAGCAACATTGCCATTCCAAATGTATTTTGCATGATTATATTCTCAAACGTTATTTTTTGTCGAGGGTCATAACACATTGACTGAACATTACATTAAAGCCTTTGACTTTAACATCAACATGTGCTGTGGAAAATCTTCTCTGCAAGGAACAAGGAGCTGCCTTAATCTTTGTGATTAAAAAACATGGTATTTATATTTTGTAAAGGAATGTGTGGGAGAGGATAATGAACATCTCAGGACCAAAGGACAAAGAACAGCTTGAGCTTGGCTGTTAAATGCTCACTGCTTCATCCGAGCCTCTCAGTGAGATTATCTTCTTGGATTCAATGACATATTCTTGGTAATATTACTCATGTTCCAGTTGAAGACTCTTGCAATTTTGAGTACCGTACTGAGAAAAATGAAAAAGTAACCCACAGTAAATTAAATGCTTGGAAAAATCACATTTAAAGCATGCATAATTTCTACATTTCCTGATTAAATTTTGTGTTGCCATCACCACACTATCACATGTCCTGCCACCCATTTTCTTCTACTGGGAAAGCCACTACTCCAAGAAATCTCTCGCTATCCATTATAGCCAGCCAAAAACAATTACAATTTTTAAAACAGGCTATTTGCTCCATTGCCTGTGCGGGGGGCTGCTAATATTTGTATTTAAATTACAAATGTTCATACTAATCTCCCTCCTCATGGCCTTGATCCAGACATCTCAGATAGAAGACAGTACTGCAGTGAACAAGACACAAAAGTAGAAAGTGAAAGTTGAAAAAGAGAAATCAGTTAAATAATTAGAGTCAGACTAGATGCAAAGAAAAATGCATTTGGTTCTTGGAGAGAAGTGATCAGATGTTTCGAGGCATTATTGCAGGAATTCTCCATAGAACCTCAGGTCTTTGGATGAAGTATCTCGAGCTGTTTCTTAGATCTTTCCTCTGCCATTCAGTCGAATGGAGTCATACACTGGCAGTTCAAGGGAATTCAGCTCCACTCTGAATTTGTCTGATAATAA
This sequence comes from Leucoraja erinaceus, assembly GCF_028641065.1. Lineage (NCBI taxonomy): Eukaryota > Metazoa > Chordata > Chondrichthyes > Rajiformes > Rajidae > Leucoraja > Leucoraja erinaceus. The sequence continues at coordinate 15,701,787 of NC_073393.1, read as the reverse complement.
AGCAGTCCATGTCAGCACAGAACACAAACTAAATGACATGCAGATGTGTTGACAAGTGGCAGGTAACATTTTCACCATAGAATCGAAAGGCCAGGGTTAATTCAACATTGCCCTATAAAGTAGCAAAACATCTGAGTGTTTGAAAGGCAATACCAGAAGTCTATGTCACAATATAAAAGGGATTGTTGTTACATATAGGTCAGAATAACAAGATAGGCCTAAAATAGGTTTTAGTAAACCGGCAGTAGACAAAAATGCTGGAGAAACTCAATGGGTGAGGCAGCATCTATGGAGCGAAGGAAATAGGCAACGTTTTGGGTCGAAACCCTTCTTTATAATTTTTACAACATTTTTAAAAAGCTGATTTGATTTTATGACTCTCCTTTAACAAACAAAATTAAAATTCAAGTTTACCAGTACAGCAGACTGGAGCTGTATTGATGGAAACTAGGGCAAGCCGAAAGCAAGCTTTCTTAAAAGGACTGGTCAGACACATGTGGATTTCCATTAATTAGAATGGAAAGGAATTATAATTAAGGAGCAGACATGCTTTGTAAAGCTCAGGGGAAATAATTTCAATATCATAATTCAGTTACTGATAAGACATACAAGCACTTACATCTCTCAGAAAAGCGACTCACGTTAGGGTTACTGGGACATTTGTTTTTAAAAATCATTTCCTACAATGACTCACCATTGACATCTGCTCCCGCAGCAGAGGCTTTTCCTCTGTCATTCGGATCTCTTGTAGGCCAGCCATTTCCAATCGGTGCCAGTCAAATCCTGCAACAACAGAGCAACATTTCCAGACATCAACTGGGATACTGACTGAGTATTTAGCAAGACATCTTTCTTTCTGAAAGCCAGCATAGAATTCAAATCTCTGCAAGACTAACCCTTTAACATTTGGTGCTTGCCCATGCTTCCCACTTCAGTGTGGATTGCAGAATCCTGCTGAATCCCTAAGGAGATAAGGGAAGCTGAGGAACAGTTCCTCCTCGACTCCAACTCCAGAGTGTCTGCCCAGCTAACCGGTAGGTGGAACCTGCAGTGTGTTACTGTGACAGGGCAGCCAGACTGATACACTGTCCGAAGCTTAAAGGGGAAATCATCCAGAGTTGCAGCAAATAATATTTAAAGGGGAGGTCAACTAATAATCAGGTAATTAGATTTAAAATACAAAAAGATAGATCACTTTGATATACAACGCGTTTTATTTTCAAGACAAGGTCATTCATACTGCCCGTTTGATTTTAATTGAAAATCTACTTATATTCCATTCCTCTATTTAAAAGGGAAATGCAAAATAGCTTACAGCAAAGGATTCCAGATTGCTAACCTCCTGAAGCAGGTCACCAACCACGATGTGGAATATGTTTTTTTTACTTTGCACCAATGTTGATCCATAATACCAAATATATTTTTAAGAGATGAAAGCAGAGCCAGTATTTCTATGCCTGCAGACATTGTTTACAGTTTCAAGTCAAGATTTAGTTGGAATGTAATTGTAATTTACAAAGGCTTTATGCCCCTCTGCTAGTCGTCACATGAAGTTATTTTAATGCCCTCAGTGAAGGAAGGATTCACCATACATAAAGGAAGGAATACCCTCAGAAATGAATTCAATGTAAACAAATACCAAGCTGTTCTGTTTTCAATTTATCACACTATTCCTTGATAGAATTAACCGTACCTGAAGTGCAATAACAAGGAGACCATACCAATTAAACCCACCATCGGTAGACCTGTTTCTGCCAGTGACTTGGAAGGATTTAATGAGCGTGGGCTGGGAAGAGAACAAGTAATTCACATTAAGGTGGCAAAGCAGTGGAGGAGTTTTGTGTCACTAATTATATGGGAGCAAATTAAAGATCTTTTTTTTTTTTTTTTACACCTTAGCAATTGCATCAATGTGCTGCTGACGAACTGATGATGTGCGAACCGTTACCATAGGAACACATAACTTTCACTGGCCTGAAAGTGGTCTTCAAAATTGAGCTTATGTCTTTACTCAATTTCTGAATGTGCCTCTCAGAACTCTGATCAAATTTGACTCACAATTTGGAGGCTTAAAGATGTCCTGAGTTAACCCCATCTACATCTGTGACCTACTTAAATGGAAAAACATATTGGAGTTTCCACTGCAACAGACTGCAAGAGATTAGAATACAGGTACATCAATCACTAGTCCAGACGATACAAACAACAGTTTGCTTATAATCTCCTTAATTTCTTTAGTTTGTTCCTTTTAGTGATACCGTTGTATTGTCTCTGTCATTCACTTCATGGTTCCCTATTATTTCTATTTATTCAGTAAAGACAAGTACACGTTTGCTTTGTCTCAACCATATTTTTTAATTCCATTTAATTGCTCATGATTTTTCCTCAGAGTGAATTCATACTTATCGTGCTTCTCTTTCCCTTTTTACATAGTTGTAAAACCTTTTAACAATTTTTAATATTTCATGCTAATTTACTTTTTATGCTATATCTCCATCCACTTTCAATTATTCATCAACAGAAAATGAATTCATTTTCTAAATCATCATACTTGCTCCACTTTATTTTAGGTCTCTTTCAAACTAAAACTCTGTAGAAGGCCACAGGTGGACCACCTCTCTGCCCACCTCCCAGATTTCTCATTGGCAGATAGACTTGTTAGAATTACAAAATAATCCTTTACATATGCTGACAAACCCAAAGAAAACAAATCTAATTATACTAGCCAATTTGCCTCTCAGAAACTATATGAATAGCCTTATTTACTTTCAAGACTCTTGTTTGCAAAACATGTTTTTGTTTTTTTAAGTTATTATAAAAAATTGCAATACTACAACCATTTTCTAGAAGGATACCTCACTTTGAATTAAATAATTAACTATGAAAAAGTAATCCATTATGTTCAATTATCTACCAAATAGCTAGCTTCTTGGTTTTCCCAGGAAAATGTCCCAAATGTATCCTGCAAACAACTTTTGTTAATTTACACTGCTAGGAGTGATGGTGGAGGAAGAAACAATAGAGGGGTCCAAGAGGATTTTCATTAGGCACATGGACATTCAGGGAATGGAGGGTAGGACCATATGCAGGCAAGATGAGATTAGTTTACCGTGGCAATATGTTTGGCATGGACATTGTGGGCCGAAGGGCCTGTTCCATAGTGTATTTTGCTATATTCTATCCTCGCCTGGTTTATTCAAATATTTTAGTTCTTCATAACTATTTTTGTATTACTTTTGCTCCCAATTCTTCAGATTTCTAAATTACTTCTCTCTACAGTAACACTGCTCTCGTCCTGGGATCTTTAACTATCATTGACACATTTTGTTGTCTCTGGTTATTACATCCCCACACAGTGATTCTACCTCTTATTTTTAGCCATAATCATTTTCACATTCATGCGCTATGGGGTCAGCCAATATGTTCAAGGTCAAGTTCAAGATTCAAGAGAGTTTATTGTCATGTGTCCCAGATAGGACAATGAAATTCTTGCTTTGCTTCAGCACAACAGAATATTGTACACATAAATAAATACAGAACAGTATGTCCATATACCATTGTATAAATATATACACACATGAACAAATAAAACAGATAAAGAGCAAATAAACTGATAATGGGCTATTAATGTTCAGAGTTTTGTTTGAGTTGAGTTCAACAACCTGATGGCTGTGGAGGAAGTAGCTGTTTCTGAAACTGGACGTTGCAGTCTTCAGGCTCCTGTACCTTCTACCTGAAGGTAGCGGGGAGATGAGTGTGTGACCAGGACGGTGTGGGTCCTTGATGATGCTGCCAGCAGTTTTGAGGCAGCGACTGCGATAGATCCGCTCGATGGTAGGGAGGTCAGAGCCGATGATGGACTGGGCAGTGTTTACTACTTTTTGTAGTTTTTTCGCTCCTGGGAACTCAAGTTGCCGAACCAGGCGACGATGCAACCGGTCAGCATGCTCTCTACTGTGCACCTGTAGAAGTTAGAGAGAGTCCTCCTTGACATACCGACTCTCTGTAATCTTCTCAGGAAGTAGAGGCGCTGATGTGCTTTCTTTATAATAGCATCAGTGTTCTCAGACCAGGAGAGATCTTCAGAGATGTGCACGCCCAGGAATTTGAAGCTCTTGACCCTTTCCACCAATGACCCATTGATATAAACGGGACTGTGGGTCCCCATCCTACCCCTTTCAAGGTCCACAATCAGTTCCTTGGTTTTGCTGGTGTTGAGGGCCAGGTTATTGTGCTGGCACCATTTGGTCAGCCGGTCGATCTCACTTCTATACTCTGACTTATCCCCATCAGTGATACGTCCCACAACAGTGGTGTCGTCGGCGAACTTGATGATGGAGTTCGCACTATGACCGGCTACGCAGTCATGAGTATAGAGCGAGTACAGCAGGGGGGCTGAGCACGCAGCCTTGAGGTGCTCCTGTGCCGATTGTTATCGAGGCTGACACTTTTCCATCAATTCGAACAGTCTGTGGTCTGTGAATAAGGAAGTCAAGAATCCAATTGCAGAGAGATGCGCAGAGACCCAGTTTTGAGGGTTTGATAACCAGCTTGGAGGGGATGATTGTATTATATGCCGAGCTGTAATCAATGCATAACAGCCTGACATATGACTTTTTGTTGTCCAAGTGGTCCAGAGCGGAGTGGAGAGCCAGCGAGATCTGTTGTGGCGGTAAGCAAACTGCAGTGGGTCCAGGTTTTTCTCGAGGTAGGAGTTGATTTGCACCATGTTCAATCTCTCGATGCACTTCATCACTACCGACGTTAGTGCCACTGGTCGATAGTCATTGAGGCATGTCACCTTGCTCTTCTTGGGCACCGGTATTATTGATGCCCTTTTAAAGCAGGTGGGAACCTTGGACCTCAGAAGTGCCAGGTTGAAAATGTCCGTAAAAACTCCAGCCAGTTGGTCCCCACAGGTTTTTAGAACACAACCATCAGGTCCACGCTCTTTTCGAGGGTTCACCCATCGGAAGGATTTTCTGACGCAGGCATCTGTGACTGTGACTGAAATACCATCACAGCGAATGGGGGCTTCAATATATATTTTACACTTATGGCGATCGAACAGGTGTTTCAACATGTGGAAGTGTGCACTTGACACGCAGGATCGGCTATGATCTTATTGAATAATGGAACAAAATCAAGGGAGCTCATTTTCAACAGTTCTTTCTATTTCCTATCTTCTATTCAAATATATCAATATTTACTAGACCTACAGTATAATCTTGCTTATTGTCCACTTTTTTTTTGTCCACTTATCTTTTGTCTCACACAAAAGGCAATTGTAAATTATTCTATCACTCCGTTGACCTGTGGATACTGGAAAGACTTTGCACAGTTATTTTGCAACAATAAAACCCAGTTTTTGACCTGCTCTGCCAATCATATTGTCATGTTGCTAGTCCAGATATGCTTCTGGGCACTGATGACCCAGAATGTTGAAGTTGGGAAAATTAATACATTCCAGTAACAAGCAGAAATGATTAGAATCTCTTCTGTGGGGATGGCCACAGTGCGGCAGATATAGCTTCAGCCCGACATTCTCCAAATGTTGGGGATGGAACTAAGCATCACTGATGATGTGTTCAGGAGCATCAATAGATGTATTTTTTATCATCTGTGCTGGCGAAACCAGTGGTGACCAGGAATAGACTGGCTGACAACCAAGAATAGGGCAGCGACAACTGGACAGAGGACAGCTCGGAAGGATGGCAACCGGGGCGGGGTGGGTTGGCAGCCCAAACCTGAGAGGAGGCAACCTAATCAAGCTACAGGAAAAACATGGAAAAATACCACCAGGGGTGCCAGAGAGGGGAGGGGGAGGCTGGGGAGAAAGGATGAGCACCCCAATTTGACGGATCAAAGGCTAATGACTAATGGCAATGGACAGCCGACTGCGTATGAAATGCAGATGTGGAAAGGTCTATATCTATAATCTATAATGTGCTGAGGCCTGAAGATTCACCAGACCCAGATGAAGTGTTTGGAGGGAGAGGGAGTGTCACATCGCACAGGTATATTACCTGGGGAGACGCAGGAGGAGCCGGGCCCGGATGCACCCCATAGACTAGGTATGTACAAAACTTACCCTCAGCGGCGCTGCTGTTCTGCCACTGGCCGTGTGCGCGACTTTGGCGCCCTTGAGGGGGGCGGGATTAAAATGCCGTTTTTTCCTGCCTGTTGGAGTCAATCTTTCTCAGCCTGTTCAGCTGCTGAAGAAAAATCGATCCAACATCCGTTCTCTGAAGTTTTATTAAAACATCGCTGGACAATATAATGGCTGGAGTAAAGTAAAAATCTACTTCTAACGCCGTCAACGGGACGGATCTCCTGTACGGGACAAATGAAGGCAAGCCGTTTATTTTACATATAAACTTGCTTCTTAGGATTACTTTAATCCACGTTTTATGTTGCGAAAAGGTGATTTAGGCCCCATACTAACCGGCAGTGTTTTTCCTGCCTATATGGGGTTTAAATTCACCGCAAAACGCAACGTTCCAAACGATCGCGTTCCACAAAATCCCACTCGCAAGATGGGCCATTAATTTACGGGAATTAAACACTAAATTCCTTCCATTTGGCTTATAAATTGTTGACAATGAGATTTAAAAACCATGTTATATTGTGAATTCTTGTGTGAATGTTATTTGCACACTTAGGCTATTTAAAAATGTTAACATTTTCTTAAGAAATGGATAGATGTTTAGATCTAGTAATTGAATTTTGCAATTAGCGACAATTAGGTAACTAACTAATTATATGCTTTAATTTCAGGTCATCCAAGTAAGATTGTTTAATATTTGTTTCAGAATGCTTCAATCTATAATAACTAACAATTTCATTCAGTTCTCTTAATTTTTAAGAAAGTTATGGGCTTTTTACTGTCCTTGATCACAGCTTTTGAGTGAAGTCAATGGAAAAGCAATAGGGAACAAGATGCTAATTTCCGATTATGAAAATGGCCATAACATTTTTAATACTGAAGATATGAAAGTGAATTGGGTGTCAAATTAAACTTCTTTTTATGCTTCATCTGATGGGATAAATTGCAGACTTGATTTTTAAAATCTCAAAATTTTGTAACATTGCTACATAGAGCCTGAACCTCCAAGTAGTGCAAGTAGTGCAACTAGTACCGAAAGCTCAGAGCAGACCTCCGGAGAACATTTTCGGTTCAAGTCAATTAGGTAGGCCACAGGCCTGCAAGACGAGCGGCTGTCTGGCATCAGTGCGAAATGATAGATTAGTCGGACAAGGGTGCTAGAAGCAACAGCAAACCTGGGAGGCGTGGATCGAAGGTTGCGGGGCGATTGACTCCGACAATCCCCTCGTCAGCCGCTAGCTGTGGAACAGGTTTTGGAGCACCCGTGGAGACGAAGCGCTGCCAGAACACGTGGAGCTTTCACCATGAACCAAAGAGCAGCAAAGATCCACAAGATCTGGCAGGACTGAAGTCCCTCAAGAAGCAATACAGAGAGACCAGCGAAGAGCAACGTCCCCCCTTGGCTGAGCTGTGAACCATCCCGAGGAAGAAGCTGCTGACCCTCTGTAGAGCTGAGGAGGACCGTCTGGAGGAGACCCACGAGAGGAAGAAGGCCAAGTTTGAAGAGCTGGTTATGGACTCCTATAACGCAGTCTGGCATCGTTCGATGATGTCGACAAGGTGTAGAAGCCAGCATCGAGGTTGGGACTGCTGAGGCTTTTTGGAGCAGGGCAATCGTTTCACCATAACTAAAAGCAGCAAAGATCCACAAGATGAGTGCATTAGGCCCTCAGCAACGAGAATGGAGAGAGGTCCCCCCTTGGCTGAGCTGTGAACCATCAAGAACACCACAGAGGAGGAGGACAGCGGAGAAGGGCCTGGATGGTCAGGAGAGGGCTCTGCCCGAGGTGGGCTGAGGTTTTGCAAATGCCACCTGAACACAACGTTGTGGTCTGATCAACCACAGAGGCAGCGGAGAAGGCCTGGATCCGGAGAGGCTGCCCATGGGGAGAAGCAAATGCCACCGGGTCGCCTGGGTGAGGGCGTCTGATGTTTCAAGACCCGAAACGCCCAATGACCCCAGGTTACATCACTGATGATGTGTTCATCAATAGATGTATTTCTATCAATCGGTGAACTATTTGACCTTGAACATCTGATGGAAGGAAAGCTATTGTTGAAGCATCTAAAACTTTCTTTTTTCCCCAGTAATGTTGTGAAATCAGGATGCATGGCTTCCAGCCATCATCCATAATGTTAAGGAAGGCTTCTGTCAGTGGAAAACATTTCCTCCAAATTCCACAGACACCAATTTTATTGGTCTACTTGATATGAAACTTGATATAAATCCCAGTTTTAAAACATTAAATTAATACTGTTTTAATGTCAAAGGCTACCATTTTCACCTTAGGAATTTAGCTAATTTATTTATGCTTGGATCAACAATTAGGCAGGGATTCAAGTAGACACAAGGAACTGCAGATGCCAGTTAAAAAATAAATTAAAAAATGCTAGAGTAACTCAGAGGTTGGGACCCTTCCTCAGACTCTGAAAAATGTCTTGATGTTCTCCAGGGATGCTGCCTTACCCACTTAGGTTTCCAGGACTTTGCGTATTTTTATAAAAAACAAGTTGGCTTGGTGAAACTCAAGATGTGCCATTGGGATGAATAGCGATGTTGCATTTGAAGTGATGCATATTTGAGGGAGATAGGAATAGTAGAAGGGATGGAGGATGTTTGTGAAGAGTAGATGTTTAACCTGTTCCCTATTGGCCATGACCTGAGTATACTCAGTGGTGGCACTGAACGGTTAAATTTGTCCCGATGTGCTAAATAAAAGAAGTTCCATGAAATCCGGATTCCCCAAAGCACCTTACAGCCAAGGTAGCATTTTTCTGAAGAATAGTCATGCTGTATTGGAAAAGCCAGAAATTAATTTGCACATTACTAGATTTAACATGATAACATCTAGATAAAATTAATAGTTTAGGTATTGGAAGAGAAATAAATGTAGGCCAAGGTTAACTGATGTTTTTTCTTCCTATAGTTCTATGAGATCTGTTATAACCACTGGAGAGTGAAAATTCGGATTCAGATTAGTTTACTGTAATATACACCGGGGAGCAATGAAATTCCTTGTTCGCATCAAACTCAGAGTAAACAGTAAACGATAGAAGCAGCAATAAACATGAATGTAAAACAGCAAAATGGTATAAAGATTATAGTGCAATTTGAAATGGTGCAAAAAGAAACTAAAGTACAATTTAACAGATTCATCCAGTGAGTTAGAATTAGGAGTAAGAATACATGGCAGCACTTTGTGAATGAGGTGTGAAAGGTGATTGGTTCAGGAGTCTGCTCGCTGTGGGGAAGGTGTTGTTCTTAAATTGGATGTCAGTGAATTCAGCTCTAGTATATTTTCCCAGAAGGCGAGAGAGATGGAGAGAAAAGGGAGCAGCCAAGGTGCAGGCATCTTTGGTTTATTGTTACAGTCGTATGTATCAAAATTCCCCTGAAAAAAAGTTGTTTGAGTATTACCTAGGCAAGTCATACCATACACAAGTACATCAATCAGACCCTCTCTCACACCTCCCACTGCTGAAAGACTCATCCATGCCTTCATCGCCTCCCGACTGGACTACTGCAACTCACTTCTCCTTGGCATCAGCTCCACCTACATCAACCGACTCCAACTGGTCCAAAACGCAGCCGCCCGCCTCATCACCCACACCAAATCCTGGCATCACATCACTCCAGTCCTCAAACAATTTCACTGGCTTCCCATCTCCCACCGGATCACCTACAAAATCCTGGTCCTCACCTACAAAGCCCTCCACCATCTGGCCCCCCCATATCTCACTGGCCTCCTCTCCCCCTACTAACCCTCACGGTCCCTCAGATCCACATCAGCCAGTCTACTCTCCATCCACAAATCCAACCTCTGCAGTTTTGGGGACAGAGCCTTCTCCAGGGCAGCTCCCAGGCTCTGGAACTCCCTCCCCCAACTGATCCACAATTCCGTTTCCCTCACCATCTTCCTGTCCCGCCTCAAGACCCATCTCTTCACCTCTGTCCATCCTTAGCCCCACGTCCCCCTCCCTTTTCATCTGTGCTTGAATTGCCTCATATTGTGTTTTGAATTGAATTCTGTCTTTAATTTGTGTACTAGTCATGTCTCTACTAATTATTTCATTCCGCTTACATGTTTTTCCTCTACTTGCTAAATGTTTCTAAGGTGTCCTTGAGACACGTGAAAGGCGCCCATGAATAAAATTTATTATTATTATTATTATTATCATCGGCATACAAGAGAGAAAAGAAAACAGAATATAGCATTACAGCTATAGAGAAAATGCAAAGGAAGAAAGTACAAGGGCCACAATGAGGTATATTGGGAGTTCATATATACCATGAACTTATCTTTGCATACAAGTGGTTCATTCAAGAGACTGATAACTAAGAAGCTGTTATTGTGAAATTCCTTTTTTGCATACAGTTCAGTAAAAATCTTACTGTACATAGGCATAATCATACTTGTACAAGAATAGTAGATTACACTGAGGTAGTACACATAAGTTGCTATGTTTCCGGACCATCACGTACCCTTCAAGTTCACAGTTGTTAAAAATAGTCTTAACTTGGCCGTAGAGGGCCATTTTCCTGGCAGTGGCATTGGGTCAGGTATGATGCAGTTCTCAACACATTCCCTGATGAAACCATTGATGACTGAGCTATACTCATTCAGGCTGGATGATATGGTCTTGAATATGTTCTAATCCACAAACTCAAAGCAGCCGTAAAGTAGATGGTTAGCTCCCTCAGATCTGTGTGGTATTACTCTCTTCATTGGAGCCTCACACTTCAATCTGCCTGTAAGCCAGCAGGAACAATACCAGCAAATGATCAAACCGGCCAAAACGAAAGTGAGAGATGGAGCTATAGATGTGCTTGATGGTGGTGTAGCAGAGGTCCAGAGTTCTAACATCTTCTGTGGGATAGTATACACGATGATGGTATTTGGGGAAGGCATTCTTGAGGTTTGCTTGATTGAACTCACCGGCGATAATGAATAAGATGTGAAACTTTGCTGATACAAAAACTTTGCTGATGAAAGTTGATGACCAAGTATAACAGTGCTACTTTGGTATTGTTTGTGGTACAGTCAATGCCAAGTAGGCATTTCATGATCAAGTATTCCAGATCAGGAAAGTCGAATTGAGCCAAGATTGTCACACCAGTTAATTACAAAGTGTGGATCAAAAAGCAGATGCTGAGCCTATCCCCTTGCCCAAGGATGCTACACGACAGTACGATAAATGGTTAAACCCTCAGGTTTTGGGGTCTGGAGAGTTATGGGTGAGCCATGTTTAAGTGAAACAAAAACACAACAAACCTTAATCTCCCTTTGAAACAGCAGACTTGCTCTAAGCTCTTCAAGTCTGTTCTCTAGTGATAGAACCATTATTCATTAGGCACATCCACAGCACCACATTCCTCCAGTACTGTAATTTTGTAAGCCTAGATTTTTGAAAACAATGCTTGAATACAACTTGAACCTAAAAACTTCTGAGCCAATGGCACATCCAAGAAACAGTTTAAGATTCCGCAAATGCCGCCATTAGGCTGTTCAGGGCCAGGTACAAAAGTTAAATACAGGCTACAATCACTATATTATTGCCTCATTCGTATGCTAGTATAATATTGTCTATATTAAATTCTCACACTGCAATTACAGAATGCATTAAACACCAAGCGGAAATCCCTCTGCATGGCCAAGGGCCTAAATTATATTTACATTTCCAATCCCACACGAATAATCCTGATGATCTCTTATGCCAGACGTAGAATCAAAAGAGATATAGCATGTAACTAGGGTATGAGCCCATTGAGTTCATGCCAACCAATAAGCACCCAATAGTATCCTTATCCCAAGCTATTTTCCTCTCCCTAAACTCAGCTCAACTTCTACAAGGTTTAATCGTTTCAACTGAATATTATCAGTTACAGCAGCCGATTGGAATTCAGTAGTGGATGCTTGGTGGCAACATTTTAGAATTATGATATTTTTGTACTGTGGATTTGTTCCCTATTTATGCCCATACGGTCATTTTTCACAGCAGCCCTGCAGCTGAGGGGGTGAAAAGATAAATTCACCTTGCGGCTTACCCTCTACTCCAAAATGCAAATTATCCTATAATTCACTTTTGAGATATTTCAATGCTACAAGGCAACAGAAACAAGCATATTATTTTGCCCCAACATCTGGGCATCAATGGAACCCTTGATCCCACACTTGAAAGGCAACTTACTTGAAAGTATACTGCACCACCACAGCAAATGCCATACAAATAATAAATTGTTGGTGGATTCAGTCAAACTAATGAATTTAACAGCAATTTTAGAAGTGGTCTTGCTCCTAAGAGCAAGCATCATGTTGGATTTATTTCTCCCTCAATTGCAGCCATACTTGTTCTGGGTATGGCCCAAAGACAGTTTTCCACCCCAGTCAAGAAAGGAAAATTACACTTGAGCTTTATTTTTGTACTGAGATACAGGGGGAAAAAAAAATGGTTTTGTGTCCTATCTAGGCAGATCATACCACACATAAATACAACAGGCAGTGCAAAAGCAAAAAAAAAAACAATGTTAGAGCTACAGAGAACATGCAGATGCAAAAGAAAATGTATAAGGGTTGCCACTAGGAAGATTAAGAATACATTCTTAGGATAGGAGGTGCATTCATGAGTCGGATAATAGTGCAGAAGAATCTGTTCTTGAATCTGGCGGCACATGGTTTTAAGCTTTTGTATCTTCTTTCCAACAGGACAGGAGAGAAGAAAATAAATAATTATGTGAATGGTCCTTACTAATGCAGGCTTCTTTCTCAAGACAAACTGAAGTTTAGATGGAGCTACATGACTGCAGGGCGAATCACAGCATGGGGACAACATTATTTAAAGATATTAAATTCTAAAAATTATGAGGGACAGGTTTGAAATGTTCTAACTTTCTTCTTATCCTGCAATTCTCACACAGAATGAATTCCCTTTTGTGAACAGAAATGTAATAATGGTGTGAATGCAAACTTAACCAGAAACTGAAAACACTCAGTCCAACTATATATTTTAACAACAGATTTTGAGATGATTTTTCAAGGCAGTGGTTTAAATATCAGAATTTAAATGGAAATTATATTAATCGGAGCTAGACATTGTTGTTTCCACATATCACCAAAACTCCTCCAATAGGCTTAAAATGATCTGTTTAAAAAAAAATCCCAACATCTATTCAGTGTTCAATTTATTGATTTATTGCAGCTTTTTCTGGTTCTCTCTACGAGACTCAAAAGGTCAGAAGTCTGGTTGCTAACCCATATTTATACCCTTTATTGGCATTTTTTTAAAATAACTTCTGGCCATCATCCCATCACTGCCTTTAGCGGTTATGCTGCTCAGAGTACAGCAATATCAACTCTACAAAAACTTCAATGGCTGTAAAGCACATTGAGTGTTCTGACTTGGAATACTTAAATTCAAGCATCTCAATTAAATATTTTGCATTATTTATCATCAAATCCCTCTCTATTTCACTTGTATTCTCATTTCACATGTTTCATAGTCATACTTGTTGAACCATTTTCTTTTGGTGGGTTGGTTTCACAAGGCCTTTGGCTACATTTCTCTCCTCAGCAATTGCTATCAATCTCTAAAGGAATCCCTCTCCATGCACACTCTGTGCTGCATCTGTCAACATCTCTCTCCTTCCGCTCTCCAAACTGTCATTCTTCCAAACACAGCCTCCTCAGGCTATACTTGACACAAAGCATTCACCGGAGTACATTATTACTCAATCGTTCTGCGATTTATACATTCTCTCCTCCCCACCATTTGAATGATCCAAATGGATATTTCTGAACTGCCCTGTTGTCATCAACAAAACGGACACATTTACACATTCATTCCATCTCTGATCACAGTTTATAAAAATAACTTAAACAGGAATTATACCATACGCAAAATCGGAGGGAAAGTAACAAAATTATACCAGAGTTCCCCATCTTTTTCCAACAGTGGTCATTTGCCAAACTACACATTTCAACTCCATTATCTGAAGAAGGGTCTCGACCCGAAACATCACCTATTCATTCGCTCCATGAATACTGCCTCACCCGCCGAGTTTCTCCAGCATTTTTGTCCACCTTTGATTTTTCCCAGCATCTGCAGTTCTTTCTTAAACATCAACTCCATTATCACTCATTGTGAATCATTTTTCTTTCCATCCGTAAATAATTAAAAATGGAATCATGAAATTATCTCATATTTAACATTTCAACCACTTCTACAACCTACATACATCTTACTGTCAACCTCTGTATGTATGCATAAGAAAAGGAACAATCATGCTTTTGCAGAGTGTGAGCTTCTTAATTCCAACATTTTCCATCTGTAAATCACTTCCATTTGATGCTGTAATATTACTGACATATACAGCACAGAGGAAGCTACTGACCTATTTTGCCATGTTTGCCACAATAGAACGATAGCCGCTGAACCAACTTTATCGTCTCAGCCTGTGGTCTTACAGCACATCATGTGACTATCTAGGAACTTTTTTTTAAGTATATTGGGGGCTTCAATCGCAATCCATCCCATTCATGCAGCCAAATCTAGACATTCTGCATTCTTTGCATGCAAAGATTTTTCTCAATGCACTTCTTTTTTTTGTTACTTAAGTTTAGAAGAACAAAATGAATATCTATTAAAATAAACAAAATCATGGGGCCTAACAGAGTGGGTGCAGAGCCATTGTTTATTTTACCATGAGCATATGGAATCATAAGCCATTTATCAAAGTAAATGAACTGGCAGTTTAGAGACAAAAAGTAACCTCTTCGCCTAGTGGGTAGAAAATCTTTTCTCTTCCCAAAAGGTCTGTAGAGACTCAAATTGCTGAATGCATTCACAATAGAAATCGATAGTTCAAGGGAAACTGGTCAACAAGTTCCAGATCTTTCTGAATGAAAGGACAAGCACGATGGGGGTAAATAACCTATTTCTCTTTCTATGTACCGGTAACCATAAACGTATGGCCTTGGTCATTGACCTATTCGAAGAGGAAAAATAGTTCTATCATGATTTTATATGCTGCAATTAAATTTTCCCTCGGCTCCAAAGAAAACAGTCAATCTTTCCTCATAACCAGCTCTGACAAATGTGTTTTTTTTGTGATTCTCCCTATAGCCGCCATGTCCTTCCTATATCGTGGTGGGCAAAATTGTACACAGTACACTACCTGGGGTCTGAAAATGTTTTAAATAGCTCTAATATGATCCAACTTACAGTTTATGTTTTGGCCAACAAAGAAAAGCATCCCATGCTTAAGCATAGCTTCTATCTACCCTGTTGCATTCAGGAATCTACTTTTCTCACTATCTAACTATTTTTTTAATTTTTTTTTTTTAATATAGTGTTTGGTCCTTGCTTGACATCCCCAAAAGAATTACTACACACTTTTCTGGATTGGTCATCAGACTATTCCATTAATAACTTCTTGCAGTCACTAACATTTTCCCTTTAATATTACAAATGTTTGATAGCGAGTGAGAAAGGCACTTAGAAAAACTCCAGCAAGTTACTTAATTTTGCTCTTGACATTGGTCAAAATCATTAATAAATAACACAGAAAGCAAAAGACCTAGCACAGAGGATACAACATTCCACTTTCTATTCTCTAAAATGCCCATCAACCATTAAACTTTGCCCTTGGACAAATTATAATTTTATCCTTGAACTTTTACTTTTCTGATCATTGTGTCGCGTGTGGCTTTCAAACAAATTTCTCAAAAACATCTAGACCTCGCCTGATCAATGCTCCTCTTGCCTCCTAATCAGGATTCAATTAGCCATCCATGAGTTTCCCTAAAACTAATTAGTTATATTGCTTTCAGTCGTTTCTTGAAAATGTACCATAACTAAAAAGTATTGCATCACAACAAATGGAGTTGCTTTTAAGAGGTTAATGTACGCAATGTACGCATTAAAAAAAAATCCTGGATGGCTAATCAAAATCTCCCCCACCACTACCATCAACATTTTCAAAATATAATGAATCACAGCATTGTTTTCCTTTTCATTCCCATCCCTCACCCCCACCTTATAGTGGTGATGCCTCAATGGGGTGCAACTATACCCTGCTGATATCCAAAGCACTCTTAGCATGTTCTGTTATTTATGACCACACGAGGACTATTCGTCGCCTTTTCTTTATCAATGCCAGAAATGTCCAGCGGAGCTAATGTTCACACGGATACAACGTGTCAAACCACACGGTTGACTCCAACCTTGTTTACCACCAGCACCCACGTCCATCCACAGCCCCGGAGCGTGGGTCAAGCCGCAGGCATCCACCGCTCCCATTGAACGCGGCACTTGGACCGCAGTTACACCGCCCTTACACCTCGGACAAAGCTGCTAAATATACACACACACACACACAAAGGCATGCCCACCGCCTTCAACTTGGCGGTTGATTCGATTACTTTTCCAAAAGCGTATTCGAAAACAAAATTAGGATTTAGAATATGAAAACATATAACTGTAGGATTTACACAAAGTTACCGAAATGCTGAGATTTACCCTCCGTTGCAGCTTGTCAGACCGACAGGTCGATTTAACGAACCTGTCGCAATTAACCGGTTAATCGTCAAAGCCGTGCACAGAACCCTTAACCCTCCCGCGTCCCTTCTACCTCGTCCCCGTGGAAACTTCTGCTCACTTCGCTCCGACTTGTCCCGGTCGGGGGTCGCGACTGGTGAGCACCGCTGGCGCCAGCGGACGAAGGCTGTCCTGTCCTGTCCTGCCCTGAACGCGCGGCGCCTCGGCTCTTCTCCGCGCTCCCGGGGGCGCTCGAGAAATAGGGGGCGAGCTGGAGGTGCACCGGCGATGGTTGGTTCGTCAGTCACTGACCGAGCGATCGCCCAGCGTCAGTAACCCGGGATGCTCGCAGACAATTAAGCAAGCGGCCAGTTAGCCTTACAGCATCACTAGCGGTGATGCTTCCTTGCCTGTCTCCAATAGTTACCCAGCATCCCTACATACAGCAATACACACACCGTCACACCATTCAAGATCGATCCGGCACTGAAATAGTTAAGGGACGACAGGGAGATATTTAGTAGTTTGACTACACACTGCTGGCATGTCTGCTATGCTAGAAACGTGTGACAAATACAGATCCATCAGTCTGGCTACAGTCCATGTAAACTAATGGCATTGATTATCTGGAGAAAGCTCGAGGGCCGTCTTATATAACAATAACCGCGATAAAAAGGCTCGGTCTGTTCTGGGTAAGCTCTATTTTCCCCCTTTATCCATTGTTCTGATAACGCTTACATTTACTGCCGATCCTCGTGGAACTGGACACAATTAAGCGTCAAATACATTGATGGATCTGGCGTCACAGATGGATAAAGATAACAGATTTACTCCCCTGAAGGACAAGAGTGACCAGATGGATTTTAGGACAGTGATAAGTTGGTCACTCGTTAACCATTCAATGGACTAGTATTGTTTGGAGCCATAGAATCATACAGCACTGAAACGAGCCCTTTGGCCCAACTCATTCATGCAAAACTCCTGTTCCACCTAAGCAAGTCCATCTGCCTGCATTTGACCCATATCTATTTAAACCTGTCCTATCCATGCACCTGCTGCAACTACTTCCTCTGGCAGCTCATTCCATAAACCCACCACGCTGTGGAAAAGGTTTCCCCTCCGGTTCCTGTTAAATCTTTCCCGTCTTGCCTTAAACCTTTGTTCTACAATTATTTTTTGATCCCCATACTTTGGGAAAAATTCTGTGCATTCACTATCTATTCCTTCATGATTTTATACGTCTTTATAAGAACACCTCTCAGCCTCCAAGTAATAAAATACAATACTATCTAATTGTTCTCTATAGTTCAGGCTCTTGAGTCCTGACGACATCCTAGAAAGTCTTCTTTGCACGCTTTCAGGGAAGTGGTGATCGCAAAAAATCTAGATTATTAACCGAAATGTAATTATACAAACATCATAGTGAGATATGAAAGACCAGACCTCTGGATTACTCGTCCGGCAATTCAATTACTGCTTTGCTACTACACCCCAGTGCAAAATGTCCCACAGTGAACAATAGTGGAGTGTCAAATTTTCATTGTAAACATTAATGATAGAAACATAGAAATTAGGTGCAGGAGTAGGCCATTCGGCCCTTCGAGCCTTCACCGCCATTCAATATGATCATGGCTGATCATCTAACTCAGTATCCCGTACCTGCCTTCTCTCCATACCCTCTGATCCCCTTAGCCACAAGGGCGACATCTAACTCCCTCTTAAATATAGCCAATGAACTGGCCTCAACTACCCTCTGTGGCAGAGAGTTCCAGAGATTCACCACTGCGTGAAAAAAAAGTTCTTCTCATCTCGGTTTTAAAGGATTTCCCCCTTATCCTTAAGCTGTGACCCCTTGTCCTGGACTTCCCTAACATCGGGAACAATCTTCCTGCATCTAGCCTGTCCAACCCCTTAAGAATTTTGTAAGTTTCTATAAGATCCCCTCTCATCTCCTAAATTCTAGAGAGTATAAACCAAGTCTATCCAGTCTTTCTTCATAAGACAGTCCTGACATCCCAGGAATCAGTCTGGTGAACCTTCTCTGCACTCCCTCTATGGCAATAATGTCCTTCCTCAGATTTGGAGACCAAAACTGTACGCAATACTCCAGGTGTGGTCTCACCAAGACCCTGTACAACTGCAGTAGAACCTCCCTGCTCCTATACTCACATCCTTTTGCTATGACGTCAACATACCATTCGCTTTCTTTACTGCCTGCTGCACCTGCATGCCTACCTTCAATGACTGGTGTACCATGACACCCAGGTCTCGCTGTATCTCCCCCTTTCCCAATCGGCCACCATTTAGATAATAGTCTGCTTTCCCGTTTTTGCCACCAAAATGGGTAACCTCACATTTATCCACATTATACTGCATCTGCCAAACATTTGCCCACTCACCCAGCCTATCCAAGTCACCTTGCAGTCTCCTAGCATCCTCCTCACAGCTAACACTGCCCCCCAGCTTAGTGTCATCCGCAAACTTGGAGATATTGCCTTCAATTCCCTCATCCAGATCATTAATATAGATTGTAAATAGCTGGGGTCCCAGCACTGAGCCTTGCAGTACCCCACAAGTCACTGCCTGCCATTGTGAAAAGGACCCGTTTACTCCTACTTTTTGCTTCCTGTTTGCCAGCCAGTTCTCTATCCACATCAATACTGAACCCCCAATGCCGTGTGCTTTAAGTTTGTATACTAATCTCTTATGTGGGACCTTGTCGAAAGCCTTCTGGAAGTCCAGATACACCACATCCACTGGTTCTCCCCTATCCACGCTACTAGTTACATCCTCAAAAAATTCTATAAGATTCGTCAGACATGATTTACCTTTCGTAAATCCATGCTGACTTTGTCCAATGATTTCACCACTTTCCAAATGTGCTGCTATCCCATCTTTAACTGACTCTATACTATAAACTATACAGAATTGTGTGTATCCATGTTTTCAAATTATGCAGTTTGAGGCAATCATAAACAATTGGATTTAATATTTTATTCAAAATGGTAAAGAAGAAATAATAGAAGTTATGAAAACAAATGAAAATGGTTGGGACATTGAAAGAAATAGGCCAAGAAACTGCATTTGTTAAAAATCTTAAAATCTCCAGATTCAGATTTTTTTTCCTTTAGATTGGTAAAGTGTTTCCGAGTGAGAAGAGAGGGGAAAAAAACAAATAGCTGTAGATTATATAAACACAAATTGTGGGGAAATTACATAACTATCATAAGATATCTATCACAAGAGAAACAAGTACAAAGGACTTTGGTTTTTCAGTTTGAAGCCACATGATTGTTGAGGGTGTATTCTTTGAGGAGTGGAACGAGAGGGTATGATTTCAAACTATTTAACCAAAATGTAGAGCTAATGCTGGAGATTCGTCTTCACATAAATGTGTCAAAATCTTTCAGATGTAACCATAGAGGCAAACAACCATTATTTAAGAAGCAATTGAATGTTGCAATGGGAGAATTATGGGATACTTTCAGCTGGGTAAAACAAGTTATGCCAAATAACCTGGCTCTTCTAGAATTATTTTAATGTACATACCCAGATCTGCAATAAACACTAAGTGCAGGACACACCAAAACAAAATATTCAATAATAATAAAATTCAGATATTCCAATTTCTATCTCGACCTGGCGAATTTACTCAAATTTCTTAACAATCCAATGCAATCTACCATGTCCACCTCCATTGGTACAGCTGCAGTAGATTCCGCATTTTTTTTCTGGCAATTATGCTATTCCCCCAGACTCTGCCTTGCTCTCAGAACACTTTTGAGGATTTAAACCCCTTAATGTTCTCATTGACTGCTGCCCATCACTGCACTGGAGAGTCAAAGGATAGCTTAACAGTTCTCCAATTTGCGCAATCCTTCTTCAGTTCCCCAACAGTTTCTGGGGTCAGCAGTTAGATGTTCAAACTTCAAGCTTCGTGCTAGCCCTTCAGTCTTCCTGTCAGCGAAAGTCAGCCAGGAGACAATGGTTCAAGAAGAACACTGGCATGAAATTAGTGGATCTGACCATGAATTTGTTGATAGCAAACAGTACGTCTATACAGAACCTGACTGAGCAGGTGACATTGCCTATTTCCCACTATAATGTATCCTATATTGAGTCATAATGCATACTGCAAGATCTCATGCCAGCTTTGCTGAAACAGAGAGATAATTTCAAAGAAAGATTAAATTGGATGCAAATTGTGGGCAAGGTCAAAATTGTTGTTTATCTCCGGTAACTGAAGAATTGAGTATCTTTCTAGGCCATTACATATAGGTCAGATCAGATATGGCCAACAGATTTATTTCTCCAACGGAATTCACAAAATGATCACCATTACATTGTTTTTGTTATTTTCAGATTCATATTTAAATGTTTCCCTAATTTCCTAATAAGATTCAAAAACAAGTCTCTGGTTCATTAGATCCCCTGAACCTTAACCACTGTACCACCGTACCCTTTGAAATATTAATATTTGATGGAGTCAAGCAAAACAAAACAAAACAAGGATCACTGTAACTTTCAAACAGTTAATAGTTTATTTTGATGGAATTCATCCAGTATCTACAAACCTTTACACAGGAATATAAATCAGTTCTGAACCACTGAGGAGCTGGAGGAAAATTGATTTATGACAGCACACAAGATCAATAAATTTGCTAGTTACAGTAATGACAAGCATACAATTTTCATTAATAAATAATGACTTCAAGCAACATGTGACTGAACTAAAACATGTTGGATGTAAAAACTTTAAGTTACTTAATAGCCCTCATGCCCCAATTCAAAATACTGTGGGTTAAAGTCCCACTCCAGAGGTTTCAGCTATTTCTATGCTCACAGTCCAAAGGGGTAATTGAAGGAATGTAAATCTGTGAGAGGTAGAGCGTTTGGATTATTCCTTACAACAGAACTCCATCTAATCTTTCACTTCGACATAATATAATTGCAACACATTATTTAGGAAGAGTAGGGGCATTTTGATTAATTGATTTTCTCTGTTCTTTTGATATTTGTTTCCCAATTAAAAGCTAGCAATTGATTTTTATTAATGTGCCTGTAGAATATTTTATTATCTTGTTTAAAATGTCTTCCTCTTAGCTAAATGTATAGAACGCAGACAGATTAAGTCCCTCATGACCTTGCTACCATTTATAGAAATTTGCTCTTGAGAATTTAAAAGTTACTTTACTGACTGCAAAACCCGAGGATGGCAGTCCTGATGGCATGAAAGGGGTCATAGAAATGCAAGTTATTTATTTATTAGTAGAAGCAAAGCTGTTTAGAGTAAGCACATATAAACAAAGATATGTTAGTGTCTGCCTTATTGCAGCCCTTTTATTATTTTACTTAAAATGTATTTATCTTAGCTAAATGGATAGACTACAAAGAGGTTAAATCTCTCAATTCTTGTATCATCCAACTAAATTCATAAGTGATTCAATCCACCAAGTCTACTCCGTCATTCAATCACAGCTGATCTATATTTCCCGATCTTAACCCCATTCTCCTGCCTTCTCCCCATAACCCTTGACATCTGTATTAATCAAGTAAGCTCTCTCCATAAATCTCCCCAGATCATTGGCATCATTCCTAAAGCATTATGCAGAGAACTCTATGCAATTCTCCATATTACACCTAACTAAATATTTCCACAAAAAAAATTATGCATTTATTTGCAAAAAGTATGCGATATGCTTTCTTGATTATTTTAAACCCAAAATGCAAGTACAACAAGGGATTAGCATGAAAAGATTTGAATACAGGAGTAAGTAAGACTTACTGAAGTTGAAAGGTGCTTTGAGGCAACTACTCAAAACTAAGAAAGTTTAATTTAGAAAGGATTCACTAAACTTGCTTTTGTCATATGATGAGAGATTGAATAGAAAATGGCTGTATTCAGAAGAATGAGGAAATCTCATTGAATCTTACAAGAATGTTGACAGAGTTCAATATGCAAAATGCAGGGAGGATGTTACCTCTGGCTGCAGAGTATAGGATCAGGAGACAGTCTCAGAATAAGGGACGGGAACTTTAGGACTGAGATTAGGATAAATGTCATCCCTCGGAGAATGGCGAAGTTTTGGAATTCTCAAGCCTGAAAGGCTGCAAGAGGCTCAGTTGTTGAGTTAATTCAAACCAGAGATCAATAGATTTCTAGGCATCATGGGTTTCAAATATTATGGAGAGAATGTAACTGAGAAAGAAGATCAGCCGTGATCTTGTTGAATGGCAAATAACCTCAAAAAACCAGACACTGTTCCTGTTTCTTATACTTGTTCTCTCAATGTGCAAATTATCAGTAAAAAATATTGAGATCCATCTCCTCTTTAGTTGGATCTCTGCATACATGACACTTTCTTAGTATATGCTGCACCTCTGTGCCACATGATGAGGGACAGAACAGATCCCATAGGATTTATTCAAAGAAGAACAGATGAGTTCCGGTCAATATTTGCCACAAGCAAACTTCACCAAGAAAGGATTACAGGGTTAATCACACTGATGTGTGAAAGTTGCAGTGCATGAATTGCCTGCCAGTTTTCACATTACAACAATAAACTGCATAAACAGTAAACTTCACAATTCAAAGGTTCTTGACCATATAATGGATGCAACCATGGAGTCATTTGCGAGTAAATTATTTTCTATTTGCACATAACCAGCTTCTTCCAGCAAATTAACTTTAATTGGCAATGTTCCTTTTTTAAACACTGTGCTGGTGGCAGTGGTGGTGTTGATAGGGGGTGGGACTACTAAAAGAGCCTCTTCATGTCATGAGAACAATTTCCATCTACAGGCTGAGGCAATGTTATTTGAATTTGTAATCTAAGGAATTGCGATATCTTAATGATTTATGAGATACAATAGAAACGTATATATATTTTTATTTTCTGAGGCAAAATCAATTTACAAGCTTAAATCGGAGCAAAAACTGGATAAAAACAACATTTATTTTGAATGTAACCTTGACTAAGAATTTCAATAGGGACATTCGTACTTGGCACCATTTTGAATGCGAATACAATTTGATATTGGCAAACTCAATTTCAGCATGCATTAAGAATGCAAATTAAATCAAATGGGTTTCTTTGTTTGGAGAAAACAATGACAAGTAATTAACAATAATGGTACCAGAAACATAACCTTTAAAAAAAACATCTAATGACCATCAGACCGAACAACTTTACCCCAGGATATAACCAACTGAGTCTGCCAGTCAAAACCAGCAAGAAAGCTCCACAGCAGTGGCCTGAGAATGACGGTAGTCAACAGCAAAGCCTGCTCAAGAATGCGAATACCAGACTTGACTGGAATATGAATACAGGAGGAACAGAGAGCTGTGCCACTATGAATAATACTACCCAGTTAAATTTGTTTATCTGAATAAATCCGAGATCTAGATTCCTATCAATGGGAAATCTGTTTTATCAGACGGATATGCAATTGCACTGCTTGCCCTTACTGTCTACTATTCAGACTAACAGCACCAGAAATATGTTTTATGAACCTCTTTGTATTCTGACAGCAATCGCATTATAATGGCATCCCTGGGGCATATTCACCTTCGACAACCACAGTTGTTGCTGTTGGTGCCAATATATGAATACTAAAAACTCTGACCTAGAAAAAAAGATAAGAAAAGCACTGGCACAAAATATCGGGTTTTTACCCCATAATCTATTTCTCCTAACAAAGAGATTTTCCCTGAATTTTCGACAGTTTGTCCGAACTATATTTTTCTCTGTGCTTTCTGTTCGTCCTCCTGAATGTGATGATTCCTTTTTAACTGCCATCTCTGTAATAACGTTACAAGGATATTTGCGAGCACCAGTTGACCAGGGTTGTGAGTTTATGCTTCCTCCTGCTTCTAGTCATATACATGAAACCGCTGAACAGATCGGATAGCTCAGCAGAGACCATGAATCTTGTTGCTCCGAAATCCTCAATGCCACATCACGCAGAGCATGTACCCACACAATTATAAAATCATAAAGCAAAGAAACAGGTCTTTTGGCCCACCTCATCCATCTATGCTAGTCCCATTTGCCTACATTTGATCTGTATCCCTTGTGACGTCAGGGATGGCACTAAGTCGACAAACTGACACTCAGAGGATGAACTCGCATGATATAATTTATTTATAGTGAAGGATAGTAGTAACAAGAAATTCCAGGTCCACGTGGGTGCACAGACCATCTGTCTGTGAGGAGACTCTGGTAATCTTGGGCTTGTCCTGGCAGCTCAGACTTGGCCTCGAAGAAGAGGCACAGGCAATTTTGAGCTTGTCCCAGCAGCTCACTCTGGCCTCAAGAGGTGGTGCTGGTGATCTCAGGCTTGTCCTGGTTGCTCAGTATTCTAGCGAGCTGCAAAAAGAGGCTCATCTTATAGAGAGTGAGAGTCTGAGTCTTTGCTTCCTCTCTCTCCTGCTGCCTCCCCTGGCTAGAATTCAATTGGTTTATTAGGAGTAGGGCTGACCAGGTGCAGGTGATTTGATCCAATAACAGCTAACTGGGTGCAGCTTTTTCTGCTTTGGATGTGGCCTCAGCTCAGCCCAGAGTGCCGGTGTTTTCTGGCAATCAGGTGCTGTCCATGGTGCTGGTCATTGGCTTCTCTTGGACTGTATCTGTGCTCAATTCCCTGATGGATGAATGCTAGTACGCCAAAAGCATTCTTTACCACCCTAGAGCGATGCCACTTTCAGAAAACTACAGTGCATTCAGAAAGTATTCAGATACCTCCACTTTTTTCACATATTGTTATGTTACAGCCTTATTCTAAAATGGATTAAATTATCTTTTTTTAAATCATCAATCTACATACAATACCCCATAATAAAGAAAGCAAAAACGGGTGTTTAGAAATGTTTGCAAAGTAATTAAAGAGAAATATCTGAAATATCACGTTTACATAAGTATTCAGACCCTTTACTTAGTACTTTGTTGTGGCACCTTTGGCAGCGATTACAGCCTCAAGTCTTCTTGGGTATGATGCTACAAGCTTAGCACACCTGTATTTGGGTAATTTCTCCCATTCTTCTCTGCAGATCCTCTCAAGCTCTATCAGGTTGGATGGGGAGTGTTGATGCACAGCTATTTTCAGGTCCCTCCAGAGATGTTCGATCGGGTTCAAGTCTGGGTTCTGGCTGGGCCACTCAAGGACATTCACAGGCTTGTCATGAAGCCACTCCTGCATTGTCTTGGCTGTGTGCTTAGGGTCAGTGTCCTGTTGGAAGTTGAACCTCCGCCCCAGTCTGAGGTCCAGAATGCTCTGGAGCAGGTTTTCATCAAGGAACTCTCTGTACTTTGCTCCGTTCATCTTTCCCGCGATCCTGACTAGTCTCCCAGTTCCTGCCGCTGAAAAACATCCCCACAGCATGATGCTGCCACTACCATGCTGCACCGTAGGTATGGTATTGGCCAAGTGATGAGCGATGCCTGGTTACCTGCAGATGTGACGCTTGGCATTCAGTCCAAAGAGTTCAATCTTGGCTTTTTGGCAAACTCCAAGTGGGCTGTCATGTGCCTTTTACTGAGGAGTGGCTTCTGTCTGACCACTCTACCATAAAGTCCTGATAGGTGGAGTGCTGCAGATATAGTTTTCCTTCTGGAAGGTTCTCCCATCTCCACAGAGGAACCCTGAACCTCTGTCAGTGACCATCGGGTTCTTGGTCACCTTCCTGACCAAGGCCCTTCTCACCCAAGTGTTCAGTTTGGCCGAGTGGCCAGCTCTATGAAGAGTCCTGGTGGTTCCAAATTTCTTCCATTTAAGAATGACAGAGGCCACTGTGCTCTTCTGGACCTGCAATGGTGCAGAAATGGTTTTATATCCTTCCCCAGATCTGTGTCTCGACAAAATCCTGTCTCGCAGGTCTACGGACAATTTCTTTGTGGCTTGGTTTTTGCTCCGACATGCACTGTCAACTGTGGGACCTTATATAGACAGGTGTGTGCCTTTCCAAATCATGTCCAATCAATTTAATTTACCACTGGTGGACTCCAGTCAAGTTGTAGAAACATCTCAAGGATAATCAATGGAAACAAGATGAACCCAAGCTCAATTTTGAGTGTCATAGCAAAGGGTCTGAATACTTATGTAAATGTGATATTTCAGTTATTTCTTTTTAATTACTTTGCAAACATTTCTAAACAGCTGTTTTCACTTCTTTATTCTGGGGTATTGTGTGTAGATTGATTAAAAAAAATGCATTTAATCCATTTTAAATTAAGGCTGTAACGTAACAAAATGTGGAAAAAATGAAGGGATCTGAATACTTTCTGAATGCACTGCATATGCTTGTGCTCCTACTGGACTCGCCGGGGATCTACTATTCACAATGAAATTCTTGTTCTGGTTAGACTTCCCCAAAATGCAACACATCACAATTAACAGAATTAAATGCAATTAGCATTTCTTCAGTCCACTTGCCCAGCTGATCAAGATCCCATTGTAATTTTTGATAACCACCTTCACTGTCTGTGATATTATCTATTTCAGTGTCTTCTGCAGACTTATTAATCATGCCTTGTACATTCTCATCCAACCGGTTGATAGAGATGACACCAGAAATTGGCCTAGTATCAATCCCTGAGGTGCACCACTAGTCACAGGTCTCCAGTCCAATTCTCTATCCAATTAGATAGCTCTCGTTGGATCCTATGCAATCTAACTTTCCAGAGCAGCTTACCACATGGAACCTTATCAAACGTCTTGCTGAAGTACATATAGACTAGTCTACAGCCCAGCCCTCATTAACCTTCATGGTTACTCCTTCAAAAAAGAAAAATCAAACTCATGTGATATGATCTTCCAAACACAAAGCTATGCTGACTATACCCTAATCAACCCCTTGTCTTTCCAAATGAATGTATATCTTATATCCTGAATTCTCTCTGGTAAATTTTGTAGCATAGACCAGGATTAGGATTACTGGTTTATAGTTCCCAGGTTTTTCTTTGCAGCGCTCCTTGAACCGAGGCACAACATTAGCCACTCTCCAGTCACGGGGTACATCTCCAATGTCTGACGATGATTTATATAATTGCAGGACACCTGCAATTTCATCTCTAGCTTCTCAATGTTCTTAGGTGTATCTGATTAAGGCTGGGAGATTTTTCGACCTTCATATTAAGCACCCCCTCAGCTATGATATGGATTGTCCTTAAGATATTGCCATTAACTTTCCCAAGAAAACCTAATAATTGAAAACCTTGCTCATCTCCTGCAGTTCCATACGGCTCTTTCTCTTTCTGGTTACCCTTTATCCCTCAATATACATAAAATCTCTGTAGATTCTCTTTAATCTTATATACCAGTGCAATCTCATGCCACATTTTTGCCCTCTTGATTCCCAACACTCCCCTGGGGATACATTTGATCCCTGCTGCCTATGCCTCTTTGTTTTTCATGACCAGCGCCTCATTTTCTCTGATCATGATGGGTTTGATATTTTTACCTGCCTTGCCCTTCACTCTGACAGGAACATGCATATCTCGATCTCTATCACACTTTTGAAAGCATTCCACTTCCCAGACCCCCTTTTGTCCACAAACAACCTACTCCAATCAACCTTTGCAAATTCCTGTCTCATACCGTCAAAGTTGGCCTTGCCCCAATTTAAAATTTTAATTGTAGACCAGCCTTCTCCTCATCCACCTAATTTAAAGCTAATAGCACTATGGTCACTGGTCCCAAAAAGCTTGCCCGCTGATCTTCAATCATTTGCCTTGCCAAATTCCATGAAAGTAAGTCAAGCTGTGATCTCTCCCTTGTAGATCCCATATTACCTGAAGAATCTTTCCTTAATACACTTCACAAATTCCATCCCATCTACAAGCTCTTGGTAGGGAGGAACTGCAGATGCTGGTGTCTGAAGAAGGGTCTCGACCCGAAACATCACCCATTCATTCGCTCCAAAGATGCTGCCTGTCCTGCTGAGTTACATCAGAATGTTTTGACTAAACTCTTGGTACTATGGCTGTCCCAGTCAATATTGGGAAAGTTCAATCCACTACTATGACAACCCTACTTGTCTTGCAGCTGTCTGTATTTCTCTCAGTATATTTGTTCCTCTAATTCATGTTGATTGTTTTGAGGGCTATAGTATAATCTCAATAAGCTGATCATCTCTTTTTTATTCCTCAGGTCCACCCATATAACCCCACGAGATGATAATTCAGTACTGTTATCTCTGACTATTGCCACGATTTTCTCGTTAATCAACAAATCAACCCCTCCACCTCGATCTCACCTGCAATCCCTGCCCTCTGCAGCTACTCCTCAGCCACACAATCAATTATCCTATCTTCCTGGTCCCATCCTCACCAGCGTGTGGCTCCCTTGATGTCAAGCTTATTCCCTTTTTTTTCTCTGCAGGACCGCATCCCTTTTCCTACCCGTGTCATTTGTGCCAATGTGCACAATGACTATTGGCTGCTACCCCTCTTGTTGAGTACGTTCTGCAGCAACTCCTAGTCCATCTAGGCCCTGCTCCAGGGAGGCAACACATAATCAGAATAATCAGAGTCCCACTTGCTGCTGCACAATTTTCTGTCTCTCCTCATCACCATTGAGTCTCCCATCACTGAAACCCTGTATGGTTTCACCCTTCCCTGTTGTGTTTCAGAGCCAGGTCTGTGTCGCAGTCCTGTCCGCTGTCACTGTTCTTCTCTGAGCTGTCATCCCCAAGGGTATCCAAAAGAAGATATTGATGTAACGGGAATGGCCACAGGGAAGTCCTGAACTCTCTGCCTATTCCTTTTTCTGATTGTCACACATCTATTTCCTGCCTGCACTTAGATGTAACCATCTCATTATAACCCATCTATGAAGCCCTCCGTCTCCCTGTCGATCCTGAGCTCATCCAGCTGCAGCTTCAGTTCCCTTATGTGGTCAGTCAGACATCCCACAGGTGTAGTCTTCAGGGACTGGAAGTTTCCCTGACTCCCCACATCCTGTAGTAGAAGCATATTAGTGCTCTAACTTCTTCTTCTTGCATATGGTGTGCACAGCCTAAAGTTGTAAGACAACTTGTTCTGTTTATGCACGTCAGGTTGATTGCATTCGTCGAAACAGGGCAGATCACGTGAAGGTTGCAATCTCCCACCCCAGTGCTCTAACTGCCATGCCAACTGCACTAAGACTAAAGAAGAGTTACAAAAAAGAGAGACCTTACCTTATCTTGCTGTTACCTTCCACAGCCTCCATGTCGAAGCCTCTTGAGCCAAGCCCCCATCACTTGCCCTCAAAACATAACACTTGGACCTCAGAACATGGCCATTCCCAAAAAGACCATTCACAAATGGCCACTCCACTAGTGCCTGCCTTTCTTTTATACACTACCAGGAGCAGTCAATGAAGACACCTACGGCTGCTTTTTCAATCAACCACGCAGCTCCTCCTTTCAGCAGTAAAGTTGTCCTGGTCTCATGCTAATGGGTTTTTTTAATTTTTTTTTTATGAGTACAGTACAGCATTTTCTCTGTTTGCGCATCCACACGAATCAGGCAAGTTATTTTTCCATAACAGATTCATCTTAGAAACTAACTGAAAAGAAACAGAAACTAGGGTGTCAATTCACATCATAGAACATTGGTCACGCAAGTGGCAGATCCCTCATTCATTTTCTTACCTTGGTGTATTGTTGCTCCTGTAAAGGTTCACTCTCTCCATATAGCACAAGTGATCTATTTTACTCTTTCAATGCTATAAAGGAAAATGTTTTACAAAGTGTTACCATAGATTACAAAATTAACTGAACCGAACTCATGAATAGTGATCTATTTTCACATATACATTATTTTACACTTGTTGTTTGCTCAAAATCAGCAGTCACCACCCCGCTTCAAGCATTGCAAATACACAAAGTACTCACCATCATATGAATTAACTTTCTTCAATGTCACTCCTTGCTTGATATATATGCTTGAATTATGTAGATGTGCTCACAGTGAAAATGCTCTCCTCATAAATGACTGTGTGGGTACATGTATCGCATAAGGCGACACTGAACATTTCAAAGCTGTTCATGGACTGCACGACCAATGTCAATTGGGCTGATATTTAACCTGTCTTCTAATTCACAGTATAATTGTTTTGAAATCCATTCCATCTAAGTGACATTTATATCTACATTATCAATATCTTATTATTGCAAAGATCTGGATGGTGTTCTCTCCTCATCCGCAGCCGGTGATTGAGCTCCCTTATTGGGGCGGTCTAAGCTCCCGCATCGGGGCGGTCGAACTCCTGCAGCTTGGAGTTCCCGAAATAGGTCCCTTACCAGGGACAGCGAGCTTCACAATGTTAAAGTCCGCAGCTTCTGCAGGTCGGAGCACCAAAGGCTGACCCCTGGCAAAGGGATCACCTGCTCCAAGATGTTAAAGTCCACAGGCTCCACAGGTTTGGAGCTCTAGAAGTCCCAAACAAGAGGTCGCCAACTCCACAATGTTAGGCCGCAGTGCGGATGGAGATACGACATGGAAAAAGTCGTATTTCCGTTGTGGAAAGTGATTTAAAAAGTCCCCCCCCCCCCATAATACAAAACTAAAGATAAACTAAAACATACATTTTACAACAAACTAAAAATACAAAGAAGGAAAAGACGAAGACAGACCGTTGGCGAGGCAGCCATCGTGCGGTGACCCCTGGTGTCAAGGATATAGTAAAAATGGGATGGATATCCCTCAGGATCAGCTCAGATCTAATTGAGTGGTGCTGCAACGGCAACCTCTCGGTCATCGTCAATAAAACCTGGGAACTAACCGTTGATCTCAGCAAGGGAAAGTCTGGACACCACACTCAAGTTTTATATTAGTCTGTCAGCAGTGGACAGTTAGCAGGTTTACCTTCCTTGTGTTAACATCACAGAAGTCTTGTCCTGGGCTCAATACTTAAATGTAATCATGAAGAAAGCATAATAATACATCTACTTTCCAAGATGTTTAAAGGATTTGACATATCATTGAATACTTTAAAAAATACTTCTACATACGCACTGTCGAAAGTACCAGATTATTGCATTATGGCATGATATGGTAATTCCAATGCACAGGAAAGCAGGCGGCTTTAGTGAGTAATGGACACAGCCCAGTTCATCAGGGGCACAGCCCTCTCCACCAGTACATTGCCATGAGGTTTTGTCTCAAGAAGACAGTATTTATCATCAAGGATCTGCACCATCCGTCTCATGCCATCTTCTTGCTGCTACCTTTGGGTATGAAGTATGGAAGCCTGATGTCCCACACCAACAGGTTTAGGAACAGCTAATTTCCTACAACAATCAGGTTCTTGAACCTACCTGCACCACCTAATCCTATCTCAGCAAGAGAACACTACAGACAACTCTTGCACTACCATGATCTTGTTTCTAATTGTGTTGTTGCACTAATGTCTTGCTTTGCACATTGTTTTTCTCTATAATTGTTTTATATATGTATGTCTAATTTATGTGTTATGTGTATTGTCTGAGTCTATGTATCTGTGATGCTGCTGGTACTGCCTTTTTTTGTACCTGCACCTCACTGTACCTGTACACATGACAATAAACTCGACTTGATATGGCTTGATTTCCTATGAAGCGGGTTCTAAGAAAGTTGGTTTGGAATCAAAGGGGTCACTAGTATGTGGATGGTAAGAGAATGAGGTGAGTTAATAGGCAGCTTGAGAGAAAACTAATGTTCAGGGATGTGGATGAAAGAATAGGATTACTCTGAGTTCCAGCATAGACTCTTTGGGCCGAATGTCCTTTATGTAGATACATGCTGTAATGAGAAATTGTTCAAGTATGTCCATATATTTCAATCTGAAATCAGTGATATATTGGGTGGAAAATGTTAGAGTATGCAGGATAAAAAAAACAGACATCAGTTGCCATGGCAAAATATTATTTTAGCAATCTGTATTTTACATTTCCACATTTATACATTGGACAAAACAGATGCAACATCACATTATTGAACTTCATTTGGATTTATTTTACAAATAATACATAATAGCAAAGAATAGAGAGCAGGATGGTCCTGGATTGCTTTAAACTGATGAATAGTATGGATGTACTTGTGGTGGATGCATGGATTAAGCACTATGAGTTGGACATTGTGATTGTGACCTTTCCACTCTTACCGAGTTCAAATTTCTCCAACCACTCTAGTTTCCTGTCATAATTCCCTCTTTGATCCATCAAACGCTCTGTTACTCAATTAATCTGTCCACTCTGACCACTGATCTTGTCTGTTTTCCTACATTGTGTCTTTACCTTTGAGTCATAAAGAAAATGACAGGAATAATGGTAATCTGTGTGTATTGGAAAGGGGCAGAGTAAGCAAGGGTTGGTTTGTGTCAGCAAAGGGTTGGAGTAAGGAAAGATAAAGTCAAAGGCAAAAGTGCAAAGAAATTGGAAAGACAGTTCACGCTAGATTGTCTGTGAAAATGGAATTTAATTTGCATGTATGTCAATGCACAGAATGTGCGGTAAATAAAATTAATGAGCTATGGACTCGGGTAACTGTGGGGAAATAATTTGGTGACAATAGCAGAAACTTGGTGCAAAAAGAGGCCAGGAAGGATAAGAAAGAAAGGAGGAGGGGGAATCAGTATCAATGAAACATAATATTATAATGCTGGAGAGAGAGGATGTTGCAGTGAAGCCAAAGACAGAATCTCTAGGAAGGAACTGCAGATGCTGGTTTAAACCGAAATAGATACAAAATGCTGGAGTAACTCAGCAGTCAGACAGCATCTCCAGAGAATAGGAATAGGTGCCGTTTCAGGTCGAGACCCTTTTTCAGACTGAGGGTTCAAGAGAAAGAGGAGAAAGGGAAACGAGAGATTTCGACGATGATATAAAGAGATATAGAACAAATGAATAAAAGATATGAAAAAAAAATAACGATGATAAAGGAAATGGTCCGTTGTTAGCTGTGGGCTAGGGGAAAATTAGTCAAACAGGCAAATAAACTCACCTGGATGACAGTGAGACTAGTACAACAACAAGGGTGGGGGAAATGGGGATGCAAAGGTTACTTGAAGTTAGAGAAATCAATATTCATATTTATACCACTGGGTTGTAAGCTGCCCAAGTGAAATATGAGATGCTGTTCCTCCAATTTGCGTTTGGGCTCACTCTGTCAATGGAGGAGGCTCAGGACAGAGAGGTCAATATGGGAATGGGAGTTAAAGTGTTTGGCAATCAGGAGATCATGTGGACGACCCAGGTGGACTGAGCGAAGGTGTTCAGCGAAACGATCGCCCAGTCTACGTTTGGTCTTGCTGATGTATAAGAGTCTACACCTGGAAAAACAAGTACAGTAGATGAGGTTGGAGGAGGTGCGAGTGAACCTCTATCTAACCTGAGAGGACTGTTGGAGGCCCTGGACAGAGTCGAGGGAGGAGGTATAGGAACAGGTGTGGAAATCTCTTGCGGCTGCAGGGGAAGGTACCTGGGGAGTGGGTGGTTTGGGTCGGAAAGGATGAAGTGACTAGGGAGTTGCAGAGGGAGCAGTCTGTGCGGAAGGCGGAAAGGGATGGAGATGGGAAGATGCGACTAGTGGTGGGATCCCGTTTGAGGTGATGTGACTACAATAAATGGGACATGGATGGGAATCCAAAAGTGTTTTCTAGGCATGAAAACAGTGGAAATACAACAAGGCCTATTAAGGATAAAAAATGGGAACTTGTACAAGGATACTGAAAGCATTGTCAAGCTGCTAAATTAATTCTTTGCTTCAGTCTTCAGCTCTTCCTGACAGACCCTTTTCCTCTTCCCCATTCTATTGCCTTACTCTTTCTCCTTTGTTCTGATCAGCTTCACAGTAATGTCCTCTTTTACCCTAACTCTCCTATCACCCTAATCTCATGTACGCACTTTATAAGCTATATACTCTGACAGATCCTTCTGAATGTCTCAGTGCTCCACTTTCCAATCCCTTTCCCCCCATTAATGTGGCTAATGCTGTTGCCACATCCTCTCCCTTTGGATCTGTTTAGCTCTCCTTTATTCCATTCTTTGCTTCAGTCTTCAGCTCTTCCCGACAGACCCCTGCTCTTTCTCCTCCAGTTCCAATTTTGTTTACACTTTGAGCCCCTGGTCTTTTCCCTCTTTAAGAATGACTCTCCACTCCAACCCACTCTCCACTTCCAATTCTCCTTTACCTCATAGTCCCTTCTGACCTAACTTGCTGGCAAGCTACCACCCATTTGTCAGGCAAAATAGCTCTGGCGAGGCATAGTGACAGAGGTATTACGCTGGAGTCTGTAATTTTAATTCTGTTAAAGGTTTCCTTTTCATACAGTGACATTCAAATCAATTTAAATGTTTCAAAGTGAGTAGCTGCTGCACAAATGCTCTTAGTAAATGCAGTACTGTTTGGATAAATCCCAAATAAACAAGCAACATATAGGGAACCTCCAATTAGAACAGTCTCTCTTCCAGTTCAGCACTGATTTCACAAATGTCAAAGGAATTATCGGCATAACAGCTGTACTTTCTCTAATTGATTTAGCTGCACTTCTACATGCTCATCATGGGTCTTAGTAAACAGCCACCCTATTGTTTATTTAACCTTGACAGAACTGACTACGCATATTACTGTGAAAGACAAACATCTCAAGGGCAAGCTGGGCAACACATTATCATGGTTGTTGTAGGAATTTATACTCAACAACATAAGAGAAATATTTTCTTATCAAATATTTGCATAACTCACACGCTCATGTTGTTATTGGGATATGACAATGTGTAATGGCACTGCATACAATGTCATTGAGACATCATTGCACATGATATCAATCTAAAATGCCATACATTTCATTATGCTTGGGCATACTTTTTCTGTTTTGCTGGCTAGAATTATGGGATCATTTGGGCACAGCGGCAGGAGAAAAATCAAATGAGGTAAGCACAAATTCATATAGAAACCACACATTTAATTAATTAATGCACAAATCACATACTTTATCCTAATGGTGTGTATTCTAATGCTCTTCATGTGAACATTCAGCTATGTTGCAGGCAAAATACCAAATAAATGAAAGGAACTGGATTATCTGCCCCAGAAATTGGGATAAACATAACATAGAACTTTGCAGCACAGGAACGGGCCCTTTGGCCCACAATGTTTGCACCGAACATGATGCCCAGTTAAACTGATCTCATCTCCATGTACATGATCCATATTCCTCAATTCCCTCCACTACATATGCTTATCTAAAAGCCTCTTAAATGCCACTATCACATCTGCCTTCATCACATCCCCTGGCAATACATTACATGCCCCTACTTGTCTCTGTGTAAATAAACCTGTCTGCACATCTTATAGCTATCCCCGCTAATATTGGACATTTCCGCCATTGAGAAAACTGCTATGATAGTCTACACTATTTATTCCTCTCATATTTCTGTCAAGTCTCCCCTCAACCTTGCATACTGTAATATCGTTACACAACTAAAAAGTTACTTAATCATGTCTTTTCCCCCCATGTCCATTTGTGCCATCTTTATGGGTGCCCTAAGAGAGAAATTATGTGGACACTATTATCCCATCCATTTATGACTAAAAAAGCGGCGATTCCCTAAATTTATTGTTGATAATACCTCTTAGATGACATTTGCGAGAAGAGCCTTTCATCACATTTTGATATAAATTTGGCTTTAGAAGTGAAAGGAGTTTTTTTTACAGTAGTGCATACATCATATTCCTTTTTTATTACCATTATCCTGTTACAAAATGCATAATTGTTCTATTATGTACTCAGTGACTGGTAAATGCCTACATTACAAGTCGTTTAGTAACTAGTATATGCTGTACAAAAACAGAAAATGATAAAAAACTTTCAGCAGGTCCGATAACATTAACATTTCTCTTTCTATGCTGCCTGCTTCCAGTCTTGTCTGCTTTCGTCTCAGATTTCTACTAGCTGCAGTATTTTTGTTTTGATTTTCACTATGCTGTACACATGGATGGAATGGAATACTTTATTGTCACATGTGACTAGGCACAGTGAAATTCATTGCTTGCATACCCAATGTATACAGTACAAATAGCGGCCACCTACAGCCCTGACAAAGTTACAAAGCATGCCGGCTCCACCTTTTGTTCGCCCCAAACATCGGTTCCCCCCGCCAGGCCCCCATTGTCCTTTGTTCTTCCCCCTTCTCCCCACTTATTGTCCATTGATATCTCCTCCCATCCCACGGCAGTCCCTCCAAGCAGGGTCCTCCATTGTTCTTTAACCCCCCCCCCCCCCACGGCAGTCCCCCCCACGCATTTGTTGACCCACGAGGCATCGCCGCTGTGAGACTTCACCACCACCAAGGCCCCATCGCCGCGAGGCTTCACCGCCATCAAGGCTTCATCGCTGCCGATGCGCGACTTCACATGTCCGTGCCGTCCATTAATCAGCGTCATCATTGGCTGTGCACCGACCTATCCACAACGCTGCCGAGTCCTCTCCTGAGGCCTCCGTGTTGCCGACCCGGGCCCCAGCCATCGCCTGCAGATAAAATCAGATCATTATTAGATAATAATAATTAAATATAATAACATGTTTAACGATATTATACACATATTAAAGCTAATATTCCAAACCTAGAACCCAAGGTTTGAAAGGGAAACATTACTAGCACGACTCAACAATCCAGATTTTGCTGTCAATGACAAAAGATTAATGCTCACCACACATACACGTAATGTGCTGTAATTAGAGAGTTGAAATAGGACAGGGAATCTGGGACATGTCTCCTTAAACAAGGTGACTAAAGAATCATCCTCAAGCCATGCACATCACAAACTGCGAATTAGGACATTCAATTCAAAACTGCAGCACATATGCAAAGGGAATGAAAGGGGAAAGTAAAGGGCCTGTCCCACTTAGGCGAATTTTTAAGTGACTTCCAGTGACTAGGCTGTCACCAAATGGTCGCCGGGGTGTCGCCTGTATAGTTGTGAGTAGTCTCCTCAGTCGCCCAGAGTCGTAGCGTTTTTCTGGATTGCCGCTGTATTTTGAAATGTTCAAAACTTTTCGGCGACAGTTGGCGACTGTGGGTTTGTCGTATCTTGTCTTCTTCTGACATAGGTGCTGTCATAGGTTGTCGTCTGGATGGCGTAGGTTGTTGCCAGGATGACGTAGCTTGTCGCTGGTGCTGACTTCAGTGAATTCCATTGTCGTAATCGCTGACAGTTGCCTAAAAAAAAAAATTGCCTAACTGGGACAGGCCCATTAGTCCAGTCGCCGGTTTTTCGGCAAACTGCTACGACTATGACAGTTGCCGGTAGTCACCTAAAAGATCGCCTAGTGGGACAGGCCCTTAAAATGTGATTAAGATGAAAGGGAATTTTAAAATGGTTAGGTAATTTGTTTTCACTTCTAATATTTAAACAAAATAATGTGATTTTACACTTCCAATCATTTGGCAGCAAGAACAATCTATAAACATGATAAAACATAAGATTTATAAACAGGTTATAAACGTAAACTAACAAACACAACAACGATC
The DNA here is from genome assembly GCF_028641065.1 of Leucoraja erinaceus. Taxonomy (NCBI): domain Eukaryota; kingdom Metazoa; phylum Chordata; class Chondrichthyes; order Rajiformes; family Rajidae; genus Leucoraja; species Leucoraja erinaceus. Next base: position 15,663,652 of record NC_073393.1, on the reverse strand, counting down.
CACATCACTATGCCCTTCATTTATTTGAATGTTGTTTACCTTGGCACTATCCCAGCACAGTGCAGCTTTCACAGTTTAACTTAAACTAGACTAAGTGGGACCCGTTGGGTCCCAGCTTCACACGGGAGGGCTGGTCCCCCAACATAATATTCCACCTCTCCACCATTTCCAATATACACACACACACTCATATATATATGACAGTAAACCTTCTTGAATCTACTCACACGGCTGAGTGCGGCCTCTCCACTGTGGGGCTTCCGCAGTCAGCGGTACTTCCGCAATCAGCGTGACCTCTGCACTTACAATAAATTACGCAATCAGAGCGACTTCTGTATTCACCGGAAATTACGCAATCAGTGCGACCTGTCTACTAAGAGGAAGTCACGAAATGATCAGGACTTTTGGACAAAACAGTCGGACCTAATAAAGCATTTATTTCTTCCAAACACAGTCAGACCTAATAAAGCATTTATTCCTTCCACAGTCGGACCTAATAAAGCATATATTCCTTCCAAACAGTAAGACCTAATAAAGCATTGCAGTTTCAAGCACAGGCAGGGCAGCAGGCCAAACAACTCATGGCATTGTCATTTCATTTCATTTCCAATTAATCATTGCACTTTCAAGCACAGGCAGGGCAGCAGGCCAAACAACTCATGGCATTGTCATTAAGGGCTAACAAATCATTTATTGCAAGTACATTGCAGACTCACAGTTTATTTGATTCACAGCTTAGAATGACAGTCATGGCCTCTCCCTCGCGATCTTGCAGAGTGACTGACTCACGTCCAGGCATCCGGGGTTTTACAGCCCTGCCCCCCCTTGGAAGGGGCGTTACCTTCATTACGGTGATTGACAGGCGAGAGGAACAATCAGCTGATCCCAAGTTTTTATAAACACTCATAACTTTTTTATTTTTCATCGATGAGAAAAATCCTCGGGGCTGGCTTAGCGGAGGAGGACTGTGCGTAAGATGGGCAAAAATCACAGCGATACGATAGCGTTTTTTCTAAAATCAATATACAGTGTAGACAGGAAGTGGTCAAGATGAGACTTTTAATTTAACAGTGCATGTGTGGATGCCAAAAGTTGTTTCCTGCATAATAATTTTTTTTTAATTTTATTTTTATTAGAAGTACAGTAAATTACATTAATACACATCACATATATCTTATTACATTTTGTTGTACCACTTCGTTTTTTGAGCTTTAAAAAAGGTAGAAATAAAAGAAGTAAGGAAAGTGGCCGTCCGAGGAGGGGCGCAATGGGTGCAGTCGCACCTCTTTTTTTTTCCCCCAGAGTAAAAAATAAATCCAGAGTGAAATTAAAATTGGGGCACAATATTTTTTTATTCTACACCAGGACAGAGGGAGCCATGCCTTTGGGATCCTTGGGCCTCTTACAGCCGTACAGCCATTTGAGCGGCTCCTTGGGGCGACCTGCTGAGAGGAGGGGAGGGGTGAGAGAGAGGGTGAGGGGGGGGGTGAGACGAGGAGGGGGGGGGGGAGAGGAGGAGAGGGGGTGAGGAGGGGGAGGAGAGGAACAGCGGGGGAGCAGTCAATGGGGGGGGGGGAAGGGGGGGGGACATGAGATGAGGGGGGGAAGATGAGGAGGGGGGAGGGGGGGGGATGATGGGGGGGGGGGGGGGGGGGAAGATGAGGGGGGGGGAGATAGGGGGGGGGGGGGGGGGGGGGGGGGAGGGGGGGGGAGAGATGAGGGGGGGGAGATGAGGGGGGGGGATGATGAGGGGGCCTGCCTCCGATTTCCAGGTGCCTGCCTCCGATTTGCTGCCCTACCTGTGAGACCCACCTGCAACGGCCAAGTACAATGGCCTCAAGGCCCTGTTGCTGCACACATTCGGGCTTAGTCGTGGTGACCGTGCCGCAAGGATCCTTCACATGGACAGTATGGGTGATCGAAGACCCTCCGCCCTGATGGCCTGGATGCTGGCCTTGATGGATGGGCACCGCCCCGCGTGCTCTTTGAGTAGGCCTTCATTGAACAGATGCCCAATGATGTCCGCCTGCTCAATGATGCACGCCGGCGCAGATTTCAAAGATCCTCAACAGCCCGCGGAGAGGGCCGACGAGCTGTGGATGACACGGCACCAGGAGGTCTGCGCCTTCAGCCGCCCGGCTGCAACAGCTCGATTATTTGAGGAACCGCCGCCATGCCCCGAGACCCGTAGTAGTTGCCACTGGTGCTACTATCACCTCCGTTTCGATGCGGAGGCGCGACGCTGCCGAAATCCCTGCACGTTTCAGGGTAATGCGTCGGACGATTGTCTGTAGAGGCGACCGCGATTGGCCCGAATGAACGCCTCTATGTCCGTGAGCACCACACTGGCCACTGTTGTCTTGTGGACTTCGGTGCTATCATCAGCATCCATCCCCCGACCAGCCGTGATACCCGTGATGGTAAGAGAGGCCCTGTCCTCTCGGCCGTTAAGGGGAGTGACATTCGAACGTACGGTACGCGGACCTTTAATCTCTTTTCAACTCCCACACGTACAGGTGGAAGTTCATCATTGCTAACGTTGCCCAGCCGATCTTGGGGACTGATTTCCTGCGCACATTCTCCCTTATTGTCGACATGTGTGGTGGTCGTATGGTCCCGTTGTCAGACCTCTTCCTCGATGCTCCGCGCAGCTTACCCCCGCCCGACCCGCAACCTGATGACATCGCGGAGGTTGAGGGCCCTTTCGCCGCTCTGCTCTTTACGTCCCGTTTCAGCAGGGCAGCGCCCCATCATGGTATAGTGCATCATATTCCTACCGAAGGCCCACCGGTGCATGCCTGTGCGTGCCGTCTGCCACCGGACAAGCTGCTCATCACCCGAGATGAATTACAATTGATGGAAAACATGGGCATTGTCCGGCGGTCGATAGTTCGTGGGCCTCCCCGCTCCATATGGTCCCGAAGGCGTTCGGAGGGTGGAGTGTGGAGGCCGTGCGGTGATTACAGGCGGCTTAACGCTGTAACCATGGCGGACCGTTACCCGATGCCCCATATACAAGATTTTTCGGCGCGCCTCGAGGGCGCCAGTTTCTACTCGAAAGTGGACCTGGTCCGGGGTTACAATCAGATCCCCGTCCACCCCGATGACATCCCCCAGATGGCCATCATCACCCTTTTCGAATGGCTTTGAATGCCGTTCGGCCTAAAGCTTGCCCAGTTATTCCCCTCAGTTGGCGGCGGCGGGTTTTCGATTCAGTCCACGGTTTAGCCCATCCGTCTATTCGTGCCACGTCCATCCTGGTAGCGTCCACCTGCTTACGGTGGTGGATAGGTTTTCTCGGTGGCCAGAGGCTATCCCTTTATCGGATAACTCCGCGGAGGTTTGCACCCGGGCTCTGGCACCCAACTGGATCGCCCGTTTTGGGGTACCCTCCGACATCACCACAGGCCCAGTTCATCTCATCTTTGTGGTCCGCACTGACGCAGCTATACGGCGCCCGTCTGCACCAAACGGGCGCCGTATAGCTTATCACCTGGAGACGAATGGGCTGGTCGAGAGATTTCATCGGCACCTTAAGTCGGCGTTGAAGGCCCGGTTCACCATTCCGGATTGGGTGGACCAGTTGCCCTGGGTCCTGGCCTCCTCCTCGGCTCAGCTAGTTTACGGCTCAGCCTTACGGGTGCCTGGGGATTTCCTGCCTGCCGCCCGTGGTCATGAGGTTTCGGCTTCGGTGGTACTGGCCAAACTTCA